>NC_138291.1:164307500-164707500 GCF_965601325.2 Salmo salar | reverse complement strand
TGGTAATGGCTGGAGCGGAATACGTGGAAAGGTATCAACAACATCAAACACATGGTTTCCATGTGTTTGATGCCATTCCAATCACTCCGTTCTAGCCACTGAAATACTTGTTAGGAATACTGTCAGCTGAATGAGTATCATTCCAACAGATAGTGGATTTGAATTATACCCCCTTTCCTCTCTCAACCTTTTCTCTTTTTCAGTTCTCTCTCTCTCTCTCTCTCTCTCTCTCTCTCTCTCTCTCTCTCTCTCTTGCTCTCTCTCTCTTGCTCTTTCGCTCTCTCTTTCTCTCTCTCTCTCTCTCTCTCTCTCTCTCTCTCTCTCTCTCTCTCTCTCTCTCTCTCTCTCTCTCTCTCCCTTTCTTAGCCCAATGAACCCCTCCTTCACTCCTTCCCTAACCATAACCTTTTTCTCTCACTAACCCAGAGCAGCTTTCCCTCTGTCACCAGATGCTTCATAGAGAGAGCCATGGAGGGTTTTGCTGACCTCAGACATTTCTCCATACTACAATATGACTGTATGAGAGTGTGAGTACCATAGAAATATAATGACTATAATGGGGTTGGAACATCTAACCCTGGTAATTTGGGGGTACACTCACAATGGCTGCCTGGTATTGAGTTGAAATCATTTCCATGGTTATGTAGAATGTTTATTTAAATGATGTTAACTGATGCGGTTCATGCAATGGAACCAATTTCTTGTAATGTCAGTTGATTTGAATCAACAAATCATAGCGCATATTCATGGGTACACTTCCTACTTTTACTTCCTGCTTTTATTTCATGCTCTGCTCCCATGGGTACACTCGCAATGGCCGCCAGTCCACACATTAAGACATCATTAACTTGAATGGGGACGCCCATTCTATTCATTCTATTTCTCTGATGAGTACAGTATGACAGTCTTGGAGAGCATGGCTTCCTCTCCTTAATCTGCACTGATGTCAAAGAACTGAACTGAAGTAATACAGCACATGGTTCTGGTTCTCCATCACTTTCACTTATCCTCTGATTTCACAGCAGTGCAGAAGAGGTAGAGGAAAGAAAGAGAGGAAGCTATATAGAATGTAACTTGGCTAATGCATGATAAAGGAATCCAGTAGATGTAGCAACAACTTATTTTTGCTTGTTTAAGTAAAATTAGTTATTTAAAATTGCAATATGGAACCTATTCACTAACTAATCTCAGCCTTGGCTGACACCTGGGCTCTGCTCTGGCATCCCCAAAGCCAATCTCACATACAGCTACTCTGTCCTATAGTTTTGTAGTCTCAGAAATGCCAGACATTGGAGCATTGTAAGCTAGGCAACGGCATAAGGTCTGGGGAGGATGTCAAATTCTCTTGGAGATTTCGAAAGGGGTGAACTCTCCCAAAAAATTGTTTGGGTAGGTGGGGGTTAAAATGCGAGGGGTAATTGTGCTCATGTTTAGCTAAGGCAACAAGCGGATACGGCAGTCAATCTATTTCTGACTTGTCCTCTCTGTCCCAACTGACGTCGGATATTATACAGACATGTAAACTGGACCATTGGTACATTGTGAGAGGTGTCTGCGATTGACTTATAGTCTTTCAGACCTCCCCCTGCATCCCCCAAAGAGCCCACAACCCCAACCCTAAACCTAGCCCTGAATGTCTTCAAATCTTAGAAACGCCCCTGCAAATCATCCCCATATCCTCACATCCCAACCCATCCAAACCCAAACCCAGGGCCCATAGCACATATGGCCTCCAGCCTGTGCTCTTGGCTCTGACCTGTCCCCTTCGCTCTCTCTCTCTCTAGTTGATGTCATAAATTAAACATCACAGTACAGAAAAGGAGCGAGAGAGAGAGCGACAGAGAGAGTGATGATAATCAGAGGGTCTGGGGTGGGAGGGTAAGGTGCTATGGCGCCAGGCCAGCTGAGGATGGGGTGGACAGGGCAGGTGGGTGTGGTTCTGTAGGAGGAGCCCCTCCCCACAGCCGCCCCACCATGCCCACATGGCACCACGGCGCCACGTCTGAAGTGGTGGAAATTTAATAGAATTTGACTGTGATGTCACCAACGGGGATTGAACGTTCCTTTTCTTCAAATCTGGATAACATTTTTCATCAGTTTGCATCACAAATAGTACCCTATTTCCTTTATAGTGCATGACTTTTGAACAAACAAAGTACACTATAGGGAATAGGGTGCCATTTGGCACACAGGTTCAGGATGCAGCCCCAGTCGCAGCTGGATGAATTTTGTTTTGGTTGGTTGCAGTTTAGATGGGTCTGGGTGCTCTGGGGTGATTCTCCATGCAGATGGGGTGCCATACGAGATGAGGAAGCCATAAAGTGCAGTGCCCATAACAGCATTGTCACAACTGAGGGCATAAAACATATTATGTCAGTGAAAAAAGTATTTCTGAAAATTATAAACAATTTGTGGATAAAACCAGAAAATAAATCTTGTATAGCTGCCTCAGCTACGATACATTTATGCTATATACATCTGTCCATTAGATATTGACTTTGGTATGTGGTATTTCATTTTCTTCTCCCCAATTTCATGGTATCCAATTAGTAGTTACAGTCTTGTCCCATCCCACTCGGGAGAGGCAAAGGTCAAGAGCACTGTGTCCTCCGAAACATGACCCAGCCAAGCTGCACTGCTTCTTGACGCAAAGCCAGATTAACCCGGAAGCACCAATGTGTCAGAGGAAACACCATACACCTGGCGACTGTGTCAGCGTGCATTGCACCCGGCCCACCACAGGAGTCTCTAGTGTGCGATGAGACAGGAACATCCCTGCCTGCCAAACCCTCCCCTAACCCGGGCGACGCTGGGCAAATTGAGCGCCATGGGTTTCCTGGTCGTGGCTGGCTGGCTGCGACAGAGCCTGGACTCCAACCAGGATCTCTAGTGGCACAGCTAGCACAGCAGTGCCTTAGACCACTGTGCCACTCGGGAGGCCTCACCTAGTTATCAGAAGATTAATCCACTAACTGTAAGTCGCTCTGGATAAGAGGGTCTGCCATATGATCAGCACCATTATCCTTTACAGGACTCAGCACCATTATCCTTTATAGTTTGAAGCACAATTATCCATTACCGTACCTAGCACCATTATCCATTCTCCATTGCGGTACCCAGCATCATTATACATTACAGTACCCCACTCCCTTATCCATTACAGTACCCATCATCATAACCAACTACAGTACCCAGCAACATTATCCATTAGAGTACCCAACACCATCATCCATTACAGTACCCAACACCATCATCCATTACAGTACCCAACGCCATTGTCCATTACAGTACCAAACACCATTATCCATTACAGTACTCAACACCAACATCCGTTACAGTACCAAACACCATCATCCATTACAGTACCCAACACCATCATCCATTACAGTACTCAACACCATCATCCATTACAGTACCCAACACCATCATCCATTACAGTACCCAACACCATCATCCATTACAGTACCCAACACCATCATCCATTACAGTACCCAACACCATTATCCATTACAGTACCCAACACCATCATCCATTACAGTACATAACACCATCATCCATTACAGCACCCAACACCATCATCCATTACAGTACCCAACACCATCATCCATTACAGTACCCAACACCATCATCCATTACAGTACCCAACACCATCATCCATTACAGTACCCAACACCATCATCCATTACAGTACCCAACACCCTCATCCATTACAGTACCCAACACCATCATCCATTACAGCACCCAACACCATCATCCATTACAGTACATAACACCATCATCCATTACAGCACCCAACACCATCATCCATTACAGTACCCAACACCATCATCCATTACAGTACCCAACACCCTCATCCATTACAGTACCCAACACCCTCATCCATTACAGTACCCAACACCATCATCCATTACAGTACCCAACACCATTATCCATTACAGTACCCAACACCATCATCCATTACAGTACCCAACACCATCATCCATTACAGTACCCAACACCATTATCCATTACAGTACCCAACACCATCATCCATTACAGTACCCAACACCATCATCCATTACAGTACCCAACACCATCATCCATTACAGTACCCAACACCCTCATCCATTACAGTACCCAACACCATTATCCATTACAGTACCCAACACCATCATCCATTACAGTACCCAACACCATTCTCCATTACAGTACCCAACACCATTATCCATTACAGTACCCAACACCATTATGACCTGCTCCTTCATTTCACAAGCTCTTCCATGTGTGTCATAAATAAGGGATTTTCTTGTTTCTTTCACACAGCACTGGAAAGGTGTGTTTGTGTATGTGCCTGTGTGCTTGTGAGTGTGTGTCTGTATGTGTGTGTGAATGAGTGTGAGTGTTAAAGAAGGAGGAGAACCTGGACTAAATGGATCCATCCTCCGGGCCCTGGCTCTGAGATAAATACTTAGCATGTTTGAGACGGGTGCTCCTGGCTGTGTCTGTTTGTGTGTGTGTGTCTCTCTCTCTCTCTGTGTGTGTGTGTGTGTGTGTGTGTGTGTGTGTGTGTGTGTGTGTGGGTGTGTGTGTGTGTGTGTGTGTGTGTGGGGGGGGAGAGATATGAGCATGGATATGGCCGCTGATAGGCCCTAAGCTAACTACACACAAAAATGTGTGAGCCCAAATTCTGACTTTATTCAATACTTTGGACTGTAGGAATGTTTGACAGGACTGTCTGGGTTAGAGCAGGAGACAGTTACACCACTTAATGACATTCATACCATCTCTCTCTCTCTCTCTCTCTCTCTCTCTCTCTCTCTCTCTCTCTCTCTCTCTGTCTCTCTCTCTCCTTCTAAAGGCTGGTCCTACCATTGGCTTAGAATTTATGGTTCTGTACAGAGGGAACTGAAAGGAAGTTCTCCAGACAGAGTGGAGTTGAAGAGGGACACGTATTGTATCCCCACTGACTGACTCAGAGTTCCTACTCCTCTGTCTGGTCTGTTACAATGGGAGCGCTATTAGAGCTGGTTGCACCATTAACAGTTATGGGAAAACAGAACAGAACAGAGCTACAGAGCCAGCTGGATTACCTCACTCACACGTGGCTGGTGGAACTTTAATAGGGGAGGACAGGCTCATAGTAATGGCTGTAAAGGAATAAATTGAATGGTATCAAACACATCACACATGGTTTCCACGTGTTTGATACCTTTCCATTTACTCCTTTCCAGCCATTATTATGAGTTGTCCTCCCCTCTCCCCTCTCCAGCCTCCTGTGACCTTCACAGTTAACCTCTACCACTCTCCTAGATGGCTCACAATGTTTCTAAGAGCTCTACTGAAGCCAATTGGAATGTTCAATGTAATGATTTGTAATGCATCTATGAAGGCTTTATGAAGAGTTTACAAAGTCGTTGCTCTTTAAAGTAGGATGACTCCTAGATATCCATTGTTATATAATAAATTCATATTTAAGAATAGTCACTAGTTAAGAATAGTCCACTAAGCATGAACGCGCACGCACATTCACATATACATACACCAACCCTCCCCCTCTCTATAGTGTAATCTTCCCGTTTATCCCAGTGAAATACTGTTTCCATCTGATGTGATGCATTGCAAACATCTTATTAAGGTTTGGCAGCAGTCTTATGGAAACTCTTAACATGGCAGCACACAGCCAAGACACTGATTAGTCTGGATAAACACTCTGGAACACACAATGTAAAGTGTCATTACTTACAGCCCTGTGCTAGATTCAATCTGACGTGAACAAAAGCACACACACACAGACTCACATACACTGGGATAATGTCACAGACTCACACATACTGCAAACACATGTAGATTCAACTTACACACACATGAACACACATACACCACACACCTTGGGTTTCCACATCTCTTCTCATAGCATGGCAAAAAAAGAGGTTTGCTATGTACTGTCTTGCACATTAAATCCAGATGTTTTTTAGTGAATGCATAGTCGGAAAAGGGTGGGGGGGTCTTATTCTATGCGTCTCTATCTCTCTGTGGTGTGTGTGTGTGTGTGTGTGTGTGTGTGTGTGTGTGTGTGTGTGTGTGTGTGTGTGTGTGTGTGTGTGTGTGTGTGGGGGGGGGGGGGGGGGGGGGGGGGGGGCGTGCGTGCGTGCATGAATGTGCAGGGGGAGGTGTTTTGGGAAGGTAGAAGAGTTAGTGCTGGAAAAACCATATGGTATAAAACTGCCATGGAATCTTTATTAAGACAGAGGGGGAAAGCCAATATCTTAAGTATGCAGATGACCACAGGTTAGAGAGTGAGAGAGAGAGATCATTCTATTTTTTGGGCGGCAGGTAGCCTAGTGGTTAGAGCAACCGAAACGTTGCTAGATCAAATCCCTGAGCTGACAAGGTAAACATTTGTTGTTCTGCCCCTAAACAAGGAAGTTAACCCACTGTTCCTAGGCTGTCATCGTAAATAAGAATCTGTTCTTAACTGACTTGCCTAGTTAAATAAGTAAAATTAAAACAATTCCCCAACTCTGACTGAAGAAACTGGTTCAGGGAGTCAGAGTTCCCAGTTGTGTGACTATGTTCTCATGCAGACATGGGTTCAAATAGCATTGGTTTATTTTTCAAATACTTTTTGAGTGTTTGATTTAGTCTGCCAGGACTGCCAGATGGGCAAGGTTTACACTTTTGGGACTATTACATTGGTTACATTGCACCAGCCAAGCTCAATTAAGTACTGTACAGCTACTGTATCTAAAAGATAACAAATACTATTTGAACCAATGTTAGGACTCATGACAAACACAACCCACCACAAAACCATGATATTCTGTTGTAGAGGGCTGTTTCAAGTAGAGCCGATAAGTAACACCTTGACATAGATGAGCGAATAGAGTCATAGATGGGAAAAGAGTAGGAAGACTGGCTTGTGTTTGTGCTAGTCAGTGGAAGGGCCGGCGTACTGTGTGTCTAGCCTCACAGTGTCTAGCAGAAAGAGAGTAAGGGAAAGAAAGAGTGAGTGAAAGAGAGATGAAAGTTGAACGAAGGAAAGAAGGTTAAAGGGAGGGGGAATGGACAGATGGAGAGTGACGAAAGGGAAAGAGAGTGAGAGAAAGATAGAGAGAGAGAGCGTGCTAGGGACAGGTCAGAGCCAAGAGCACAAGCTGGAGCCCATATGTGCAATGGGTCCTGGGTCTGGGTTTGGATGGGTTGGGATGTGAGGATATGGGGATGATTGGCAGGGGCGTTTCTAAGATTTGAAGACATTCGGAGCTTAGCCCAAAGCCAGTCGGAGGGTCTGGGACTTCTCCCCCAGCAAAAAAATAAGTAATTTCAACAGCTAATTGCATGAATTTGGTGCACTATGAGATGAACGTTGAGAGATTAGAACATTGAGAGATTACATATTTTTCAGGTACCTTGCACCTTCCCACCTGCCACAGCAGACACTGACAGTATTCATTTACAGTTGCTACAGTGGGTCTCTATACTCTGGAACACTCTATACCCTGGAACAAATATATCTACAGTGAGAGAGAGAGGAAGAGTCTAGACTGTTCCTAGCTTGCCTGAGCCCTGCTCTTTGAAGTGTGTGTCAGTGATGCGTGCTGTCCTCTCAGGGCATGTGCTCTGAGTTCAGATGAGCCTTATTCTAGATCTCTGACTTGAATTTGATGGATAGACTTAAAGCCATGTCAGGATTCACTCCCTTTCTCCGCACTCCCTTTATTTATCCTCCCCTGTGTATACAAAACATTAAGAACAAAACATTAAGAACACCTGCTGTTTCCATGACATAGACTGACCAGGTGAAGCTATGATCCCTTATTGATGTCACTTGTTAAATCTACTTCAATCAGTGTAGATGAAGGGGAGGTAACAGGTTAAAGAAGGATTTTTAAGCTCCTTGAGACAATTGAGATATGGATTGTGTATGTGTGACCTACAGAGGGTGAATGGGCAAGACAAAATATTTAAGTGCCTTTGAATGGGGTAAGGTAGTAGGTGCCAGGTGCACTGCTTTGTGTCAAGAACTGCAACACTGCTGGGTTTTTCACATTTTACAGATTCCCGTGTGTACAGTGCCTTGCAAATATATTCACCCCCCTTGGCGTTTTTCCTATTTTGCTGCATTACAACTGTCACGGGTGTCGTAAGGATCAGACCAAAACCTAGCAGGAACGTGTATACTCATCTTCTTTTTAATGTTGAAGAAGGAAAACAAACAAATCACGTATACAAAAACAAACGACCGCCACTAACAGTCCTATCATGTGCTCAGACACTAAACAGGAGACAACTACCCACAAACCCCCATTACAAAACACCCCTATACATAGGACCTTCAATCAGAGGCAACGAGGAACAGCTGCCTCCAATTGAAGGCCAATCAACAACCCTAAAATAGAAATAGAAAGACTAGACTAGACCATAGAAATATACTAACCAAAAACCCATGAACACTCTAAACAAACACCCTTCCACATAAACACATAGCCCAACAAACCCCAAAACACTCCAAACAAACACCCCCCTGCCACGTCCTGACCAAACGACAATAACAAATAACCCCTTTTCTGGTCAGGACGTGACAACAACCTGTAATTTAAATGTATTTTTATTTAGATTTCATGTAATGGACATACACAAAAAAGTCAACTACTTGTTTAAAAAAAAATTAAAAATTTAAAGAATGAAAAGTGGTGTGTGCATATGTATTCACCCCCTTTGCTATGAAGCCCCTAAATAAGACCTGTTGCAACCAATTACCTTCAGAAGTCACATAATTAGTTAAATAAAGTCCACCTGTGTGCAATCTAAGTGTACACATGATCTGTCACATGATCTCAGTATATATACACCTGTTCTGAAAGGTCCCAGAGTCTGCAACACCACTAAGCAAGGGGCACCACCAAGCAAGCGGCACAATGAAGACCAAGGAGCTCTCCAAACAGGTCATGGACAAAGTTGTGGAGAAGTACAGATCAGGGTTGTGTTATAAAAAATATCAGAAACTTTGAACATCCCACGGAGCACCGTTAAATCCATTATTAAAATATGGAAAGAATATGGCACCACAACAAACCTGCGAAGAGAGGGCTGCCCATCAAAACTCACGAACCAGGCAAGAAGGGCATTAATCAGAGAGGCAACAAAGAGACCAAAGATAACCCTGAAGGAGCTGCAAAGCTCCACAGCGGAGATTGGAGTATCTGTCCATGGGACCACTTTAAGCCGTACATTCCACAGAGCTGGGCTTTATGGAAGAGTGGCCAGAGAAAAATAAGCAAACATGTTTGGTGTTCACCAAAAGGCATGTGGGAGACTCCCCAAACATATGGAAGAAGGTACTCTGGTCAGTTGAGATTAAAATTGAGCTTTTTGGCCATTTTGGCGCAAACCCAACACCTCTCATCACCCCGAGAACAACATCCCCACAGTGAAGTATGGTGGTGGCAGCATCGTGCTGTGTGGATGTTTTTCATCGGCAGGGACTGGGAAACTGGTCAGAATTGAAGGAATGATGGATGGCGCTAAATACATGGAACTTCTTGAGGGAAACCTGTTTCAGTCTTCCAGAGATTTGAGACTGGGATGGAGGTTCACCTTCCAGCAGGACAATGACCCTAAGTATACTGCTAAAGCAACACTCGAGTGGTTTAAGGGGAAACATTTAAATGTCTTGGAATGGCCTTGTCAAAGCCCAGACCTCAATCCAATTGAGAATCTGTGGAATGAATTAAAGATTGCTGTACACCAACGGAACCCATCCAACTTGAAGGAGCTGGAGCAGTTTTGCCTTGAAATATGGGCAAAAATTCCAGTGGCTAGATGTGCCAAGCTTATAGAGACATACCCCAAGAGAGTTGCAGCTGTAATTGCTGCAAAAGGTGGCTCTACAAAGTATTGACTTTGGGGGGGGGTTGAATAGTTGTGCACACTCAAGTTTTCAAATTTTTTGTCTTATTTTGTGTTTGTTTCACAATAAAAAATATTTTGCGTCTTCAAAGTGGTAGGCATGTTGTGTAAATCAAATAATACAAACTCCCCCAAAATCCATTTGAATTCCAGGTTGTAAGGCAACAAAATAGGAGAAATGCAGAGGGGGGTGAATACTTTCGCAAGCCATTTTATCAAGAATGGTCCACTACCCAAAGGACATCCAGCCAACTTGATACAAGTATGGGAGGCATTGGAGTCAACATGGGCCAACATCCCTGTGGAACTCTTTTGACACCTTGTAGAGTTCCTGCCCCGACGAACTGAGGCTGTTCTGAGGGCAAAAGTTTGGTGCAACTCAATATTAGGAAGGTGTTCCTAAAGTTTAGTATACTCAGTGTACATCCATTCATCATTTCTTTCTATTTCTCCATTTCCTATTTCTTTCCTTGCCTAGTCCTCTGCCTTTCCTGTTAATTCGCATCTCTCTCTCTCTCCCCCCCCCCCCCCCCCCTCGTGATTTCTTATTTGTGTGATTCCACTCCACCATTCGGAACTGCGAGAACTTTTGAGAGAGAGAAGGGGGATGTTATACGTGGACTTTATACCATTTCTGTTCTGTCTGATCCTTCTTGAGTCTGAGCTGCCAAATCTAACTGCCTGTTGCTCAGGCCCTGAAGCAACAATATGCATATTCTTGATACCATTTGAAAAGAAACATTTTGAAGTTTATGGAAATGTGAAAGGAATGTAGTAGAATATAACACAATAGATCTGGTAAAAGATAATTAAAAGAAAAAACAAACCCTTCTTTTGTATTTTTCTTGTTACATCTTTGAAATGCAAGAGAAAGGCCATAATGTATTATTCCAGCCCAGGGCCAATTTGGATTTTGGCCACTAGATGGCATCAGTGTATGTGCAAAGTTCTAGACTTATCCAATGAACCATTGCATTTCAAAATGTTGTATCAAGACTGCCCAAATGTGCCTAATTTGTTTATTAATAACTTTTCATGTTCAAAATCGGCATGGTATTCTTTCACTGTAATAGCTACTGTAAATGGGACAGTGCAGTTAGATTAACAAGAATTTAAGCTTTCTGCCAATATCAGATATGTCTATGTCCTGGGAAATTTTCTTGCTACTTACAACCTCATGCTAATCGCATTAGCCTACGTTAGATCAACCATCCCGTGGAAGGGACACCAATCACGAATACATTTTAACCGTATGATTGAACTCTATTTAACTATTTAAGCAACTAAATTAACATTTATTTTACAGCATAACTGCACTGTACCAGGACAAAAAAATGCAGAGAATGTTCCTGTAAAAATGCACATTGGTTGGTGGAAACATTCGGGAGAGACTCACATTTGAAGAGAAACCCTGTTAAATTAGGGATTTATAGAAGGGTGAGGTAGCACTTTCCAGCATCTCCCCAAAATTACAAGGAGACTGGTGGTGAGGGGAAAGAGATACTGACGCCGGCAGGGAGGGAGGGAGGGAGGGAAGGAAGGAAGGAGCGAGGGAAGAGGACAAGATGGAGAGAGATGTAGAGAGTGAGAGAAAGGCCTGAGAGGGAGATTAAGAGCGGGATGAAGGAGAAAGGGAAAGAGGGAGGAATGGAGTGAGGAGAATGGGGTCCTCATCTCGACAGGGAGCTGCTGCTTGCTGGCTGTTAGCTATTAAGCTACGCAACACAAGGAAAATGTACACCCAGAATCTTGTTAAAGCTACCACGGCAGGCAGTCTGTGTTCGTAATGTAGAGTTTTTGCAGAAAAAGGGAGAGGATTAATGACCTAAGGGCTTTAAGCAAGATGACAGTATTTTGTGGCCAATTTGATGTAGTTTTATGTTGGCACAACGAAACAAACGGTATTCAGATGGTCTGATACAGAGCTGAAGGGATGTATGTCATGTGATGTCAGGTTAGGTTAGGACAGGGGAAGAGGGGGTCAGTAAACTCTTTGGATAATGAGAGAAGAAGAGTTAAGAGGTTATGTAAGTTTTCCTGAGTGTAAGCAGATAAGCAAATACAATATTCTTATCATATAGAATTGATTGGGAGTGAGTGTCAAGCCTACATGCACTGTTTTTTCAACATAATGGCTAAGGAATCAAGTGTGCATAAGCAGACACTCCATTTTAGTTGTCATCTAATTTTCTGAGGTCCCAGAGTTTTATAGGTGTGAGTCCAGTGGTGAAATGGAAAGCTGGTGCAGGAGCAGCCTATGGACAGCAGGAGGGCATGGCTAATGATGAACAGTGTTACAGCCATGATTCACACTCTCGTGAAGAGAAACAGCCCCCTAGAGCTTGAGTTTATAAAGAGCTGGTTTCGTACCTGGTTCTCCTGAGCACAACACAACTGTGTTAGCCCACTGTGCTAATGGTTCACTAAACCAATTCTATAACAAGGACACCTACACGCTTAGAACAAATAGGTGCTTTCTAGGACCTACAAGGGTTCTTCGTCTGTCATCATAAGAGAACCCTTTGAAGAACCCTTTTTGGTTACAGGTAGGACCCTTTTGGGGTTCATGTACATCCCTTTCCACGGAGGGTTCTACATGGAACCAAAAAAGGTTATCCTATGGGAACAGACGAAAAACTATTTTGGAACCAATTTTTCTAAGAGTGTAAGATTAGCTGAACACTTGGATAATTCCGGCATTATATAACATCGTATACTCAAGAATATAATATTTGATTGAAAATGAACATTCTTAGAAAAAACGGTTTGCGTAAAGACGTTGAGAGATCACATTCAACATTCTTACTGTGAGTCGCCGGTGAAGAGAACATGCCAATGGTTAAAAATGAATACATTTTCACCCAAGGATTACATAGTTTTCCCTTGATCCACCAAACCGTCAGTTACAATTTCAGCCTTTAAAAATGCTGTGGTTTTTAATGGCACTCCAGGACATGAACCCCAGGCCCCTGTATTATTAGTCACGCTTCTAGGAAACGCCATGGGTGATGTTTGGAAAATGTGAGTTCGCTGACCATGGGGACATTTGGGAGCTATGGGGTCTGGAGAATGGAAGAGGAGGGTATAGAATGAGTAATATCAGCCAGTACATGGCGTCATCATCAGTCATTACCAGTCAAGAATCTGGCACACTCACAGGTACTCTTTCTCTCTTTTCTATTTTCTCTCTCTGGTGCTCTCTCTCTCTGTATCTCTCTCTCTCCCTCTCTTCCTCCATTGCAGTCTCCTCCTCCCTCTCTCCATCCCTCTCTCTTTCTCTCTCTCTCTCTTTTCCTCACTCTCTCGTTCTCTTCTTCCAACATGAAAAAAAAACTAGTTTACTGTAGAATACTACAGTACTTACTATAGAATTCTGTAGTAAACTGTCGTATACTGTAGAATACTATACTACACACTGTTAGTATCCCTCTTTCATGTGTAGTACTTAGTATGTAATTTTGTAGTATACTGTGGAATACTATGGTAAATACTACAATATTCCTCTTGGAGTTTGTCAAAAGGCACCTAAAGACTCTCAGACAATGAGAAACAAGATTCTCTGGTCTGATGAAACCAAGATTGAACTCTTTTGCCTGATTGCCAAGCGTCACATCTAGAGAAAACCTGGCACCATCCCTACGGTGAAGCACGGTGGTGGCAGTATCATGCTGTGGGGATGTTTTTCAGTGGCAGGGACTGGGAGACTAGTCAGGATAGAGGGAAAGATGAACGGAGCAAAGTACAGAGAGATCCTTGATGAAAACCTGCTCCAGAGTGCTCAGGACCTCTGACTGGGGCAAAGGTTCACCTTCCAACAGGACAACGACCCTAAGCAAACAGCCAAGACAACGCAGGAGTGGCTTCAGGACAATTCTCTGAATATTCTTTGAGTGGCCCAGTCAGAGCCCGGACTTGAACCCGATCGAACATCTCTGGAGAGACCTGAAAATAGCTGTGCAGCGACGCTGACAAAGCGTGAGAGGATCTGCAGAGAAGAATGGGAGAAACTCCCCAAATACAGTTGTGCCAAGCTTGTAGCGTCATACCCAAGAACACTCACGGCTGTAATGGCTGCCAAAAGTGCTTCAACAAAGCACTGAGTAAAGGGTCTGAATACTTATGTAAATGTGATATTTCCTTCTTTTTTTTATATACATTTGCCAAAATTTCGAAAATCTGTTTTTGCTTTGTCATTATGGGGTAATGTGTGTATATTGATGAGGGGAAAAAACAATTTAATTAATTTTAGAATAAGGCTGTAACGTCACAAAATGTGGGAAAAGTCAAGGGGTCTGAATACTTTCCAAGTGCACTGCATATATACCATAGTATACTATAGTATTTTTTTCATGTGGGTACACACACACTGTAGAGCTCCATGGGGAGTTCTGAGGAAACTCTGAATAATGGCTAAAAATGTGTAGAGATATGGACCACCTGCAGTTCCCTCTCTCTCTCTCTCTCTCTGTCTGTTTTTTGGTGGCACGGTAAAAGGAATGAGTGAACAGCTCGATCCAGAAAGAGAAAATGTAGAAGAAAAAACAACGAATAAAGGAAACAGCAGGTGTCTTTCAGACAGGACCAGGAATTTCACTGACGAAGCCAACTGGCTCATTTTGTAATAGTTTCACCTGGCTAGTTCTTCTGATGGAGGAGCATAACGTTCTGTATACAAACCCCCACTTGGGTTTTATATTCCAAAGCTTCTGAAGTAGAGACCAGGTTGTGCTTTCTGGACTTCTGAGATGAGCAACATCACAAATCAAATCAAATCAATTTGTATTTGTCACATTACTTACAAGCCCTTAACCAACATTGCAGTTCAAGAAATATAATTAAAATATTTAATAAAAAACCTAAAGTAAAAAATGTAAGAATAACAATGAGGCTATATACAGGGGGTACCGATACCGAGTCAATGCTAGTCAAGGTAATTTGTACATGTAGGTAGGGGAAAAGTGACCATGCATAGATAATAAACAGCTAGTGGCAGCACTGTAAAAACAAAGTGGGGGGGGGGGGTTATTTCATTTCATTTCAAACACCAGTCTCAACGTCAACAGTGAAAAGTGGCCAATAAAAAGAAAAGATTAAGATGGGCAAAAGAACACAGACACTGGACAGAGGAACTCTGCCTAGAAGGCCAACATCCCGGAGTTGCCTCTTCACTGTTGACGTTGATACTGGTGTTTTGTGGGTATTATTTAATGAAGCTGCCAGTTGAGGACTTGTGAGGCGTCTGTTTCTCAAACTAGACACTCTAGTGTACTTGTCCTCTTGCTCAGTTGTGCACCGGGGCCTCCCACTCCTCTTTCTATTCTGTTTAGAGCCAGTTTGCGCTTTTCTGTGAGGGAGTAGTACACAGCGTTGTACGAGATCTTCAATTTCTCCGCAATTTCTCGCATGGAGTGGCCTTCATTTCTCAGAACAAGAATAGCCTGACGAGTTTCAGAAGAAAGGTCTTTGTTTCTGGCCATTTTGAGCCTGTAATCAAACCCACAAATGCTAATGCTCCAGATACTCAACTAGTCTAAAGAAAGCCAGTTTATTGCTTCTTTAATCAGGACAACAGTTTTCGGCTGTGCTAACATAATTGCAAAAGGGTTTTCTAATGATCAATTAACCTTTTAAAATGATAAACTTGGATTAGCTAACACAACGTGCCATTGGAACACAGGAGTGATGGTTGCTGATAATGGGCCTCTGTACGCCTATGTAGATATTACATAAAAAATCAGATGTTTCCAGCTACAATAGTCATTTACAACATTAATAACAATGTCTACACTGTATTTCTGATCAATTTGATGTTATTTTAATGGACAAAAAAATTGATTTTCTTTCTAAAACAAGGACATTTCTAAGTGACCCCAAACTTTTGAATGGTAGTGTATATATACACTGAACAAAAATAAAAAGTCAACATGAAACAATTTCTAAGATTTTACAGTGTAACAGTAAATTGAAACAAATTCATTAGACCCTAATTTATGGCTTTCACATCACTGGGAATACAGCTCTGTTGGGCACAGATACCTTTAACTAAAGTTCAGAAAACCAGTCAGTATCTGGTGTGACCACTATTTGCCTCATGAAGCACAGAGTTAATCAGGCTGTTGATTGTGGCCTGTGGTTGTACACATCAACCTAGAGTATCCAAACATGCTCAATTGGTGACATGCCATGGAAGAACTGGGACATTTTCAGCATCCAGGAATTGTGTACAGATCCTACCGACATGGGGCCTTGCATTATCATGCTGAAACATGAGGTGATGGCGGCGGATGAATGGCACGACAATGGGCCTCATGATCTCCTCACGGTTTCTTTGTGCATTCAAATTGCCATTGATAAAATGCAACTGTGTTCATTGTCTGTAGTTTATGCCTGCCCAAACCATAACCTGACCGCCACCATGGGGCACTCTGTTCACAATGTTGACATCATCAAACCGCTTGCCCACACAACGCCATACACGCTGTCTGCCATCTGCCTGGTACAGTTGGAATCGGGATTCATCCGTGAAGAGCACACTTGTCCAGCGTGCCAATGGCCGTCAAAGGTGAGCATTTGCCCACTGAAGTCGGTTACGACATCGCACTGCAGTCAGGTCAAGATCCTGGTGAGGACGACGAGCACGCAGATGAGCTTCCCTGAGATGGTTTCTGACAGTTTGTGCAGAAATGTTTCAGTTGAGCTGTTTCATCATCTTTCCGGGTGGCTGGTCTCAGAAGATTCCGCAGGTGAAGAAGCTGGATGTAGAGGTCCTGGGCTGGCCTGGTTAAACATGGTCTGTGGTTGTGAGGCCGGTTGGACGTACTGCCAAATTCTCTACAATGACATTGAAGGCGGCTTAGTATAGAGAAATGAACATTATATTATCTGGCAACAGCTCTGGTGGACATCTTTGCAGTCAGCATGCCAATTGCCGCTCCCTCAAAACTTGAGACATTTATGGAATTGTGTTGTGTGACAAAACTACACATTTTAGAGTGGCCTTTTATTGTCCCCAGCACAAGGTGCACCTGTGTAATGATCATGCTGTTTAATCAGCTTCTTGATATGCCACACCTGTCAGGTGGAAGTATTATCTTGGCAAAGGAGAAATGCTCACTAACAGTGATGTAAACAAATGTGTGCACAACATTTTAGAGAAGTAAGTGTAAAGTTCGTGTGGAACATTTCTGGGATCTTCACATGTTGCATTTATATTTTTGTTCAGTGTATTTATAAAACATGGTGTTAAAGGGGATTTGGCATTTAGGTGTAGCCTACAACAAGACACTGCACAGTATAGCAAGCCATCCCCTTTTTACAGATCCACTGACACAGCTGTGGTCAATTCCATCTTAACTCAAAGTCAATGCTGGATTCGAATTCCACTCCCTATGGAGAACCTCACTAGAAATTGGAAACTCACTAGAATTAAAATGGAACTGACCCAAACTCCGGCCTCTGTCTCTGTGCTGCTGGCTGCCCATGCCAAATAGCTTTGTGCTCTGAGAGAGAGACAGACTTGATTGTTTGTGCTGGACAAATCTGTAAGGATGGGGCTAGGAGGAGAGGGAGGGGGATGGAGCGTCTCCCATGTCACCCCAGTCAGTCATTATGTCCCAGTCTGTCTGTCTGATTAAACAAGGCTATATTTGAGTTCTGTTGACATGGGACACACACACTGTCCTTCCCTTCCTTTTGTAACACACTGAAACTAGCAAAGACAGAGACACACACTCTCGTACACACACACGCACACATGTGCTCTAACACTCCCCAGGTGACATGTATGTTCAAACTCATTGACATTAGCCTCACCCTCTCTCCCCCTCTTTCTGTCTTTCTTTCTTTCTTTCTTTCTTTCTTTCTTTCTTTCTTTCTTTCTTTCTTTCTTTCTTTCTTTCTTTCTTTCTTTCTTTCTTTCTTTCTTTCTTTCTTTCTTTCTTTCTTTCTTTCTCCCCCTCTTTCTCTCTCTCCCTCTCCCTCTAATAAAAACAGTAAACCAACACACAGTATGTTTGACATGGCTTTCAGCTGTCTATGGATGGAAATAACTGTTTCCTCTCCCCTCTCTCTCTCTCTCTCTCTCTCTCTCTCTCTCTCTCTCTCTCTCTCTCTCTCTCTCTGGGGTGCTCACACACATTATGTGTCCCTCTATATTCAGAGACCCTATTTCCAGCCACACTCAATCCCACCCAGGAGAATAGACTGGAGATTATCAGTCAAAGCAGAAGCTCTTCTGAACTAATCGTCTTGGACAGCAGGTTACAGTAACTGTGAAGACACTACTACACATCCTATGTTTGCTCAAATTCTTATTTGGGAATTTAAGTAATAATAATACATTCACTAAAACCATAACAGTCAGTCTAGGCTTCCCTATTGGATCAGTTCTGCTGTCAATCAATATCCTTAGGAAAACCATAAACCTGGAAGCCTGATGACCTCATCTGATGACATTATAGGCGTCACCTCCATGAGCCCCTGAGCTCCTCTCTGTAAGTCCCGTGTGCAGACACACGGGACTAACACGCAGCGACCATGGCGACAGCAGTCAGACAGCGTGTCACACGCAGCAGGCGGGCGGGGCTGGTGACATCACGTCCCTGTCCTCACCCCTGAAGCAGCATGGTTAACGACGCGTGAATTTAACACCACCATGGTACGAGGGTCTGAGAACATCTCAACGACAAGTGGAAGCATGGTAGACATCATTGTTACTGTAGCTGCATTACATGTCATCGCTATTAAAGTCAACAGGGTCTGTCTTGCAACAGTGTTTTACAGTATGTGGCAGGGATAAGGTAGTATGGTAAAACCAGACTGAACGATGCACTCATTTTCATTTCATTTTAGTTTTGGGCTCCCAAGTGGCGCAGCGGTCTAAGGCACTGCATCTCAGTGCTAGAGGCGTCACTACAAACCCTGGTTCGATCCTGGGCTGTTTCACAACTGGCCATGATCGGGAGTCCCAATGACGGCTGGGGTAGGCCGTCATTGTAAAATGAGAATTTGTTCTTAACTGACTTGCCTAGTTAAATAAAGGTTAATTAAATAAAACATTTATTAACCAGGCTAGAAATAACATAACGAGCCTGAACTGGAAAGCTGGAGCTGGAATTGTGACCCGTTGTCTTGTAAGTCCTAGCCTCAGACCAGACGCTGTGTGGTTTCAAACACAAAGCTAAATTATAAGATCCATCATAGAATTGAATGGCATGTGCTCTACTGGCCCCATTCCATCATGAATTGGGGCCACAAAAGGCCCAGACACCCAAGGGGCCTCACATTCCCTTCATGTTCAAGCACAACTCCAGGTGGACAAAACAGGCAGCTTTATGGAAATTCACCATGTGACATCACTCACATGTTTCAGTGTTCATGAAACTTGAGAGGGAATATGTGTCAGTAGGTGAACTAGTACTATTCTCACATTCTTCAATCATAGAAACAGGAAATAATACTCTGATAGAAATAATACAGATTTGTACCATTCTCCTGACCTGTTCCCCTCATTGTACAGTTTGTGTGAGAGGGAGTGTATGTGAGAGAAGGGTTTGTTCTGTGTTCTGTATATCTATGTTATTTTTTGAGGAGGGAGGAGGCATTCCTACAGAGACGGCAGAGAGAGGAGGAACAAACTCATTGTTGGAGGAGACCGCCCCATCCATCTATTACTCCACCTCTCTTTCTCCCTCTTTCTCCTCCCTCCTTCCCTCCCACACAGGCACAGATAAGGTTTTCCTATAGTGCCTCCTAAGCCGATCATGTAATAGCAGAAACATATCTCTCTCGTTCTCTCTCTCTCCATCTCTCTCTCGTTCTCTCTCTCTTGTTCTCTCTCTCTCTCTCTCTCTCTCTCTCTCTCTCTCTCTCTCTCTCTCTCTCTCTCTCTCTCTCTCTCTCTCTCTCTCTCTCTCTCTGCTGCTGCTGACATAATGTTCACAGGCCCAGCGGTCCAGAGGGAGGGTGGGGGAATCACGGTGAACTGAAAAAAGGCTATTAATTATTTTCTTTTTTCCTCGTGCTTCCAGTTCCTTCTCCTTTTTTACTGTTGGTTGAGTAGTTTCTCCTGATTCTCCTTCTCTTCTCTCTTCTCTCTCTCCTTCCCTCCCTCTCTACTGTCCACTGTCTCTCTGTTACCATGTCGTCCTACTTCTCTCTCTCTTACTATTTGTATCTGTTCTCTCATTCTCTCTCTACTTCCTCTCCTATCGTCTCTCTCTGCTGTGTGTTGTCGTTAGCCTCTGAGCCCTCTGAGCAGCAGTGTTAAAACAAGTCCCTGGCCTGTCTGGATCGCAGCTCTGGATCGCATCTCCGACATGTTTTTAAAGTGAACAAAAGTACCTGACAGCTGTACATTTGTCTTGGCGTACACTTTTGAAAGAATTCCATTCCACCCCTCTGTATCCCTCGTTTCTCCACCTCCCTCTTTTTTTCTCTTTCTCACTCCTTTTTTTTCTCTCTTTCTCACTCCCTCTCGCTCCAATTCTGTCTCTGAATCAACCTTTTATTCCTCTCTCCTAATCTCACTCACTCTCTCTCCTATTCTCTCTCACTGTCACGCTCCCATTCTCTCTCACTGTCTCTTTCCCATTTTCACTTTATCATTCACTCACTTTTCTACTCTTTTCTCAGCTCTCTCCCTCCCACCTCTTTTATCTATTTCTCAATGTCTTGTCTGCCTCACTCTTTTCTTTTCCCCTCTCTTCTCTTCCCTTTCTCACTTTTCTCCTTCTTTCCCCGCTCTGCCTCTCCCAAATGGCTCTTTTTTCTCTCTCTACTACCCTTATCTCTCTTGCTCTCCTTACCTCTCTCTTTTTCCCCCTTCCTTCTTTCTCACTCCTATACACCTATACCGGGTTGGCTGTAATTCCCTTTCATTTTACCTTTCATTTTACCTTGGGGTCGAGAAATACAATTCAAAATGATCCTGTTCCAATTTACCAACGTGAACAATGTCTTTAAGCCAATCAGTGGGCTGTGGGTGTGGTTTTGGCCAAAGCCAATCTCAAGCCAGGTAGCATCCAGTTAAAGGAGAGAAGGAGAGCAAGAAAGAGAGTGAGAAAGAGAGCGAGAGAGAGAGAGATTTTACAGCAACTTAATGGAATAGCCATACCATTATAGCAAGTGGAATTCTTTTCAAGACCATATCCCAAACAGCTTGGAATGAAAAAAAAGTCTTGAGACTAATTTTCTTTGAGATTCTGTCTCGTGAGTGTAGTTTGGGGAGGAGGGGGAGACAGGGGAGACTTGGGGAAGGGAAGGAGAAGTGGAGGCTTAAGGAAGTTAAGAAAAGAGGGGAAAACGGCTCTAGAGTCTGGGAAGAGTAGAAGCAGACTGCAGGTAGGAGGGAGGGAGGGAGGGAGGGAGGGAGGGAGGGAGGGAGGGAGGGAGGGAGGGAGGGATCGATCCCCCTCTCCATCGTTGGGAAAATAAACAACAGCGTCTTCCTGGAAACAATCAGCAATATTTTTTACAGGACCTCCTCTTAATGAGGCTAAGTGTGGTCACGACGATGAGCTCCAAGCTCAGTGTCTATCTGTCAAACTCTGTTGCCATCTAAGGACCACAACTGAGCCTACCATCTCTGTGGTGATGGGAGACAAAAGTCCATCCTAGGTAGTGTCATGGATGTCAAATAAAAAGGGCCTCGATAAGGAAGGCAGAACAGGATTTGTCAATATCTTGTTCCAAACAGACAAGACACACTCAACAAGATAAGATACACTCAACAATATCTCAACAATAATGTCAGCTGTTACAGCTCACTTTTTCGTATCTTGATCTTCCACTTCCATAACAAAATAGCGATGACTCATTCCCCATGGTTCAGAAGAATGAAATGTCAAACCAGTGGATCCTAAACTATAGCACAGCAGCACATGAAGGCACACAATTGAAAATCTGGTCATATCTACGTCCAAACCGGTAATCATCTTTCCCTGCGGTTCCGACTCTCTGTTCAACCACTCCAGTGGAAGAACAGTGGCGTGTGGACTAAAGGAGATACTGTGTACAGTTTGGTTTGGGTTTCTCTTCAACTGCTACTTTCCTGGTCTGGAATCAAACAACAACGTCTTAAATCATTCCTTAAATGGGCTTGGAGGAGGTGCTGTTGTCTATCTTTGAAGCTATGGTTCAATCTTTGTTCGGAATAAATGCATCGCTACTGTGGCCAGTGTGTTGTCTTTTTTTGTTTTGGGCCAACGCCTCCTGGTAGGTGACAGTCAATTAAGGTGTCAGGTGATGTGACATCACGTTTCATTTAGAAAGATGGTACATGACAGACAAGCACATTCTATCAACCATTGCTTCAAACCTCTGTCTGTCTGTCTGTCTGTCTGTCTGTCTGTCTGTCTGTCTGTCTGTCTGTCTGTCTGTCTGTCTGTCTGTCTGTCTGTCTGTCTGTCTGTCTGTCTGTCTGTCTGTCTGTCTGTCTGTCTGTCTGTCTGTCTGTCTGTCTGTCTGTCTGTCTGTCTGTCTGTCTGTCTGTCTGTCTGTCTGTGGAACGCTGAGTAAAGCACATATACCAAAGCTTTCAAAAGTGGACAGCGGATGTTACTCTCCAACATTTTGCCATTACTCTCTGAGGGGGCTTTTTCTGCCTTTAACAGACAGGTGGCTCCCATAACTTTTCACCACCAGCCACTGTATTCATACTAGATAGGCAGATGAATAGATGGTCCCACTTTTAAGGAAGTGTAGCTTAATAAAGCCTTCATGAACCCTTATAGAGCCTGCTGCTGTTCGTTTCCAGTAGGATAGATTCAGAATCAGAAAACTTTAATGTCCTCAAAGAGACAATTCATCTTTCAGTAGTCATAAAACACATAACATCTAAAAATGTAAAATAAATAGCAAAGGATATTTACAAGGCAATAGGCAGGGTAAGTGCAATTCATAGTGCAAGTGCTAAGTGCAATTAGTCCAACATTTGTTAAGTTGCAGAATTGCATTCGGAATAAAAGAGTACTTGGCCCTATTTTGTTTAACCTTAGGTAGTCTGTACCTGCGTCCAGAGGAAAGGAGCTGGAATTCAGGGTGGAGTGGATGGGAAGAATCAACCGCTATTTATTCGCCTTATGAAGGGCTCTGGCCAGGCAGAGAGATGACAGTTCTTGCTGTTGCTGCCCCATGATTTTTCCGCAAGTCCTGACTATCTTATCTTGCCCAACCTATTTTTCTGTACAACCTTGATATTCCCATAACAGCAGGTCCAGCAGTAGGACAGAATGCTCTCAATTAATGCTTTAGAAAAGAGAACCATGATGGTTACATCAACATTAAAAAAGTGCAGTTTCCGTAGGAAATACAGTCTCTGTTGGTCATTCTTAAAAATAGTGTCAGTACACTGATCCCAGGACAGCTTGTTGTCAATGACTAGCCAAGGTATTTGTACTCCTTCACTATTTCAATGGGCTCACCTTTTATCAGTGATGGTGTGTGCATGGTAGTGTTCCTTCGAAAGTCAATCACCATGTCCTTTGTTTTTTATGTATTTAAAATGAGATGGGATGAATCACAACAGACAGCAAAATCATTCAGAGCCAGTCCGTGCTCCATCTCATCCCCTTCGAGAAGACTGACCAAAGCAGTATCGTCAGCATATTTGTTCAGGTGGCGCCCTGGGAACTGGCCCCGGCAGCTGTCTGTATACAGTATGTATAGTACTGGTGAAAGAACACTGCCCTGTGGGGTTCCAACTGAAGTAGTGCGCACCTCAGAGAGTGTGTTGCCAACTCTTACCTGCTGAGACCTATCAGTTAGGAAGTTGGTGATCCATGTGATAAGCTTAGACTTAAGTCCGAAGTCTCCTCTCAGTCTGTCCACAAGGACCAACTGATTGATTGTGTTAAATGCTGAGGAGAAATCTGCAAACATGACACGCTCATGGGTTTCACTGCCCTCCAAATGCATGTACACCAGATGTAAGAGTGAAAGGATGGCACCATCTGTCCCTCTCTCTGACCGGTATTGGAGGGGGTCAAGAAGGTAACTGGTGGTGTTGATGATGTATGTCTTGATGATCTTTTCAAGAGATGTAATCAAGAGAGAGGTCAGAGCGACAGGTCTGTAATAATTTGATGCAGATGGATGAGAGGGTTTTGGGACAGGTACAACAATAGATTTTTTCCATAGAGATGGAATTTCCAATGTATCCAGGGACCACTGAAAGAGAGAGCAGAAGACACCGCTCAGCTGAGTGGAACAGTGTTTCAAGACATGACCACTTATGTTATCAGGCCCCAGGCTCTTACGTGCTCCAGTGCTTTTGAACACTCATTATACAACTTCCTCATCGATGACAAGCGCGCTCTTGGTTGCCATGACATCCTTCTCCAGACAGGCCAGGGGAGCGGAGGCGACACCTGTTTCAAAGCGGGTGAAGAACTTGTTTAGTTAATTGGCTGTAGAGAGGCACACCCTCTCATCCAGGCAGGGATTGATACGTTGACTACCTTTGAAGGGGGTGTTTGCCATATTCTTAATGCCCAACCAGGCAGACAGAGAGTCTCCCTGTAACATTATCTGTTGCACCTTATCCTTGTACTGGCATCTTGTCTTTTTTATCTCTTTGTTCACCTCTCTCTGAACCTCTTTTCTTTTGAGTGGATTCCCGGAGGCAAACACTTGTTTCTTCTTATTTGTTGTACATGTTTTTTGGGGATCACCAAATCAACAGAATTCAATATAGCCAGATATTACGTTAGTCAACTCGTTCAGGTCAGCTGATGATTCTTCAAATACACTCCAGGTGGTACAATCAAAGCATCCCTGCAATTGATCAATACTGTCAATGTCCCACAATGTCTATAAGTTTGTCGTAGAAAAACAGTGTTATGATCTGATCCAGCCAGTGGAGGTCTGGCCAAGGATGAATATGCTTTGGGGACCGAGCCATAACATAAGTCAGGATTTTATTTTTCCTTCTTAGACAAGTCACATACTGGGTGTAAGTACTCAAAGTGTGTTTAAGAGTACAGCTATTGAAATCCCCCATGATGAATTTGGGTGCATCAGGGGAAATCGCATCAAGCTCTTGAGAGAGGTTAAAAATGATGTCAGCTGCATTGACACTGTTTGCTCTTGGATGGATATAAACAACTGTCAGAAAAAGCTGGGGGAACTCACGGGGGAGGTAGAAGGGGCGTAGTGACACTGATAGTAGCTCTATATCAGTAGTGCAGATTTTATCCCTGACAATTGTAGTTTTACACCATCTATCATTTATCAGAACACAGACTCCGCCTCTGTGCTCCTTACCAGTAGCTTCACTGTCTCTGTCCATACGAGTGATAGTGAATCCGTCAGGGGTGACTTCAGAGTTGAGCACCGCCTCCGACAGCCAAGTTTCAGAGAAGGCCATCACACAGGCCTCCCTGTATTCATATAGATACCGTGAGTTTGCCCGCAATTCGTACATTTTTCCTTTAAGCGATTGGACATTGGAGAGCAGGATAGTTGGAAGCCGAATCTTTGTTTTGTTCCTTCTCAACCTCTGCTGCACACAGCCTTTCCTGCCCCTTTTCCTCTTCCTTCTTAGTAGTCCTTCACCCGGGTTGTTTTTTCTCACGATCAATGCAGGTATGTCCCCTGTGGTCCATTCTCCCCAACGTGAGATATTACATTGTAAAAGATACTTTCTGCTGTAGCGGATGTGTGGTGCCGCCGACACTCTCAGAAGTCTGCATGCTGATTCAGGTACCAACAAAAGTAATCCAAGTAGGAGAATAATCCACTGTCGGTCTACCATAGCCTAATCGGTAATCCGATGCAACATAAAACACTAATAAACTACTAAAAGCAAAGCAACAAAAATGGATGAGTTTAAACAAGTTTAAACAACAAACAAGGAACAAAAAAACTCTGCAGGGCACCACTGCGCAGCGCCCCAGTCCATTCCTGATCGATTGATGATGCCAAGTATACTATTTTTATCCTGCCTTCCCAGAACCAAGGCCCTGGCCATCAAACATTGTTACATTCACAGTCCAGGTTTGCAGTCCAAAAATGTCTATGCCAATAGACATCTTCTAATCTAGGTTCTTGAAGTCACATTTTCCGATCCCTTATTGTTCTGCTGTGTTTGTTCCACCATGTTATTTTTCCCCCTCTCTCTGAGGTTGCGTCCCAAAGGGTATCCTATTCTCTATACACTGAGTGTACAAAACATCTTTCCATGACATAGACTGACCAGGTGAATCCAAAGGAAAGCTATGATCCCTAATTGATGTCACTTATTCAACCCACTTCAATTAGTGTAGAAAAAGAGGAGGAGACAGGTTAAAGAATATGTTTTATTCCTTGAGACAATTGAGACATGGATTGTGTATGTGTGCCATACAGAGGGTCAATGGGCAAGACAAAAGATTTCAGTGCCTTTGAACGGGGTATAGTAGTAGGTGCCAGGCGCACCGATTTGTGTCAAGAACTGCAACGCTGCTGGGTTTTTCAGGCTCAACAGTTTCCGGTGTGCATCAAGAATGGTCCACCCAAAGGACATCCAGCCAACTTGACACAACTGTGGAAGCATTGGAGTCAACATGGGCCAGCATCTCTGTGGAACGCTTTCAACACCTAGTAGAGTTGAGGCTATTCTGAGGGCAAAAGGAGCGTGTGCAATTCAATATTAGGAAGGTGTTCTTAATGTTTTGTACACAGTGATTAGTGCACTATTTTTGACCAGCGCCCTATAGGAAATAGGGTGCCTTTTGGAACACAGACTGAAAGTTTCCCAAAGCCCAAGCAAGCTGCCATGCTCTTTTAGCAGATCCTAATGAGGCATTGGTTGCGTCACAAATGGCATCCTATTCCCTAAGGTCCCTGGTCAAAAGTAGTCCACTATATAGGGAATAGGGTGCTAATTGGGATGCAACCATCCACTCAGCTGCCACTTTATAACCAGCTAACTAACTACTCTCTCTCGGACTACATGGACTGGACCCATACTGTATATTTTACTTATCTAAGTTAAGGGAGAGTAAGAAGTTTAATGGAAGAGTAAAGGAGGGCTTGGAGGAATTGTTTTGGGACTATTCAAACACACATCAGGAGGCTAAAAAAGGAAGTCGTAGAAGATAGATACAGCTACACAGCTTTTGTTTGCATCTCAGGTCAATAGTTGTGGACAGTCTGTAACTGTCAATCTTCTTCTCTGGATCACCTGGAGGAACCAGCCAGGGGAATGGAAAATACAGCCAGGAAGAGGAAACCTGGAGTATACTGAACCACCTCAGTCATCGACTTCATCAATAAGTGCATCGACAACGTCGTCCCCACAATGACCGTACGTACATATCCCAACCAGAAGTCATGGATTACAGGCAACATCCGCATCGAGCTAAAGGCTAGAGCTGCCGCTTTCAAGGAGCGGGACTCTAACCTGGAAGCTTATAAGAAATCCTGCTATGCCCGCCAATGAACCATCAAACAGGCAAAGCGCCAATATAGGGCTAAGATTGAATCTTACTACACCGGCTCCAACACACATCTTATGAGGAAGGGCTTGCAAACTATTACAGACTACAAAAGGGAAGCACAGCCGCGAGCTGCCCAGTGACACGAGCCTACCAGTCGAGCTAAATCACTTCTATGCTCGTTTCGAGGCAAGCAACACTGAGGCATGCATGAGAGCATCAGCTGTTCCAGATGACTGTGTGATCACGCTCTCCATAGCCGACGTGAGTAAGACCTTTAAACAGGTCAACATTCACAAGGCCATGGGGCCAGACGGATTACCAGGATGTGTGCTCTGGGCATGTGCTGACCAACTGGCAGGTGTCTTCACTGACATTTTCAACATGTCCCTGATTTACTCTGTAGTACCAACATGTTTCAAGCAGAACACCATAGGCACTGTGCTCAAGAACACTAAGGCAACCTGCCTAAATGACTACAGAACCGTAGCACTCACATCCGTAGCCATGAAGTGCTTTGAAAGGCTGGTAATGGCTCACATCAACACCATTATCCCAGAAACCCTAGACCCACTCCAATTTGCATACTGCCCAAACAGATCCACAGATGATGCAATCTCTATTGCACTCCACACTGCGCTTTCCCACCTGGACAAAAGGAACACCTACGTGAGAATGCTATTCATTGACTACAGCTAAGCGTTCAACACCATAGTACCCTCAAAGCTCATCACTAAGCTAAGGATCCTGGGACTAAACACCTCCCTCTGCAACTGGATCCTGGTGGTGAGGTTAGGTTGCAACACATCTGCCATGCTGATCCTCAACACTTGAGCCCCTCAGGGGTGCATGCTTAGTCCCCTCCTGTACTCCCTGTTCACCCACGACTGCGTGGACAAGTACGGCGCCAACGCCATCATTAAGTTTGCAAACGACACAACAGTAGTAGGCCTGATCACCGACAACGACAAGACAGCCTATTGGGAGGAGGTCAGAGACCCGGCCGGGTGGTGCCAGAATAACAACCTCTCCCTCAACTTAACCAAGACTAAGGAGATGATTGTGGACTACAGGAAAAGGAGGACCGAGCACACCCCCATTCTCATCGACGGGGCAGTAGTGGAGCAGGTTGAGAGCTTCAAGTTCCTTGGTGTCCACATCACCAACAAACTAGAGTGGTCCAAACACACCAAGACAGTCGTAAAGAGGGCACGACAAAGCCTATTCCCCCTCAGAAAACTAAAAAGATTTGGCATGGGTCCTCAGATCCTCAAAAGGTTCTACAGCTGCAACATCACTGCCTGGTATGGCAACTGCACGGCCTCTGACCACAAGGCACTACAGAGGATAGTGCGTACGGCCCAGTACATCACTGGGGCTAAGCTTCCTGCCATCCAGGACCTCTACACCAGGCGGTGTCAGAGGAAGGCCCTAAAAATTGTCAAAGACCCCAGGCACCCCAGTCATAGACTGTTCTCTCTACTACCCCATGGCAAGTGGTACTGGAGCACCAAGTCTAGGTCCAAAAGGCTTCTCAACAGCTTTTACCCCCAAGCCATAAGACTCCTGAACAGGTAATCAAATGGCTACCCAGACTATTTGCATTGTGTGTCCCCCCCACCAACCCTTCTTTTAAGCTGCTGCTACTCTCTGTTTATCATATATGCATAGTCACTTTAACTGTACATTCATGTACATACTACTTCAATTAGCCCGACTAACCGGTGCCCCCGCACATTGGCTACCCAGACTATTTGCATTGTGTCCCGCCACCCACCACCCCCTCTTTTATGCTACTGCTACTCTCTGTTTATCATATATGCATAGTCCCTTTAACCATACCGACATGTACAGTGGGGCAAAAAAGTATTTAGTCAGCCACCAATTGTGCAAGTTCTCTCACTTAAAAAGATGAGAGGCCTGTAAGTTTCATCATAGGTACACTTCAACTATGACAGACAAAATGAGAAGAAAAAAAATCCAGAAAATCACATTGTAGGATTTTTAATGAATTTATTTGCAAATTATGGTGGAAAATAAGTATTTGGTCAATAACAAAAGTTTATCTCAATACTTTGTTATATACACTTTGTTGGCAATGACACAGGTCAAACATTTTCTGTAAGTCTTCACAAGGGTTTCACACACTGTTGCTGTTTTTTTGGCCCATTCCTCCATGCAGATCTCCTCTAGAGCAGTGATGTTTTGGGGCTGTCGCTGGGCAACACGGACTTTCAACTCCCTCCAAAGATTTTCTATGGGGTTGAGATCTGGAGACTGGCTAGGCCACTCCAGGATCTTGAAATGCTTCTTACGAAGCCACTCATTCGTTGCCTGGGCGGTGTGTTTGGGATCATTGTCATGCTGAAAGACCCAGCCACGTTTCATCTTCAATGCCCTTGCTGTTGGAAGGAGGTTTTCACTCAAAATCTCATGATACATGGCCCCATTCATTCTTTCCTTTACACGGATCAGTCGTCCTGGGCCCTTTGCAGAAAAACAGCCCCAAAGCATGATGTTTCCACCCCCATGCTTCACAGTAGGTATGGTGTTCTTTGGATGCAACTCAGCATTCTTTGTCCTCCAAACACGCCGAGTTGAGTTTTTACCAAAAAGTTATATTTTGGTTTCATCTGACCATATGACATTCTCCCAATCCTCTTCTGGATCATCCAAATGCTCTCTAGCAAACTTCAGACGGGCCTGGACATGTACTGGCTTAAGCAGGGGGACACGTCTGGCACTGCAGGATTAGAGTCCCTGGCGGCGTAGTGTGTTACTGATGGTAGGCTTTGTTACTTTGGTCCCAGCTCTCTGCAGGTCATTCACTAGGTCCCCCCGTGTGGTTCTGGGATTTTTGCTCACCGTTCTTGTGATCATTTTGACCCCACGAGGTGAGATCTTGCGTGGAGCCCCAGATCCAGGTAGATTATCAGTGGTCTTGTATGTCTTCCATTTCCTAATAATTGCTCCCAAAGTTGATTTCTTCAAACCAAGCTGCTTACCTATTGCAGATTCAGTCTTCCCAGCCTGGTGCAGGTCTACAATTTTGTTTCTTGTGTCCTTTGACAGCTCTTTGGTCTTGGCCATAGTGGAGTTTGGAGTGTGACTGTTTGAGGTTGTGGACAGGTGTCTTTTATACTGATAACAAGTTCAAACAGGTGCCATTAATACAGGTAACGAGTGGAGGACAGAGGAGCCTCTTAAAGAAGAAGTTACAGGTCTGTGAGAGCCAGAAATCTTGCTTGTTTGTAGGTGACCAAATACTTATTTTCCACCATAATTTGAAAATAAATTCATTAAAAATCCTACAATGTGATTTTCTGGATTTTTTTCTTCTCATTTTGTCTGTCATAGTTGACGTGTACCTATGATGAAAATTACAGGCCTCTCTCATCTTTTTAAGTGGGAGAACTTGCACAATTGGTGGCTGACTAAATACTTTTTTGCCCCACTGTACATACTACCTCAATTAGCCCGACTAACCGGTGCCTGTATATAGCCCCGCTACTGTATATAGCCTTGCTACTGTTATTATTCACTGTCTTTTTACTGTTGTTTTTTATTTCCTTACTTATCTATTGTTCACCTAATACCTATTTCTTACTTAAAAATTGCACTGTTGGTTAGTAAGTAAGCATTTCACTGTAAGGTCTACACCTGTTGTATTCGGTGCATGTGACAAATAAACTTTGATTTGATTTATTCCCCGGTAGGCCATCATTGTAAATAAGAATTTGTTATTTTAACTGAGTTGCCTAGTTAAATAAAGGTAAAACATTTTTTAAATACCCTGGACCCACTCCAATTCACATACTGCCCCAACAGATCCACAGATGATGCAATCACACTCCACACTGTGTCACGTTCGCTATCTTCAAATTCCCTGTCATATATGTCAACGCGCAGCGTGCCGGTAATTCCACATACTTTATTTAAGAAAACCGAACAAAACAATAAACAGGTACAACAGAAAGAAACATGACGCCACTGTGGCGCACACAAAACACTCACAGAAATAATAATTACCCACAAACACAGGTGGCAAAAAGGCTGCCTAAGTATGATTCCCAATCAGAGACAACGATAGACAGCTGCCTCTGATTGGAAACCATACTCGGCCAATCAAAGGAAAAAACACAACATAGAAATATAACCCATAGAATGCCCACCCCATGTCACACCCTGACCTAACCAAACAGAGAAAAACGGCTTGCTCAGGTCAGGGCGTGACACACTGCCCTTTCCCACCTGGACACAAGGAACACCTATGTGGGAATGCTGTTCATTGACTACAGCTCAGCGTTCAACACCATAGTGCCCATAAAGCTCATCACTAAGCTAAGGACCCTTGGACTAAACACCTCCCTCTAAAGCCCAAAAAATTGTCAAAGACTCCAGGCATCCCAGTCATAGACTGTTCTCTCTGCTACCGCACGGCAAGTGGTACAGGAGTGCCAAGTCTAGGACCAAAAGGCTCCTTAACAGCTTCTACCCCCAAGCCATAAGACTGCTGAGCAATTAATCAAATGGCCACCTAGACAATTTACTTTGACACCCCCCCATTTGTTTTTTTACACTGCTGCTACTCGCTGTTTATTGTCTATGCATAGTCACTTTACACCTACCTACATGAACAAATTACCTCGACTAACCTGTACCCCCGCACATTGACTCGGTACCGTTATCCCCTGTATATAGTCTAGTTATTGTTATTTTATTGTGTTCATTTTTATAATTTTTTACATTAGTTTATTTGGTGAATATTTTCTTAACTCTTTCTTGAACTGCATTGTTTAAGGGCTTGTAAGTAAGCATTTCACGGTAAGGTCTACACCTGTTGTATTCGGCAGATGTGTGTCACACCCTGATCTGTTTCACCTGTCTTTGTGATTGTCTCCACCCCCCTCCAGGTGTTGCCCATCTTCGCCATTATCTCCTGTGTATTTATACCTGTGTTCTCTGTTTGTCTGTTGTCAGTTTGTCTTGTTTGTCAAGTCAACCAGCGGTTTTGTCTCAGCTCCTGCTTTTCCCAGTCTCTCTTTTTCTCGCCCTCCTGGTTTTGACCCTTGCCTGTTGTCTTGTTTTGCACGCTTTGTACAAAATAATAAAATGCAGTACTACAGGATATTTCTTAACGTAGCTCTTTATTAGCTAGCTACAACTTGCATGTTCACGTATCTTCAACCATGATCAACTGACCATGACCTAACCATCTGGATGGTCTTAACCAATCATAGCACAGTATGATACGGCGTTAAAATGCATCCAATTATAATTCAGTATGTTTACACATATGAATATTACATCCCCCTTCTTTTAAAACAAAAGAAAAATGTTTTATATATTCTAAGCGTTTCTTTTGAATACATGCTCTGTAGCTTGAACTCAAGGTAAGTAACCATTTATATTGCATACTACACCAACGAATCAACATAGACTCTGAAACAATGACCCAAGATACTGTTACTTTTCGAGCAAGGGATTCTCAGCAACTCAGCTTTCACTGTAGAAATGACATTAACATTTCAAACAAATACAATACCAAAGCATTTCAAGTGAACTTTCAATAACAAGTTTACAGTCTGGAACTCTTTTAGGGCAGCGATCCGCCTACACCCTTTGACATTTCACAGGTCTAGGACAGCTCTGGGCTTGACCTCTCTTACTGACCTTGTGCGATATGATGCTGAGCATGCTTCTGTGTCAGTCAACAGTTCTTGTGGTGTTGCAGGTAAGTATGGTGTATGTTGTGCTGTGTGTGTGTTTAGTCCATCACGTTCTCTTTCAGGGGAACAGTTCATCTCATAAGTGTGTTGTTCTTTTGTGTTCAGTAAGAGACGACGATTGCGTCGGTACACCGCTCCTTCTGCGGTGCGGACGTGATATGAACGTTCAGTGTCAGCTGGCTGGATGACGACTGCTGGCTTCCAGAGGCCATGCTCCTGGATTCTAACTGACTCTCCGTCGATCAGTGGTGGCAGTAGTCTAGCTGACCTGTTGTAGTATCACTTTTGTTGTTGTTGTATCTGTGCACGTTTTTCATGCATTTACTTGTAGCTGACGACCTCAGGTTGCAGCTGCGGTTGGTGCTGGGAAGGATTGAGCGAAGTCTGCGGCCCATCAAAATCTGGGCTGGTGATTTGAAGTTGTCAACTGGAGTGTTGCGGTATTCAAGGAGACTGAGGTAGGGGTCTCTCTTGTCTGCTTTTGCTTTGTCCATGAGTGATTTAGCAATCTGCACAGATTTTTCAGCAAGGCCATTACTTTGAGGGTAATGTGGGCTTGTGGTGACGTGTGAACTCCCATGCTTTTGTGAAGGATTCAAACTCATTTGATTTGTAACAGGGCCCATTGTCAGATATTAAAGTCTCTACAATGCCATGCCTGGCAAAGGCTGATTTTAGCTTGTGTATCACAGCTGCAGATGTGGTGCTGTGAAGCTTGTCGAGTTCGAAGTATCTGCTGTAGTAGTCCACTGTTACGATGTAGTCCTCGTTGTTCCAGGTGAACAGATCGGTTGCCACGACCTGCCAGGGTCGGTCTGGGATACAGTGAGGTAACATTGGCTCTTTGATGTTTGAGGGGCGTTGTTCAAGACAGATGGCGCATTTACCAACAATGTCCTCTATTTGTTTGCACATTCCGGGCCAAAACAAAATGTCTCGTGCTCTCTGTTTGCACTTTTCCATGCCCATGTGTCCAGCATGGATCTTTGTCAAAATCTCTTCTCTGAGACTGGTAGGAATAATGATTTTCTCTCCTTTGAAAATGATTCCGTTGATCTGTGATAGTTCATCACGATGGTTCCAGAATTCTGAGATGCTCTGAGGGCCTTTTCTCCTCTCCTCAGGCCATCCATCCTGTATGACTTTCCTCAGCTGTGTGAGTTGTGAGTCCTTTTCTGTTTCTGCTTGGATCTCCTTCAGTTTTGTGTCACTAACTGGTAAGTTGCTGTACACAGTGTGCACTTGCATGTCCATGCCTTCACTGAGGCTGCTGTCCTTGTAGGTAAGAAACTTCCCGGAGAGTGTGTCTGCTACAGGGATGTCTTTGCCTGGACAGTGAGTGATTGTGAAGTCGTATTTTTGTAGTTGAAGGATCATTCTCTGTAGCCTAGGCTGGGCTGCGGCTAGTGGTTTCCTCATGATTGACTCAAGGGGCTTGTGGTCGGATTCCACAATGACTTGTCATCCATATACGTACTGATGGAAACGTTTACATCCGAACAGAATGGCGTAGAGCTCCTTTTCGATTTGAGTGTAGTTGATTTCACAGTCTGTGAGAGATTTGGAAGCATAGCCGATGGGCTTTCCTTCTTGCAGTAGCACTGCACCTAGTCCATACTTCGACACGTCCACTTGGAGTCTGAGCTCTTTGTTGGGGTCGTAGTAGGCAAGGATTGGTCCTGGTTCTCTCGTGATCAAGTCTTTCACACTCTGGAAAGCAATGTCGTGTTGCTTGTCTGAGAGAAACTCACTGGACTGCTTTAGCAGTTGATGCAGGGGTGCATTAGCATTGGAGAGGCTGGGTGCGAACTTGGCTAAGTAGTTGAACATGCCAAGCACTGTTTCCAGCTCTGCATGGTTCTTTGGTTGCTCCATTTATTTTATGGCTGAGATCTTCTGTGGATCTGGCTTGATTCCATTCGCTGTGAGAAGATGTCCGAAGTAGCTGACCTCTGTAGCGCTGACTGTGCTCTTCTCGGGGTTGAGCCGGACTCCTCTCTCGCGGGACCTTTGCAGCATCGCGCGGAGGTTTCGGTCGTGCTCCTCTTTGGTTCGACCATAAACAAGGATGTCGTCCACAATTGCCACAACTCCGTCGAGGCCTTCGTACACTTCGTCGATCTTTCGCTGAAACTCGTCTTGGGCTGAGATAATCCCAAAAGGCAGGCGACGGAACCTGTAGCGTCCAAACGGTGTGTTGAATGTTGTGAGCTTAGATGACACTTCTGTGAGCTTGATAGCCCAGTAGCCTGATCTAGTGTCCATGACACTGAAGTAGTGTGCTCCCACTAGCTTGTGTGTGATGCCATCTAGCGTTGGTAAAGGGTAATGGGGGCGTTTGATAGCCTTGTTCAAGTCTCTTGGGTCGAGACTTGAACAGAGTCTCGGAGCTTGCCTGTGCGTGGTTTCTCCACCACCACTAACGCGTTTACCCAGTCAGTCGTTTCTGTAACCTTGGTGACTATGTCAGATTGCTCCATGCTGTCCAACTCTTTCTTCAGACGGGCACGGAGAGCAAGGGGAATCTTTCTCGGTGGGTAGACCACAGGGGTAGCGTCTGGGTCAAGGTGAATGGTACATTCTCCTGGGAATAATCCTATTCCTGTAAAAACATCGGCAAACTCCTCCAGTACATTTTCTGTCTCTACTGGTGCTGTCACTGATAAAACTAGCTTGATGAGGTCCATGTCTAAACATGCTTTAAGACCTAGCACTGCAGGTGCTCTAGTGTCAACAACGTAAAAGTCCAACATCATGTCACTTTCCTTGTATTTGCATTTGAAAGTGCATGTGCCTTTTACTGGGAGCTGTTCACCACCATAACCAGTCAGTCTGTGGGCTGTAGCTCACACTCAGATGTCAAGCTGCGGTACTTATTCATAGAAATAATGTTTACTTGTGCACCAGTGTCTAGTTTGAACTTTAGCTTTGTGCCTTGTGTTCCTATCTCAATGTCAGCAAAGGCTTGCTCTGTCTCTGATATTTGACTTTTCTGTGTCACTGAATCAATAAACAGTTCATCATCATTTGATTGACATTTCATCTTCACTCCCTGTTTGTACTGTTTTTCCACGGTAAGCTCTGCACACTTTTGCAAAGTGATTCCATTTTCCACATTTAGTACACTGTTTGCCTTTAGCTGGGCAATTTCCTTGTTCACCATGCACTTTGTATCCACAATATCCACATGTTTTGGGGCGTTTTGAGTCTGTGTCGCTCTGTTTTGGAGTTGTGTCTCTCTCCGTTCTAAAACGCGCTCTCTGGGCACCCGAGGTGTGCTTTGATGTCTGCTTGACTGTGTGCACTGCTTGTTCACGTGATGCGCTCGTGCTGCCACGCGAAATGGTTTTCATCTGAGCCTCTGCTAGCTTGTGAGATCTGGCTATGTCGATAGCTTTGTCCAGCGTTAGCTCAGACCCAACATTCAAAAGTTTCTCTCTCACTCGCGGTGAGTGTATTCCAAATATAATACAGTCCCTGACCATCTCATCCTTGTTTGCATAATCACAGTCTTTCACAAGCAGACGCAGCTCAGTCACAAACTGTTCTAAAAACTCGCTAGCTCCCTGTACTTTCTCATGGAAAATCGTATTGGTCTTCGGCACAACATATGCTTCAAAACGATCATAGTATGTTTTCAGTAGCTTTGATTCAACCTCGGTAAGTGTCCATGTGTTGTAAATATCTCTCCCTTTTTCCCCGATCCAGAGGAGCAGGTAGCTGCACTTTTCCTCTTCTCCTCTTTCCTTCAGAGGACATGTGAACATTAGCTCAACATGCTGTTTGTACTTACGCCATGCATCGGGTAAGTTTGTAGACTCCCAGTCCATTCGAGGTGAAGGAACTCCAGAAAAATCCATCTTTTAAGACCTTTTACTCTGACACCATGTCTTGTTTTGCACGCTTTGTACAAAATAATAAAATGCAGTACTACAGGATATTTCTTAATGTAGCTCTTTATTAGCTAGCAACAACTTGCATGTTCACGTATCTCCAACCATGATCAACTGACCATGACCTAACCAGCTGGGTGGTCTTAACCAATCATAGCACTGTATGATACAGTGGTAAAATGCATCCAATTATAATTCAGTATGTTTACACATATGAATATTACACCTGTCTAACTCTGAGCCCGCCTGCCTGACCACTCTGCCTGCCCCTGAGTCTGCCTGCCGACCTGTACCTTTGCCCCACCTCTGGATTATTTGACCCTCGCCTACCCTGACCCTGAGCCTGCTTGCCGTCTGGTACCGTTGCCCCACCTCTGGTTTACTGACCCCTGCCTGCCTTGACCTGTCTATTGCCTGCCCCTGTTGGGTTATTAAACCATTGTTAATTCAACGTTGTCTGCATCTGGGTCTTACCTTCATACCTGATAATGTGACAAATTAAGTTTGATTTGGTGGTGCAAAAGGAGTCTGTGTGGAACTGACTATGTACACATTTTGTGAGAACTAAGTGGGAGAAATAGAGAGATGGGGAGAAGGGGGAGTGAGACTAAGGAAGAGAGAGGTTTCAACATTCCTGATCAATGTTGAAACCTACAAACACATTGTTAGACCAGAAAGAGCAGATAAAGATGTTAGAGACATGCAACAGGAAGAGAGAAATCATATTAGGACATATTAAGGTAGGAAAGAGATTAAAGGGAGGGTGAAATGGCAAGATGGAGAGGGACGAAAGGGAGAGGGAGGGAGAGAGTGCAATAGAGAGAGAGAGTCAGATATAGAAAGACAGAAAGAGATGGAGAGACAGAAAGAGAGAGAGACAGAGAAGAAAGAGAGAGAGAGAGATAGAGAAAGGGGTCCTGTGCTGACTGGGTCAGGGTGGTGGTGGGCTGCCTGCCTGTTTTGAGAGAGGCCTGTCTGAACTTCTTCGGGATTGGTGTCCCTTCCACGGGACGGTTGAGCTAACGTAGGCTAATGCGATTAGCATGAGGTTGTAAGTAACAAGAACATTTCCCAGGACATAGACATATGAAAGCTTAAATTCTTGTTAATCTAACTGCACTGTCCAATTTACAGTAGCTATTACAGTGAAAGAATACCATGCTATTGTTTGAGGAGAGTGCACAGTTTTGAACATGAAAAGTTATTAATAAACAAATTAGGCACATTTGGGCAGTCTTGATACAACATTTTGAAATGCAGTGGTTCATTGGATCAGTCTAAAACTTTTGCACATACACTGCTTTGCACATACACTGCAAAATCCAAATTGCGCCTAGGTTGGAATAATACATTATGGCCTTTCTCTTGCATTTCAAAGATGATGGTACAAGAAAAATACAAAAGAACAGTTGTTTTTGTCTTTGTATTATCTTTTACCAGATCTAATGTGCTATATTCTCCTACATTCCTTTCACATTTCCACAAACTTAAAAGTGTTTCCTTTCAAATGGTACCAGGAATATGCATATCCTTGCTTCAGGTCCTGAGCTACATACAGGCAGTTAGATTTGGGTATGTCATTTTAGGCGAAAATTGAAGGAAAGGGGCGGATCCTTAAAACCTCTCTGGGCTAGGCGGGACGAATTCGTCCCACCTACGTAACAGCCACTTGCAGCCTGTGGCGCGATTTTCAAAACCTTCAAAATCCTATTACTTCAATTTCTCAAACATATGACTATTTTACAGCTATTTAAAGACTCTCGTTAATCTAACCACACTGTCCGATTTCAAAAAGGCTTTACAACGAAAGCAAAACATTAGATTATGTCAGCAGAGTACCAAGCCAGAAATAATCAGACACCCATTTTTCAAGCCAGCATATAATGTCACCAAAACCCAGAAGACAGCTAAATGCAGCACTCACCTTTGATGATCTTCATCAGATGACAACCCTAGGACATTATGTTATACAATACATGCATGTTTTGTTCAATCAAGTTCATATTTATATCAAAAAACAGCTTTTTACATTAGCATGTGACGTTCAGAACTAGCATACCCCCCGCAAACTTCCGGGGAATTCGCTAACATTTTACTAAATTACTCACGATAAACGTTCACAAAAAGCAATTATTTTAAGAATTATAGATACAGACCTCCTCTATGCACTCGATATGTCCGATTTTAAAATAGCTTTTTGGTGAAAGCACATTTTGCAATATTCTAAGTACATAGCCCAGGCATCACGGGCTCGCTATTTAGACACCCGGCAAGTTTAGCACTCACCATAATCATATTTACTATTATAAAAGTTTGATTACCTTTTGTTGTCTTCGTCAGAATGCACTCCCAGGACTGCTACTTCAATAACAAATGTTGGTTTGGTCCAAAATAATCCATCGTTATATCCGAATAGCGGCGTTTTGTTCGTGCGTTCCAGACACTATCCGAAATGGTAAAGAAGTGTCGCGCGCATGGCGCAATTCGTGACAATAAAATTCTAAATATTCCATTACCGTACTTCGAAGCATGTCAACCGCTGTTTAAAATCAATTTTTACGCCATTTTTCTCGTAGAAAAGCGATAATATTCCGACAGGGAATCTCCTTTTCGGCAAACAGAGGAAAAAATCACAAAGGCGGGGGCGGTCGGGTCACGCGCATAAGCCCAGAGTCCCTTGATCGGCCACTTGAGAAAGGCGATAATGTGTTTCAGCCTGGGGCTGGAATGACGACATTCTGTTTTTTCCCGGGCTCTGAGAGCCTATGGAAGACGTGGGAAGTGTCACGTTAGAGCAGAGATCCTTAGTAAAAGATAGTGATGGAAAAGAAGTTCAAGAAATGGTCAGACAGGCCACTTCCTGTAAAGGAATCTCTCAGGTTTTGACCTGCCATTTGAGTTCTGTTATACTCACAGACACCATTCAAACAGTTTTAGAAACTTTACGGTGTTTTCTATCCATATGTAATAAGTATATGCATATTCTAGTTACTGGGTAGGAGTGGTAACCAGATTAAATCGGGTATGTTTTTTATCCAGCCGTGTCAATACTGCCCCCTAGCCCTAACAGGTTTGATCCTTAAAGACATTAGAGTCCCTCTCATCCATCACTGTTTCAAATAAACACACATACAGCCTCTCGCTTGGCCAGGAAACACATGTTGCTACGCACACACATACACATACACATACACACACGCTCACACAAGCACGCACAAATGCACACAAACAAACACATACGCACATAGACACACGTGCACATACACACACAGTCATGGAATTTCATAAAGATACGCAGAAAGACGAAAGAAAAAATTCTATATCAAACATAAGCAAAATGAGTCTGGTAAACCCTTTGTTGACAATGACCAACGGAAAACCTTTCCTTGTATATGTTATACTTTAGATGAGTGTCTCATTAATCTAGCTGAAGGGTGCAGTAGGTTGGTGGGGGAGTACAGCACTGACTTGGAGGATCTCTCTGGGTAGGGAATGCTTTGCTGTTGAGTCATTCCCGCCAGAGTGAGCCGTACCATGGACAGTCAGAGCCCCTTGCCCCCCTCTCGCCTACCTCGCCCCCCTGGGACCAGGGGAGGGTTGGAGGGGGATTTGGCCCCTAGCAGGAAGCTGGCTCCACGTGGAACTTCAGAATCCCTCACCCTCCTCTCTGGGTGATTGGTGATAGGGTTTTCCTATTGGCTCTTGCAATGGACCGACAGATGTGGATCTGTTCTTTGTAAACTACTCACAACATGGCCCAAGACCCCCCACCCACCTGGAGATCTGACACACACACACACACACACACACACACACACACACACACCACACACACACACACACACACACACACACACACACACACACACACACACACATATAAAACTATCACAGCAGACCAGCTGGGCTGTCAACATGTCTGCGTTTCTGCTGTTTTAGTTGTTTATTTCTTCATTATTTAAGGTTAAAACTTCACTTGTTTTTCTCTTCCTTTATTTTTGTCCTCTAAGCCCCCAGTGCTCCTGGCCTTTATGGTAGTAGCAGACCAAGTGTTAGGGGAGTGTTTTCCTACTATAAAAGACCTACTATACAGAGAGACAGTAGTATAGAGCTGTGGCTCTGAGTATTGTTTCAGTGAATTTGGTGATGTTTTTTCCCCAGTTCAGAGAAATGACTCATTGAAGTTGTTCAGTTTATGTCCCATCCGATATCCTGATATTACCAGGTTCTGACCACTACACGGTGGTGTTCTTGCTATGGGACCGCCGAGTGCTGAAGTGCGTAGCGAGTAAAAATCCTCTGTCCTCGGTTGCAACACACGCTACCGAGTTCCAAACTAAATCTGGAAGCATTGTCAGCACAAGAACTGCTCGTTGGGAACTTCATGAAATGGGTTTTCATGGCCGAGCAGCCGCACCCAAGCCTAAGATCACCATGCACAATGCCAAGCGTCGGCTGGAGTGGTATGAAGCTTCCAACTTTGTGGCAACAGTTTGGGGAAGGCCCTTTCCTGTTTCAGCATGACAATGCCCCAGTGTGTAAAACGAGGTCCATACAGAAATGGTCTGTCGAGATCAGTGTGGAAGCCACACAGCATGGGGCTCCCCCACAGAGAGTTAGCCAGCGATGACTCCCCTCTGCTTTGCAAGGGGTCACACCACTGGAATATGGAAAAAGTGATGGATAAGTACTCTCTTCTTCCCTGTCTCTGTCTGTCTGTCTGTCTGTCTGTCTGTCTGTCTGTCTGTCTGTCTGTCTGTCTGTCTGTCTGTCTGTCTGTCTGTCTGTCTGTCTGTCTGTCTGTCTGTCTGTCTGTCTGTCTGTCTGTCTGTCTGTCTGTCTGTCTGTCTGTCTGTCTGTCTGTCTGTCTGTCTGTCTGTCTGTCCCTTGCATCCGCCCCTTTTCTCTCTTTCCCCTTTATCTCTCACAATCTCCCCATCTTTCAGTCTCTGTCTCTCTCTCTAGCGCTCTCTATACATTTCTCCCCCTCTTCCATCCGTCCCTCCCTCCCACTCCGTGTCTCTGAATGGAGGATGAGGGGTTTGGGATGGTGGGAAAAAACACCAACCAGCTGCTTGAAATTGTTTCTTTTTCTCCTGCATGTTAACGTGTTCACCGGCTGGAGAGCACATTCTTTCCACCTCTGTCAGCCTCGCGGGTCAAACTGAACCATAGCCATTCCTCCTCTTCCCTCTCTCTAGTTTACATAAAGAACAGACGCTGCTTACTGCACTCTGCTCTGCTTGGTCCCGCAGAGGGAAGGAGGGACGGAGGGAAGATGGTGAAGGAGGGAGGGAGAGGGAGACTGAGGGCTGCCTACCAGACATTTGCAGTCAATCACACTTTCCAGTTTCCTCCCAGTGTTTTTCAGGTGCCATTTATTTATTTATTTTAAAAAGGGAATAACGTTTTTAAATATTAACACTTGCAGCGTGCCAGTTTCCATTTTAAACACTTGACTTGTTTCAATAACAAGAGGGAGAGAGAGAAGGAGAGAGAGAGAGAGAGAGAGAGAGAGAGAGAGAGAGAGAGAGAGAGAGAGAGAGAGAGAGAGAGAGAGAGAGAGAGAGAGAGAGAGATGAGGGCAGGATGGAGAGAGTAAATCAGTGGGTGAGACAAAGATAATTCCTCCTCTTTCTTCAAGTTCATTCTCATGCAAACAACATGAAAACCACAAGTCTTTCACACGCACAGACAGACAGACAGACAGACAGACAGACAGACAGACAGACAGACAGACAGACAGACAGACAGACAGACAGACAGACAGACAGACAGACAGACAGACAGCGACACAAACTCACAGGCAGACACAAACTCACAGACAGACACAAACTCACAGACAGACACACACAAACCGCAAGCTTGTGTAAATGTTCTGAGAAACAGAGATCTGGAGAGTGTTCTGTGATTCACCATGTTAACATCTTTAGATGTATGCAGTGTGGAAAGCACATTTGCTTACTCTTTTAAGTGGGTTGGGATGTCTGTGTCTAAAACACTCCAACACACACATAGGCGCAACCCCTCGCACAAACACAAACACACACATTCAGCATAAACATACACACACTTAGGCAAGAGATGTAGGGTAACCTACAACATATGGGACAACACTATTTCCACTGCGCCTCTACTGTTTACAACAATGACTTTCTACTGTTTACAACAATGACTTTATACTATTTTTAAAAAAGGACTTTCTACTGTATACAACAATGACTCTACTGTATACAACTAATCTAAGGACATCAACGAGCATCCAGCCCTACATGGAAGGAACAGACACATTCATATCATCTGATGTCAAGTAAACATGCTCAGCTTTAGTTTACACTCTCTGTGGGAGAGTTGATGCTGATCCCTCACCTCTGTCTCTCTCTCTCTTACTCTATCTCTATCTGTCTGTCTGTCTGCAGATCAGGAGATGACACAGAATTGAGAGAGAAATTGATAGAGATTGAAAGAAAGAAAGAAAGAAAGAAAGAGATTGAGAAAGAGATTGAGACAGAGAGAGAGAGACAGACAGAGGGAGAGAAAGTGAAAGAGAGCGGCCAAGCTTACTTTAGGCATTGAGTCATCAGGCTGTGAGGGAGATGTTTCCCAGGCTGTGTGTGTCCATCTATCAGTCCTTATCCTAGCATCAGTACCACAGAGCCAGGAGAGCTGGGTGGGTTGTAAGCCTAGGAAGAGAACAGACCCAGGTTCAAATAGTGGTTGGTTTTCTTTCAAACACTTTGGCTGCGCTTGATTGAGCTTGAGTGATGTAAGGGAATCAAACAGAAGAGTTCCAAAAGTGCAAAAGGTGTCCATCTGGAAATGTGTAAAGTATTTGAAAGAAAACAAATACTAGTTGGACCCAGGTCTAGTAGAGAACATGGGGAAACTGCAGTAGGCCAGGAGAAGCAGAGAGCCAGAGAAGAACATGTACAGGTATATGTGCTTATAACGAGCTGTATGAAGGTGAATAATGCACACTGAGATCCCCACCACCACACAGGAGCTGATACATTATCATGTGGGAGGAGTCTATTGTCTCCAGGGATGCTATTGGTGTGTAGAAGTACCAAGTAGGGGTGGGCATGGTTATTTGAATATCCGAACTGCCGTTATTAATCGAATACTTGCGAGAGTATACATTTTTTTATGAAAAAAAATCATAGCCCTAGTTTAATGATGAAAAGGCTTTGTCTCAGTAAAATAAAATGATCTAAGTGACATTGCTACATACCATGACATTTGAATTTAATTTAATAAAACAACAAATAAACAACGAGCAAGAGACAGGTAAGCTGTTGTTTAATCTGAATTAAATTGTTGTAGACATGAACAGGGAGTGCAGCAAAATAGCGTGAGCTAGCCTAGTTAACTAGCTAGCCGGCTAGCTACAGTAACATCTGGCTATCTTAGCTAGCTTCTTTACATCAAATTGATTGATGCAGTAAAGACAGGTACTGCCAGATGGGATGATAGATAACCTATGGCATTTACATGTTTATTTAACTAGCCCGAGTTCTACTTTTCCTCTCTCCCCCTCCCATGCACACACCACATGCTGCAGCGTGCACAGTCTCTCCTGAGTTGTGCAGGCTGAGTGTCAAATCAAGTGTCCTAATTTAAACAAAGAAACAAAAACATGTTTTTAGACTATCCGGATATCTGACAAAATGTCATGATATTTGAATAGTGACATTATTTAAAATTCCCATCCCTAGTGCCAAGGGGCAAGAAGAAGGGGGCTACAGACCAGACTAGAAAATGGTTTCACTGGTCTAGGAGTGGTGCCAGAGACAGAGGGGTAAGTTGTGAGAGGGGGGTGGGAGGTTAGGAGGTAGTACTGGAGACAGTGTTTTTCAGTGGTATGGTGATGGAAGAGGGGGTTGTTGCGGTGTAGTTTTGTGCAGATCCCCTGGATGAGGTCATTTAAACCACCTCTTACAGAGACCAAAGTTGACAGGGAGGGAAGAGGGTGAGGTCCTGTCTTTTTCCTCCCTGAGGCCCGGGAAGGTGAGAGGTCAGAGGGGACGTGGTGTCAAGGGGAAGATAGATGGGTGTTGAAAGGAGGGAGGAATGAAGGGAGGTACAGTAAATGACAGCCATTTACCATGTTCATCAGGTAATGGAAAGTGGGGGGTTATTTTCTCCTTTTCTCTCCTTTCTCCCATTCTCTCCCTGTCTCTCTCTCCCCCTATCTATCTACTATCTATCTATCTATCTATCTATCTATCTATCTATCTATCTATCTATCTATCTATCTATCTATCTATCTATCTATCTATCTATCTATCTATCTATCTATCTATCTATCTATCTATCTATCTATCTATCTATCTATCTATCTATCTATCTATCTATCTATCTATCTATCTATCTATCTATCTATCTATCTATCTATCTATCTATCTATCTATCTATCTATCTATCTCTCCCTGCCTTGCTCTCTCTTCCTGTCACTCTCTCTCCCTGTTGCTCTCTCTCTCTCCCTGTCACTCTCTCTCTCTCCCTGTCACTCTCTCTCTCTCCCTGTCACTCTCTCTCTCTCCCTGTCACTCTCACACTCTCCCTGTCACTCTCTGTCGCTCTCTCCCTGACTCTCTCCCTATCGCTCTCTCCCTGTCTCTCTCAATGTCTCTCTCTCTCTGAAATTGTAGTCCATGATATCAACTATTTTTATGATAAAACTCAAACATTCTCAAACATACCTGAATACACACACATTCATGTCCTCGTTTATTCTGACATTTGACTGCCAGATGGCATGTCTAAATGTTCACTCTTTTTACTGTTTTGAGTTAGTTCAATGAACAGGCAGGAGCAGCGATTATGGGAAAAGGAGAAGAGAACCCAAACACTTGTGTTCCTTTAAGAGTAAATACCAGGGCGTCTTCCCTGTGGCTCAGTTGGTAGAGCATGGTGTTTGCAACGCCAGCATGGTGTGTGCAACGCCAGGGTTGTGGGTTCGATTCCCACAGGGGGCCAATACAATAAAAATTGAAAATGCAGGAAATGTATGCATTCACTACTGTAAGTGGCTCTGGATAAGAGTGTCTGCTAAATGACTAAAATGTAATGTAATTGTTTATTTTCAAAGGTAATCACATCCCAAAGACAGGCCTCTGTGAACACTGGCTCAGATGTCTCAATCTGAATGACTGACTGGCTGACTGCAGAGCTCTAACAGTCTGTGGGAGGTTTGCTTCCAAAATAAAAACAAAGTGAGTGAAAGAGGAGGAGGGTAATTTGGGGAAATGATTGGCTGCCTAGTGAAAGTTTTTCCCAATGCGTTCTCTAACTGTTGATTGTTAATTACTGACATATGTACGGAGAGGTGAGTAGAGGTACTGAACATGAGCAGCTAGGAAACACACACGTTCATGCATATGCACGCTGTGAAACACACAAACACAAATGCACACGCACAACACACATCTTCCAGAACAAAGCAGGAGATAGCTTTACAGTACTAACCTTTTGTTGTGATTGACGTTACCCCCCTGGTCTGTTTTGGGGCTCCCAGTCTCCCATTACCCGTGGACTGTTTACTATACTGAATGCCCCTGTAACTGCACCAAAACTAGGGCCCTCTCCTCTCACCCTTCTTTCTCACACCTCTCCCTGGTCCATGTCAACCTCTCCCTGTTCCCAACTACCCCTCTCCCACAACAGAATGGAACAGAATAGAACAGAACAGAGCAGAATAGAATAGAATAGAACAGAACACCTTATTCCCCATTGAGACTAGTCTTTCACAAGCTCTGGTCTCTGGTTATTCTCCTACTATCTGAATGTCCTTGTGTTTTTGGACAGACTGGAAGTAGGTCTGGTCATTACAACACATTACAACACGTCTTAACATCTGGGTTTAAAACACTAGGGGAAGAAAAAGAGGCTCAGAGGGAACAGCCTGGTCTAATAGACTGGACGTAACATAGTAAATGTAAATCCAGGACACTCAAATTAGTATGATATGTTACGTTTAGTATGGTTACATAAGACAGATGAAACGAAAGTAGGGTGTTTGGTCGAGATGGATGGTTGGGCGCATAACGCAAACGTCTAGCAAACCAAAACTTTAGCAATTTAGCTAATTAGTAACTTTTCAACTACTTGACACTTTTTTTAGCTACTTTGCATGTTAGCTAACTCTTCCCCTAACCCTAAGCCTTTAACCTAACTCCTAAACTTAAACTTACCCCTAACCTTAACCCTGACACCTAGCCTAGCTAACGCTAGCCAGCTAGCTAACATTAGCCGCCTAGCTAGAATTATTAACATATCACACGTTTTGCAAATTCTTTACATATAATATGAACTGCAATTCGTAACATATCCTACAAAATGGGTGATGGACGTCCACAAATGAATATATACCATATAAAACTTAACAATATCATACTAAATGATGCATCTCGGATTTACATACAGCATAATACAAAATGCTCTGAGACCAGGTTGGAGAGTAGGGAAAGGAAGGGGGGAGGGAAACTCTTGATTGTGTTGTTTGATGGAGTAAAGCCTGTTTTGCTGTTGGCTTCACTGTTGATGGGAGTGTTGCAGTGAGAGGTTGAGGTAGAGATGCAGCTGTGTGTTAGTTAGTGTGGTCTTAGGCTTGGTCTTAGTCTTAGCCAGCAGTGCATATTCAGGAGATGATTCACACAGCTGTTGGTTCATTCATCTCTTTGTCTCCAGTTTGTGATCTACTCTATGCTTGACGTTTTAGTGAAAACTTTTCTGCAGCAGAATTATTGTATTACTTGATCTATGATGAAATGAAATGTGCAATTGCCCAACCAGCTGTGTACAAATACAAATATTGATACCGTGGAGTAACTATGTACAACATGTTCTCTCTAGCTACGATGGAGAACAATCAAATCCAAGCCAACCAGCATGAGCACAGAGAGCAATCGTTTCTCAGCCCAGAAACAAGGGTGACGCAACATGGTATCTGCTTCTCAGAAGCCAAGCTCTGACTGAAGTGTTTGAAAGACCACAGCACTAGCAGGGTCCAACCAAACTGTGTTTGAAAAGTCCTAACTCACCAAGGAGAAAAAACAATAACATGGAAAATGTGAGACACGCAAACGCCAGAAGGAAGGAACAGCCGGAGATCTGGGCACAGAGAGAAGAGAAACAGGATTTGTTCTACTTCAGCACCAAATCAAAAAATGGTCACGCTCATATGGGCCAGCAGTCATGGTCAAGCTGGGGTTTCCCCTGGCTATGGACATGGGTATAATCAGCTCAACCAGCTAACTTATATTTTTCACTCAAGTTAACAGACTAGTCTCTGCCTCTATAAGCGAAATGTTAAAATGTTTTCCTATCCAACGATATTCTGGAAATGTTACATTTATCAAATGTGAATCTAGTTCCACTGAGCTAATATTACCTACGATAAAATACTAAGTGTTTCCCCTGAGAATGCCCTGAGCATAAGTCAGAACTTTTCCAACTTGTCTGCTGCGAAGGGAAAGCCCTCTGGAGGTTCTGGCAGACATTCAGAGGGAGGTGAGGCTGGCGCCCCCCATCTCCCCAGGAGTGGTCCCGGACGGTTAGAGTGACTCAGAACACAGTCACAAGGGTGTGGAAAGGAGGGGTTGAAGGAAACCCAAACATTCTGGAACATTCTCATACAGAATGGGGGTGGAGTGAGAGGCTACACTGGACAGTCCATTAAGACAGTTCACATCCACTCTGATCATGAGGGAGTTAGAAAGACAAAACCTTATCCCTGAGAAAGGAGAAGAGGGAAAACTGTAGCCCTGAGAAAGGAGAAGAGGGAAAACCTTATCCCTGAGAAAGGAGAAGAGGGAAAACTGTAGCCCTGAGAAAAGAGAAGAGGGAAAACTGTAGCCCTGAGAAAGGAGGAGAGGGAAAACTGTAGCCCTGAGAAAGGAGAAGAGGGAAAACTGTAGCCCTGAGAAAGGAGGAGAGGGAAAACTGTAGCCCTGAGAAAGGAGAAGAGGGAAAACTGTAGCCCTGAGAAAGGAGAAGAGGGAAAACTGTAGCCCTGAGAAAGGAGAAAAGGGAAAACTGTAGCCCTGAGAAAGGAGGAGAGGGAAAACTGTAGCCCTGAGAAAGGAGAAGAGGGAAAACCTTAGCCCTGAGAATAGAGGAGAGGGAAAAAGTCCATTGAACCATGGCCTGGATAATGTGGCCAGAAAGTCATACAGTATCAGTGTGAGTGTCTGAAGTGGCTGTGGTCCCTGGCTCAGTGCTCAGTGCTGCAGGAGGAGTAGGTTGTGGTATTGTTCTGACATACTGTAGGGTCCAGTGTGTCCTACGGGCCATGCTGGAGATGACTGTGCTGCAGGCCTCTCTGCTCCAACAGAGCGTAGTTGTGTCAGAGTGGAGAGAGAGAGAGAGAGGGAGGGAGGGAGGGAGGGAGGGAGGGAGGGAGGGAGGGAGGGAACTTACACATGTGTGCTCTCTGGAGAGACTGCCTTCCACATGTTTTCCTCTCTCCATATCTCCCCTCTCCACGATTGTATTTTCTCTTGCTGCATAATGACTTTGTCCCTCCCCTTCTTTCTTAAACTCTACATCTTTCCATTGTATCCCTCCTCTCTCATCCATCTTTCTGTTTTCTACTTAACGTCTATCACAACTTTACTCGTACCTCGCTCTCCCCCCTCTTTCTGTGAAATCTGAGTAGATGAATTATTGCAGTCATCTAAATCATCTCCAAACCAAACCAGCTCATAGAACAGACAGCATCATGGAAAAGAGGAGGAAGTAAGGATGGTGAGAAAATGGAGGTAGAGAGATGAGAGTGTAAGGGCTGTGATGAAGAATAGAGTAGTGGAAAAGGGAAGCAAGGAAGCAGGGACGAGTAGAGAGGAGGAGAAAATGGCAGAGAAGAGGTACAAAAAGAGCTGAGAAGAAAGGAGAGTCAAGTTAACAGAAGAGAGGGGAAAGAAAAGGGATGAATCACAGGAAAAATGAGGAGAGGTTCAGTCTAGATAGTTATTGAGAGATAAACCAACGTTGAGAAACTCCCCTAATTGAGTAATACTATAGCCACCCGAACAGACATCTGGCCAACAGCTCTCTCTCTCTCTCTCTCTCTCTCTCTCTCTCTCTCTGTCTCTCTCTCCCTTCCTCTTTCGCTCTCTCTTTCCCCATCTCTCCCTCCCTCCCTCCCTCCCTCCCTCCTTCCCTCCCTCTATCCCTCCCTCCCTCCCTAGACTCTCCGAAATCTCTTTGCCACTCACATCCTTCAGTCCTCTGTCATTTCCTGTTTGTCAGGCAGTGGAGGCTGCTGAGGGGAGGACGGCTCATAATAATGGCTGGAACGGAGAGGATGGAATGGCATCAAACACAAGGAAACCATGTGTTTGATGTATTTGCTATCATTCCACTTATTCCTCTCCAGCCATCACCACGAGCCCATCCTCCCCAATTAAGGTGCCACCAACCTCCTGTGCTGCCAGGGTACAGTCTGTGTCAACCTGTGTGATGGTACAGGTTGTCCATTTGCTAATCTCACCTCCCTATCCAGCGTCATCGCCGCTGGCTTTCTTTATACCCACTATTGATCCAACACCCTCAAAGACTGTATCTTACAGTATTTGCCGAGACACGGGCAGAAGATCTGCCACAAATGCTCGTCCTGAATGAAGTTAGAACTCATTGCATCAAATGCCAGACCTAAATATATATTTTTTTTCTTCAGTAGCCATCTTTGTCCTGTCATACAGTTGCCCCTATTCCTTTGTCATCAGTTTGATCAGAAGGCTGTAAGTAAACGCAAGTGCCCTCTAGTGGTCAAAACAGGACCTAAACCGTCAGTACCAGCCAGCTCCTTTCTTCTTACCGGTCATCACCACCTTTTCCCCTTATCAGACAGACCAGCTGGAAATGCTATTAGTCTATAAACAACTAAACCTGCTCTGGTGTCCTCTAAAACAACAGGAAATACAGAAGAAAGTAACATCTAAAACAGTAAAAGGTCCAAAGGGTGGGAAGGTTATCAGATTAGACCTTGACCCAAGCAGTCTGGGAGGCTCTGGGAACATTGGTTACAGCCAGGAGTTTACCTTTACACTAGTGCCATATCACTGTAATGCTTTCCAAATGGAGGGGTGTGGTTGTAGTGGAGAGCATTACACTCAGCAAGAGAGCTAAGAGCTTCTTCCCCCATAACCACACCTCAATTTCCGACATGCCGTATAGAATATACCCCTTAAGAATAGATCTGTGATGTTTCTCAGCTGGAATGAGCGGGCTTATAAAAACTCTGCTTGGCAGGGGTAATGTTTAACGACCGAAAGCTCAGGATGCATCAGTGTTTTGGCCGAGAATGTTTGCCCAGTTTTTTCTCTACTCTCTCCCTCTTTCTCTCTTTCTTCTATGTCTTTCTCTCTCCCACCTCTTTTCAGCTGCCGATGTTGTCACCGGACCCCCTTTCCCTCCTCCAGCTCCCACATCTATCATCTCCTAAACACCCCATCCACACACACACACTGTACACACCATACACACATGCAGACATGCACGGAGAGAGTCAATCGGTTCCAGATGTGTGCTGTGCTGGATGATGTCATGGAGGCAGACTGGAGGCAGTGGGCTCTGATCCTGGTTTTGTTCTACAGAAAACATTTGGTTTCAGACGGAGGAGAGGAAGAGGGGGAAGAGCCAGGAGTTGATAAATTCCGAAAGAGCCAAGCGGCTGCTTGAAAAAAGCTAAAAGTAGAGAGAGCTATCTCGCTCTGATTAGTACGCTGGAGTGGATTGTCTGAGTCACAGACAGTTGCTCATGGAATAGATAAGGCAGCCACACACACGTACACACACACAAAAACAAGCGCACGTACACACATACACACACACACACACACACACACACACACACACACACACACACACACACACACACACACACACACCCCCCTGTGTCGGATAATCGGCTAATAATTTGTATTTAATGGCAGGTTTTGAGCATGTTGAGAAATATATCAGTCTTACAGTTACATTATCCTTATACAGTACTCAGAAGTAGGGGTATTGTAAAGCAGTTGGCTACTGTTGTATGCCATTTCTACCCCATGCAACATTGTACAAGATCACCTTTTCAATGTGAATTGTCAACTGATACAGTATCGCCTGTCTCTCAGCTTTCATTGTATCAACAAAATTCTGATAATGAGTGGAATATATTGTTAAATACAACCCATGTATTTCAGCAGTGCATTGTACACTACACTATAATTCCAAATGGTAGCACATAGTGACTCTTTCCACTTGTCTTATTGAAGCACTGAAGAAGAATGATGATGTAGCATTTACAACCACATCCATATATGATTTGGTTTTACCTTCCAACATAAATTGATGTACAATTGATACATTTATGAGGTATAAATATAGAATTTTACAGTGTTCAGAAGTTATCAAACAAGTATGCAAAACTAACTACGCAAGAGATTTTCTTGTACGCGGAATGCGCTGGAGTAGGATTCTATTGCATTGACAGGCACAACTCAGCCGGTACTCTACAGACCGGTGCGCCATAACCAATCAGAGCTGCAGTATCCCTATATGCAAATAGACCATTGCCATATATGTCATTCAGTATGATGTAATAGAAATTAGGCCATGCTCATACATTTTTTTTAAATAATGTCCTCCCTAACCTTAAACGGCACCGACTGCCACTGAATAAACAAATTACTGAGTACCACTCTCCATGTTTTCAAGCACAGTTGTAACTGTATCATGTTATGGGTATGCTTGTAATTGTTAAGGACTAAGGAGTTTTTCAGGCTACCAATGGAGCTAAGCACAGGCAAAATCCTAGAGGAAAACCTGGTTCAGTCTGCTTTCCACCAGACACTGGGAGATGAATTCTGCTTTCAGCAGGACAATAACCTAACACACAAGGCCAAATCTATACGAGTTGCTTACCAAGAAGACAGTGAATGTTCCTGAGTGGCCGAGTTATAGTTTTGACTTAAATCTACTTGAACATCTATGGCAAGACCTGAAAATGATTGTCTAGCAATGATCAACAACCAATTTGACAGAGCTTGAATAATTTTTTTAAGAATAGTGGGCAAATGTTGCACAATCCATGTATGGAAAGCTCTTAGAGACTTACCCAGAAAGACCGTGCTTCTACAAAGTATTGACAAAGTATTGACTCAGGGATGTGAATACTTATGTAAATTAGATCTTTCTGTATTTCATTTTCAATACATTTGCAAAAATGTAAAAAAACATGTTTTCACTTTTTTATTATGGGGTATTGTGTATAGATGGGTGAGAACTTTTTTTTTAATCCATTTTGAATTCAGGCTGTAAAACAACAACATGTGAAATAAGTCAATGGGTATGAATACTTTCTGAAGGCACTGTAGTTGTGAAAATTCCTGTAAGAACATGTCTCAAGCCCCTCCCCTGTTTCTCTAGTAACAGCATTGATGGACAGGAGGATGTTCACACAGGAGGAAGGGCTGGGTCCAACAGTCACACCCCTGTGAGGTTATCCAGAAAGGTATACACACACACTCCCCCAGACTACAATGGTACCTGTTGGTCTGTTTAAATACATCAACTGGAAATATAACATTTATTACTGAAGTGGGGGAAGAGAGCAAGAGAGAGAGAGAGTTAGCGAGAGCAAGAGAGAGAAAGAGGCGGTAAGATGGGAGAGGGAGGTGAGGTGGGGGTCGGGTGTTGTTGCGGTTACTAGGCGACCTTAGCATGAACAAATTAGGGAGAGAAAAAGAGGTTGTGTCAAAGGACTCCAGTCAGGGGTTGTATAGTGTGGCTAGCCTGTCAGATGACTCAGGGGAACGTGAACAGGGGACCAGTCAGAGGTTGTATAGTGTGGCTAGCCTGTCATATGACTCAGGGGAACGTGAACAGGGGACCAGTTAGAGGTTGTATAGTGTGACTGACATGGATTAGCTGCCTGTCCCTCCCTGAGTCTGGTAAATACCCAACATAATCTCCAAAGAAAATGCCATACCTGCAGAAACAAAGATATGGCATGGCTGGCCGCTTGAATTATTCTCTTTTTTTCTTTCATACTGGTCCCTCATGGGAATCAAACCCACAACTCTGACATTGCAAGTGCCATGCCCTACCAACTGAGCCACACGGGACAACATTTGTGGCACTTGGGGCCGTCTGTGTTGCCGTCTGCAGATGATGGAGTGTGTATCTAAGGGTTGGTAGCTGACCTGTAGACCAGTCCACCCTCATGTGAACTAAGATGAGGGAAACAGATCTCAATTCTAAAACTGAGAAAGAGGCCTAACTAGGAACCACCATTGATGAGGGCAACATTAAATTGATACATAAAGCACACATACTGTAGGGATGATATCAGTGCATGATTTACACCAAACTCTGAGTTACTTATATAAAAACACATAAGGTTTTGGGCTAAAGTACTGGTCCCATAGTGTGTTTGTCATTGAGCGTATGTGTGGAGCGTGACAGCAGCCTGTGTTACATTGTGTGGTCTAGCAGTGCAGGTGAACTGATCCTGTTGGTGGCTTAGTCTTGAGCTAAATCAGATTATCTTTCTTCAGTCACCTAGCCTATGGAGCTATGGAGGCCCATAGCCCATCCACACTGAGCTTGGTCCCTTTCTCTCGATTTGGTTCTCTCTCTGTCTCTCTCTCTCTCTCGCTTTCTCTCTCTCTCTAATTAAATTCAAAGGGGCTTTATTGGCATGGGAAACATATACTGCCAAAGCAAGTGATTCAAATGAATTACGCAAGTAATTAACTCTTTCCTCTTCCCTTTATTAAAAAACAACACAACAGGCTTAATTCCTTCAAGCATCAGAAAACACAGTGGGAACAAGCCATGCATCAAATGAACGATTGCTTTAATTCGATTCGCCCCTGTGGCTACAGTAGTCTATGAGGTATACGATGTTGGAGGAGGAGTAAGAGCTCAATTGCAAGTAGTCTGGGTCTCAAATGGCATCCTATTCCCTATAAAGTGCACTACTTTTGATCAGAGTACAGGGCTCTCGTCAAAAGTAGTGCACTATATAGGGAATAGTGTGTCATTTGGGAAACAAACTAAATCCCCTTGTGGTCCCTTGGCTGGTTCCACTGCCAAGCCCACTGAGACGGATCAGCCGGTCGTCTCTAATCTAACCTGATCTGTAGGGCCATGCTGGTCACTCTAATCTAACCTGATCTATAGGGCCATGCTGGTCCCTCTGGTCTAACCTGATATGTAGGGCTAAATCACTCTAGTCTAACCTGATCTGTAGGGCCATGCTGGTCCCTCTGGTCTAACCTGATATGTAGGGCTAAATCACTCTAGTCTAACCTGATCTGTAGGGCCATGCTGGTCACTCTAGTCTAACCTGATCTGTAGGGCCATGCTGGTCACTCTAATCTAACCTGATCTATAGGGCCATGCTGGTCACTCTAATCTAACCTGATCTATAGGGCCATGCTGGTCACTCTAGTCTAACCTGATCTGTAGGGCCATGCTGGTCACTCTAATCTAACCTGATCTATAGGGCCATGCTGGTCACTCTAATCTAACCTGATCTATAGGGCCATGCTGGTCCCTCTAATCTAACCTGATCTATAGGGCCACGCTGGTCCCTTTAATCTAACCAGATCTGCAGGGCCACGCTGGTCCCTCTAATTTAACCTGATCTGTAGGGCCACGCTGGTCCCTCTAATCTAACCTGATCTGTAGGGCCACGCTGGTCCCTCTAATCTAACCTGATCTGTAGGGCCACGTTGGTCCCTCTAATTTAACCAGATCTGTAGGGCCACGCTGGTCTAACCTGATCTGTAGGGCCACTCTGGTCCCTTTAATCTAACCTGATCTGTAGGGCTACTCTGGTCCCTTTAATCTAACCGGATCTGTAAGGCCACTCTGGTCCCTCTAATCTAATCTGATCTGTAGGGCCACGTTGGTCCCTCTAATCTAACCTGATCTGTAGGGCCACGCTGGTCCCTCTAATTTAACCTGATCTGTAGGGCCACGTTGGTCCCTCTAATTTAACCAGATCTGTAGGGCCACGCTGGTCCCTCTATTGTTGTGGTTGATGGTCATAATGGAGTAATTTCAGAGAAATAGATTGATTTCTATTGCAATCTCCTAAACCCAAGCGACCCTTACAAATATGGCTGCCTGCTTCAGGCTTTGAAATAATGGAGCAAAATAGAGCTTACTTAGGTTTCTCTTTCTCTTACTTCAGAAAACATTATGGTGGTGCCTGTCACATATCCAGGTCTTTATACAGTAGTAGGCAACCTGTAGCTATTTGATTTTGGTTTGTACTAAACTGTAGGGTAGCATGTAAAACAACCAAATGTTTGGGAAAATGACCTCCGAACAGTGCATTTTTTGCTAAACTTCACATTCAAACCAACATAGTGAGGCATGATACACTTGTTTTAGACTACCACATGATTACATCCCCGTGCCAGAGGAACAAGGTACGTTCCGTGTGTTTTCATAAGGAAACAAACAATAACATCACTAGACCTCTGTCCATATTATTGTGACATTTCTGTCAAGCCAATTGTCAACTTTCCAACAAAATGTCTCAAGTAGCTTCTGATTTTCCCATACAATATCATCTGAGTGTATTTTTAGAGGGAAACATTTAAGAAAAAACGATTTATCAAATTAGAAGCCAATAATTTTGGTCGGACAGTCTGAAGTGTAGGGGCCAATATCAATAAAGTAGGCTTATATGTACTTATCCAAAGCTCTCAGTTAACAGTCAATCATTTCTACATCTATTTTTCTCTACCACGTTGAGGGCATTTCAGTCATAACCTTGTGTTATAGTTGGGTTTTGTTCAATTTCTATAATGGAATTTATGGAAAACTATTCATACGGTACTGTATCCAATCATTTCTTTGTCCCTGTGCTTGAATTAAAATGAAAAAGGAATGTTTTATTCTCACAGAATGTTTGTCAAAGGCCCAGCCCTACAGGGCCCTAAAAACAGTGGGATATAGGATTCACCATCCTCTCCTGGACAGTCAGTTCCAACCCCTAAATACCCCTTCTACTCGGCCATAACGCTTCACCCCATAACTCAAATGTGCCAGCATTATGCCTTGAGGAAATGTGTCCACCGAGCAAGTCTAGATATTTCTCCTGACCATCCATGATGCAACAGAAACATGAATAAAGACCTCTCCCATGGCAGCCACCTATCATAAACAGCCTGTTTGTTTCTAACCCTGCCTTATTTGGCTAGGCTCGAAAACATGATATATGATCTCCACTATCCACTACACAACACTACACACCACTACACACCCCTACACACCACTACACACCACTACACAGCCTCCGCTCTCCGCCCTCCTGGACAACGGACAGTAACCGGACTATGTCCAACATTACTTTTAATAGATCTCCAGTGCTGAGGGGAGGAAAGAGATGTAATGGTGATGGAATTGACTGTCAGCTGAAGCAATTAATAGGATGGCATCATAATAAAACCTACATCTGTTACCAAGAAAATAATGCAATAGTCAAGTGAAACAAGCTGTTAGCAATACCCGTTTCCTTCGATGAGTGCAAAGATGATTGATACTGTAGCTTTCAGGCCTATATTTGCTGTGCTATAGAATTACGTGCAAAAACACAGCCCAAGACCATGCATTTGGAGTCCAATGTTCTAACCACCACTGAACTAACATTTGGGTTCTGGCTCCACCATGGTGAGGGCTGGGAGATCTGGTTGGAGGACACAGGGCTAACCAGAGCCATGTCAGGGATCAAGTAAGAGTCATGGCAGGAACAGAACACACAAGGGAAAGACACTAAGAAAGAAAAGGAGAGTGAGAGGGAGTGAAGAGAAGAGTTGGGTTATTTTGTAAAGGCAATTGTGACTTTACCGATACTCTCTAGAGAGAGAGAGAGAGAGAGACAACATACAGAACAGAAAATAGATTGATGGGAGAGAGGGGAGAGAGAATGCGAGACAATGAAGAGTGGGGAAGACAGTACACACATAGCAGAGCATTGGGAAAAGGGAAGCAATATATCTTGATTTGTTGGTGCTGGGGAGGGGGCGAGTTTGGGGGGGTTGCACATACAGTGCCTTCAGAAAGTATTCACAACCCTTGATTTTTTTCCACATTTCGTTGTGTTACAGCCTGAATTTGAAATGGCCTACACACGATACCCCATAATGTCAAAGTGGAATTATGTTATTCCATTTTTTTACATATTAAGAAAAAATAAAAAGCTGAAATGTCTTGAGTCAATAAGTATTCAACCCATTTGTTATGGCAAGCCTAAATAAGTGTTTAACAAGTCACATAATAAGTTGTATGGACTCACTCTGTGTGCAATAATAATGTTTAACATGATTTTTTAATGACTGCGTCAACTCTGTAACCCAAACATACAATTATATGTAAGGTCCCTCAGTCGAGGAGTGAATTTCAAACACAGATTCAACCACAAAGACCAGGGAGGTTTTCCAATGCCTCGCAAAGAAGGGCACCTATTGGTAGATGGGTAAAAATGTAAAAAAGCAGATATTGAATTTCCCTTTGAGCATGGTGAAGTTATTAATTACACTTTAGATTGTGTATCAATATACCCAGTCACTACAAAGATACAGGCGTCCTTCCTAACTCAGTTAACGGAGAGGAAGGAACCAACTCAGGGATTTCACCATGAGGCCAATCAATGGTGACTTTAAAACAGGCACTGAGTTCAATGGCTGTGACAGGAAAAAACTGGGGATGGATCAACGTTGTAGTTACTCAACAATACTAACCGAATTGACAGAGTGAAAAGAAGGAAGCCTGTACAGAATAAAAATATTCTGAAACATGCATCCTGTTTGCAACAAGGCACTCATTTAGTATTGCAAAAAATGTGACAAAGGAATTCACTTTTTGTGCTGAATAGAAAGTGTTATGTTTGGGGCAAATCCAATACAACACATTACTGAGTACCACGCTCCATAAGCATAGTGGTGGCTGCATCATGTTATGGGTATGCTTGTATTCGTTAAGGGCTGGGGACAATACATTTGCAAAAATGTCTAAAAACATGTTTTTACTTTGTCATTATGGGGTATTGTGTGTCGATAAGTGAGAATAATTTTTTTCATCTATTTTGAATTCAGGCACAACACAACAAAATGTGAATAAGTCAAGGGGTATGAATACATTCTGAAGGCACTTTATGCGTGTAACATAGCTTAAAGTAAAAGGGCTGCGTGTGTGTGTGTGTGTGTGTGTGTGTGTGTGTGTGTGTGTGTGTGTGTGTGTGTGTGTGTGTGTGTGTGTGTGTGTGTGTGTGTGTGTGTGTGTGTGTGTGTGCAAACGCAAGTGTGTGTGTGATTGCATCCGTCTGTGTGTGTGTTGTGGATTTGGAGAGGTACGGTACTATGTCATCCTAGGTTCAGCACTGGTCATACTGGCTCCAGGTAAGTGGATTTTATCCATCTCTGGAGTACTGTGGTCTAGAGTACTGTGGTCTAGAGTACTGTGGTCTAGAGTCCTGTGGTCTAGAGTACTGTGGTCTAGAGTCCTGTGGTCTAGAGTCCTGTGGTCTAGAGTACTGTGTTCTAGAGTCCTGTGGTCTAGAGTACTGTGGTCTGGAGTCCTGTGGTCTAGAGTCCTGTGGTCTAGAGTACTGTGGTCTAGAGTCCTGTGGTCGAGAGTCCTGTGGTCTAGAGTACTGTGGTCTGGAGTCCTGTGGTCTAGAGTCCTGTGGTCTAGAGTCCTGTGGTCTAGAGTCCTATGGTCTAGAGTCCTGTGGTCTGGAGTCCTGTGGTCTGGAGTCCTGTGGTCTGGAGTCCTGTGGTCGAGAGTCCTGTGGTCTAGAGTCCTGGGGTCTGGAGTCCTGTGGTCGAGAGTCCTGTGGTTTGGTCTGGCTGTTGAAGAGTCAGAGGTTGTCAATTGATCTGGAGCGTCCATCCACTCGGTCCATCTCGCTGCAGTCACACACCGTAGAAACTCACAATTTATGGGAAGAAGAAGAAGAAAAAAAAACATCCCTTCCAAAAATGTCTAAAGACTACAAAGAGTGGTCAGGCAAACAGAGGTTCCTATGTGCTGTGGCGAACATATTACTTTCACTCAACATTCTGGTATTCATTGTGATTCAAGGCAAAACGCAGCAGCCATTAATTTCCCAAATGTCATGTTCCATACTGGCACACGCACTCAAGCCACTATAAGGCTTATGAAATGGAATAGGTGTGCATGTGTGATTTATTGCTGGTGTTAAAAGAAGACGACGACTCCAAGAGTGTTACAAATAAGTCCCAGTGAGGTTTCCATTCCTCTGGTGAAAATGCCACTGTGGAAACATAATTACACTCCAAGGTTAGGTCACAAGGAGGAGTTCCAATGTTGGCAATTACATTTTTTTAATGGGTCATTTGGAAGGGGCAACACACACAATCACAGAGTCACAAACACACACAAACACACACACAGGAATAAGTTTACATACACACAAACAGAGAGTGAGACACCCACTGTGCTGTAAATGGAAGCACGGGGGTCATCCGTCAGTTGACCCTTGACCTTTCTCAGTTTAAAGCATCTCTGCATGTCTCACAAACCGTGCCTTTTCTAGGGTTCTGAAATGCTTATATCCACATTCATAAAAGTGAATAGGTCTTGAATTCACTCTTGAATAGGTCTTTAATTCACTCCTGGTTCACTGCTGGCTGGGCGTGTTGGCTATTCATGGCTTAATCAGTGTCGTTACATTGCTCAAAACGAGGTTGTTCGAAGGCTTGACTGCAACCCCAGATTCACAATTGTTTTCCAGACCATTTTGGGACTGATAGAGAACTGATTAATTGTAATAAGGACGTGGGAGAACCATACTAAGCAAACACTACTTAATGATTACAACACTAGGAGTGTATGTGACAATAAAACATATGAGAGGAAAATTTAAAAAAGAGAAGACCAGAAAATGAAAACGAGATTGAGAACGGGTAATAAAAAGAGTTTTAAAAGTTGGAAAGGGGATGAATTGTTGGCTCATGGCTTCAGATCTCTGGATAAGATCTCTGGATCAAGCTGGGTCATAACCTATGGTCACCTTCAGTCATTAAACCTGCCCCTCTCACCACAAGCCAAATCACAGCAGCTCATACTTATTTTATCAATATATTTTTTCTTCGCACTTCCAGATGTTTCTCCTTTTTCATCAGGAAATTCTTCTCTCCCTCCCTCGCTCTCTATTGCGCTCTCTCTGTCTCTCTCTCACAAAGGCTTTGCGTGGCTAGGCAACCAAACATGAACCCATGTATCCTATGACTCAGCTTATGTAGAGCACAAACATACTAGAGGAGGCTGGTGGGAGGAGCTATAGGAGGAGAGGCTCATTGTAACGGCTGGAATGGAATAAATGGAACGGTATCAAATACATCAAACATGGAAACCACATATTTGGCTCCGTTCCATCTATTCCATTCCAGCCATATAGCTCCCCCACCAGCCTCCTCTGCAACACACACCATTTGGATTTCAAGTTTAAATTTAATATGAAAATACTGAGACAGAAATGCTGAGCAAGCTCCAATTTACCTCAGGGGTAGAATACTACTGAAATTTAAGTCACTCTTCTTTTTTTACCCGCAAAGTTCATGGGATCCTACCAACATGCTTGAGAGAGAGAGAGAGAGAGAGAGAGAGAGAGAGAGAGAAATCTCTCTAGTTGCTTGGGGTTTATGGTTTGTGACCCACTGACCTCAGTCTCCATCTCCATAGATCAACTCTGCTTCCAGCCTTTCTTCCCCTAATCATTAGCACCCAGCAAATGAGAGAGGCCAAATTATAGGCTGGTCAGCAGTGGCCTGGAAAGTGAATAGTCATTAGTAAGTGACTTAAACAACTTCAGGCCCTAAAGCACAGGCAGGCCTGCATTTTAAATGGATGACATCACCATGAGGTGACTTGAAACGTTATGACCACATGCTACTGTGGCTAGAAGGGCGTGTTCACACACGACAACGTACAGTCCACGCCAGGGGCACAACTTTCACTGGGGACGGGGGGACATGACCCCCCCACATTCTAAAATTGCAGTTTTATTTTTGCACTGTGATACAAAAAGCGAAATGCATGGGTGTGCTTTAGGACCATGCGGATGCCTCAGAGCTGCAGGGAGGCTGTTTGGTGGTTTCAGACTGCTGTATTTAGTACTAGCAGGCACCACAGAGCATGCGGACAGGCTGTGTGAAGGCAAAGCTTCTGAAAGGCTGGACCAGCAGAATGCTGCTGTCTGTGTGTGTTGCGCTTTTTCTCCCAGTTGTAAAAGCATGCAGAGCAGAAACTGGCTAATCTTTATTTGGCTAATGTAGCTGGCAAGGTAAATGCTGTTTGACTTAACAGAAATTGTACTTTATTTTATATTTATTCCCAGTGCTGAGCTATCTGTCAGGTAGCAGTATCTAACAGCTGTTGTGTATATGGAAATCTTTTGTAGCCTTTTTGTCCCGTTTCAACAGAAGTAAATTAACTTGGCTAGTTTTCACTAGTTGATTTATTTATTTATTTATTTTATTTCACCTTTATTTAACCAGGTAGGCAAGTTGAGAACAAGTTCTCATTTACAATTGCGACCTGGCCAAGATAAAGCAAAGCAGTTCGGCAACATACAAAAACACATTGATGTACCATTAGAGCTAGCCAAAAGTTGGCTAACGTTACCTAGCTAGTTAGCTCACTAACTTTAGCTATTATTTTTGTTTCAATCCCACTAGACCTGAATCAAACGATGAAACCAGTGGCCAAATGATTGAAGATTGATATTCTGACGTTTTTTGACAGCATAATGTGTGTTTTTATTAGTCAGTATAGCCATGTATGATTATTGATCTGTCAGTTTCCCTAGCTAATTCCCTACTTTTCACACGGACATGGTATGAACAGCTCTACAAGCTACACTGTCATGGTGCACAGTCAGTACATAACACTATGATCATCATGGCTTAGCAGGATCAGATGTGACAGGTGTCCCAGCAGGGTCAGACAGCCAGGGAAGACAAGTCTACGGAGCTCAGGTGAATTTTGCAGTATATTATAACAATCAGTCAATGGATACAAAGTTCCATCTTGAGTTGATGGGTAGGCTACAGTCTGGGATCTAGGAATAATGGTAATTTCAATTATTGAACCATTGATTCTATTCTTGGATAATATAATGTATAAATATACACCGAGGTCATTCTTTGTCATGCCTCATCTGAGCAGTATTATATGTTGACTGGGGTCTCAGCAGAGTCAGGCAAACAGGGAAGACCAGTCTGTAACAGCGCTGAGGTGAATTTTTGCAGATACAACACCTTTATTCTCTCTGTGTTGCAAACACTGGACAAGCCAGAAGCTTCAAAGATTGAAACTATTTTAAGGTAGTCTGACAAACCTCTGAAGTTGATTTCCAAACTGTAACAAAAGGATTGATAGAGGCTTTCCTCAATGATACAAAACATGTCATACACAAATCTGAGGAAGACCTGGAAGACACGATTGATGATAATGAATGGATACAGATATAGTATGATGAATGCCCAGTCATGGTCATATAATCTTAGACATAAATTACTGCAGTTTAGAACCATCCACAGAACATACTATATGCCAGTGAAACTGAATATCATACACTCAGAAATGTAATTCCTCTGCTGGAGGTGTAAAACACAAAAGGGGACATATTTGCATATGCTGAAATCTGGCAAAGAATATGTTATTTTATCTCAGCATGTCTACAGTTTCTCCCTTCTTCCTGTTTTTGTTTGCTTGGAAATGTTGATACTGGAGACTGTTATCAGAAGAAACTGTGTAACCTAGCATTTATAGCTGCTAAGAAATGCATTGCCATTAATTGGAAGGTTGGTTATCCTCCCACATGTCACAATGGATGGCAGAAATGTCAAGTTATGTATCTGTCATGCCTGCTCCCGCTCTTCCCCCCTGGCGCTCGAGGGCGCCGGGCTCCCCAGCTTTACGCACTCCTGCCACCATCATTAGCACACCTGCTTCCCTCGTCACGCGCAACAGCGATCCTTTGGACTCACCTGGACTCAATTACCTGTGTTATTTCCTTCCCTATATCTGTCCGTCCCCCAGCTCTGTTCCCCGCTTCCCCATTAACGTTCGTATGTCATTTTGTTACCCATGTGCTGATGCTGTTCCTGTCTTGTTGTCTGTTCCTCATTAAATGTTTGACTCCCCGTACCTGCTTCTCAACTCCAGCGTCGGTCCTTACAGTATCACTACATTTTATTTATTACAAGATTAAGGGTATACTGTGCAAATTTCATAAATTATGGGTGCTTTATTTGGAATACTGTATGACAAAAGGGGTCTGTATTGAAAACATTAGCTTTTTTTAGTCGAGCAGTTACAAATTGATTTTAAAAAAAATTAATGGCACATGGACACCTGTCTGATTTGTGCTTGTCTCTGTGGACTAATCCATTGAGGAGGCCGCGGGGATGCCATGGTCCAAGAATATGGGGATTGTGGCTCAGATGCACAAGGCACGTCTCTCTCCAGAATGTGCTCTCTCCTGCCATTTCGTGGGTATTCATTGTTTCATAACTTCATTGTGTGAATTGTTTACTGTGTCTATCAATTCCCATTTCCTATGTCACCAGTAGTAGCCTACCTTTAATTTCCATAATTTCTCATCTGCAATGTTTGTTTTGTTATGGTCATCTCTGTTAATGCATTCAATATATTATTATTATTATAGTCATTTAACGTTCTCATTGTCAGAGTGGACGTGTGTTTTGCAGAACCCACAACCTGTGCTACACTTGTGAGAAACAAGTTTTTGTTTATTTCATTCCATTTACGAGTTTTATCAATTTATTCATTGTCTTTTGTTTGAAACGCTCCTGTCAATGTTGATTAAGGACGGGCACCTGATTACACATATAGAAGTAGGACGAGTCTACCTGGTGTAACAGTGTAGGTTCCGTCCCTCTCTTCACCCCAACCCGGGCTCAAACCAGGGACCCTTGCACACATCAACCCCACGAAGCATCGTTACCCATCGCGCCACAAAAGCCGCGGCCCTTGCAACGCAAAGGGAAACCCTACTTCAAGTCTCAAAGCGAGTGACGTCACTGATTGAAACGCTATTAGCGCGCACCACCGCTAACTAACTAGCCATTTCACATCGGTTACACTCACCCCCCCTTTGACCTCCTCCTTTTCCGCAGCAACCAATGATCCGGGTCACGGCACCAATGTAACGGTGTAGGTTCCGTCCCTCTCTTCGCCCCAACCCGGGCTCGAACCAGGGACCCTTGCACACATCAACAACTGACACCCCACGAAGCATCGTTACCCATCGCGCCACAAAAGCCACAGCCCTTGCAACGCAAGGGGAAACCCTACTTCAAGTCTCAAAGCGAGTGAGGTCACTGATTGAAAAGCTATTAGTGCGCACCACCGCTAACTAACTAGCCATTTCACATCGGTTACACTGGCCTGTGTGCAAATGCAGGCTTATAAATGTGCCCATTCGGGGATGTTTGATAGTAGTTCTGATTGTCTTAACTCACCACCACTAATGAGCTGTGGTAATTTTTCTTCACCTCAAACAGAAAGTAAACAAAGTCTGTTTTTAGAATCAATTGAGAATGACAATAGTTCCTCAAAGTATTTGAACAATATTTCAAGCTTTCTCCCTTTCGATAACCACTCGACATGAAAGGGAAAAATGTAATGCTCAGATACAGCGGAAACGTCATCAAACACCCCTTGCACAAAAAGCCTACAGCTGTGTCTGTCCCAAACCTACTGGCTCGAAACTCTGAAGGCCCAGAATATATTATACAATGTTTCAAGTTTGCTCACGTGAGTTTCTGGGCGACCCAGTTGATAGTTGATACAATGTTTCAAGTTTGTTGCAGACATGCCATGCGTATACTTGCAGGCTGCAATGTTTTTATGTGTTGGCTTTATATAGGCTATTTTTACATAGTTGGCAATAGCAATAAAAGTTACTTTTAGAAAAAAATGATGTACTTTTTACCATTTTTCTCCCCAATTGGTAGTTAGTCTTTTCCCATTGCTGCAACTCCCGTACGGACTCGGGAGAGGCAAAGGTGGAGAGCCATGCGTTCTCCGAAACACGACCCTGCCAAACCACACTGCTTTTTGACACACTGCTAGCTTAACTCGGAAGCCAGCCGCACCAATGTGTCGGAGGAAACACCATACAGCTGGAGAGCGAAGTCAGCAAACATGCACCCGGCCCACCACAAGGAATCGCTAGAGCGCGATGGGACAAGGACAGCACGGCTGGCCAAACCCTCCCCTAACCCGGACAATGCTTGGCCAATTCTGATACAAAAATTAAATGAAATTGTTCAATGAAATTGTGCATATGAAAATCCTAACTGGCATGCAGATTATGTAATTAACTGAGGAGAATCATACTGCCCTTCCTCCTCTCAGGAGCCTCCACTGACTGACATGTTGTCCATCAAAAGATCAGAGAATGAATCTAGTACTGAAAGCATAAGCTACAGCTAGCTAGCACTGCAGTTCAGAAAATGTGGTGAGTAGTTGACTCAAAGAGAGAGAAAGACAATAGTTGAACAGTTTTGAACAAATTACTTTCTTCCAAAATTAAGTACAAGCAAGAGAGAGAGAGAGAGAGAGAGAGAGCTAGCTATATTTGGTTGTATTTTTTAAACGTTCACTTAGGTAGCTGAATGCAGGTGGCTATGGCTGTCAAACACCGGAACTCTTCCAAGTCAAGGTAAGCTTTTGGTTTTATAAATGTATTGCCACTGTGTCCCGCTGGTGTAACTGCTAAACTGCTTTCTTACTGTACATTGTACTGCATGATTGTAGTGGGTTTACTAATGCATTAGTTCTAGTAGCTATGTTGACTATGAGGTGACAACGATGTAGACTGTGTAGCGGTTAGCAGTCATGATATGAAGGTTTGGCTTAGAAATTATTTTTGCCTGGTCGCAGACAGCTGATCTGTTGGGAACTGAAGTCCATAAGTGAAAGGAAAAGGTGAGAGGAATGCGTGTAGATAGTTGCGAGAAGGAATTACAGTATATACTGTATACATGGAGCAAAATGATCATGCTGTTTTAATGTGGCTACTATAAAAGTGAACTGTGTTTGCGTGTGATCAGGGGTGTATTCATTCTGCCGATTCTGTTGAAAAACATTTCTTAAACGGATGCAAACGGAACGAAAACGAGGATAAACATAGCTGAATTTGTCCAATAGAAACTCTCATTTGCAACTGTTGGACTAATGATTACACCCTAGATTAGATAGATGTGCAAGGGGGTATTGAATGTGTCACTGCCTGTCACCTTGATTACTCAAAATTCTCTCGACCTGTGCACCTACATTGTAAACTTTCATTCATAGGCTAGGTTGTAGCAACCTCATGAAGGATCAAGGAAAATGTGAGTATCATGTAGTAGCCTAAACCTATCGATGTTACATTGTGCTGGGTGAATGGAATATGAATGACAGTCATCCAATATGCTGTAATAGGAAAAAGGCCATGCTCATAAATAAATAAAAATCATCCTCTCTCATCTTAAACGGCACTGACCGCCACTAATGTCAGTTCATGCTAAAAGAGCTCTGATAGGTTGGAGGACGTCCTCTGGAAGTTGTCATAATTACTGTACAGTGCATTCGGAAAGTATTCAGACCCCTTCCCCTTTTCCACATTATGTTACATTACAGCCTTATTCTAAAATTGAATAAATTTAAAAAATGTCCTCATCAATCTACACACAATACCCCATAATGACAAAGTGAACTGTTTTTGATTTTTTTGCAAATGTATGAAAAAACAAGAACAGAAATACCTTATTTACATAAGCATTCAGACCCTTTGCGATGACACTCGAAATTGAGCTCAGTCAGATGCTGTTTCCATTGATCATCCTTGAGATGTTTGTACAACTTGATTGGAGTCCACCTGTGGTAAATTCAATTGATTGGACATGATTTGGAAAGGCACACACCTGGCTATATAAGGTCCCAAAGTTGACAGTGCATGTCAGATCATGAACCAAGCCATGAGGAATTGTCCGTAGAGCTCAGACACAGGATTGTGTCAAGGCACAGATCTGGGGAACTGTACCAAAAAAATTCTGCAGCATTGAAGGTCCCCAAGAACACAGTGGAACACAGTGCCTCCATCATTCTTCCTAGAACTGACCGCCCGGCCAAACTGAGCAATCAGGGGTGAAGGGCCTTGGTCAGAGAAGTGACCAAGAACCTCATGGTCACTCTGACAGAGCTCCAGAGTTCCTCTGTGTAGATGGGAGAACCTTCCAGAAGGACAACCATCTCTGCAGCACTCCACCAATCAGGCCTTTATGGTAGAGTGGCCAGATGGAAGACACTTCTCAGTAAAAAGCACATGACAGCCCGCTTGGAGTTTGCCAAAAGACACCTAAAGGACTCTCAGACCATGAGAAACAAGATTCTTTGGTCTAATGAAAACAAGATTGAACTCTTTGGCCTGAATGCCAAGTGTCCAAGTGGAGGAAACCTCGGGCACCATCCCTCTCGTGAAGCATGGTGGTGGCAGTATCATGCTGTGGGGATGTTTTTGAGCGGCAGGGACTGGGAGACTAGTCAGGATCAAGGGAAAGATTAACGGAGAAAAGTACAGAGAGATCCTTGATGAAAACCTGCTCCAGAGCGCTCAGGACCTCAGCTTGGGGCGAAGGCACACCTTCCAACAGGTCAACAACCCTAAGCACACAGCCAAGACAACGCAGGAGGGGCTTTGGGACAAGTCTCTGAATGTCTTTGAGTGGCCCAGACAAAGCCCAGACTCTGGAGAGACCTGAAAATAGCTGTGCAGTGATGCTCCCCATCCAACCTGACAGAGCTTGAGAGGATCTGCAGAGAAGAATGTGAGAAACTCCCCAAATACAGGTGTGCCAAGCTTGTAGCGTCATACCCAAGAAGACTCAAGGCTGTAATTGCTGCCAAAGGTGCTTCAACAAAGTACAGAGTAAAGGGTCTGAACACTTACGTAAATGTGATATTTTTCTATTTTTATAAATTAGCAAACATTTCAATAAACCTATTTTTGCTTTTTCATTATGAGGTATTGTGTGTAGATTGATGAGGGGGGGGGGGGGGGGACTATTTTATCCATTTTAGAATAAGGCTGTAATTTAACTAAATGTGGAAAAAGTCAAGGGGTCTGAATACTTTCCGAATGCACTGTAAGTGAGAACCAAAAGCCTCCTAGGTTTTGTATTGAAGTCAATGTACCCAGAGGAGGACAGAAGCTAGCTGTCCTCCGGCTAATGCATGGTGCTGCTGAGGCTACTGTAGACCTTCATTGCAAAACAGTGTGTTTTAATCAATTATTTGGTGACGTGAATATAGTTTTATCGTAAAATTATAACTTTTTTAATGTTTCGCAATTTTTATTTTTATGAAATTCACTGAGGAGGACGGTCCTCCCCTTCTTCCTCTGAGGAGCCTCCACTGATTCAGATATAATTCTTCTCAGTAACTAGTCTATTCTTCTATACTGCTTTATTTCAATCTGGTAGGCTTAATCCCAATTACCTTTTTAAATAGACTTTTGTTGACAATGTAGAGGTCCTCAAGCCAGCTGGCAGTTGACCATAGTCATGATGTTGTTGTAGGGGAGTTGGACAGCGTTTGGAGCTTTTCATTGGGACCAGCACAGCACTGTAGCTAATATAATCCAAAGGGCTCCACTCGGCTGTAGCCCCGGTCCAAGGAGTACCTCAGTGCTCGGCCAAGTCTCAGCTCGCCATCTGGAGGGGAGTATAGCGGCGGTGACAACATATCTATTCCAGATGGAGGAGAGGAACGACCAACCAACAGACCAACTGCTGCTGACCTACTTTTTCACTCTCACATTTTTCACTTTTCCTAACGCTTTTCAAAATCATGCCACTACTATGGCGTTGTGGTGGTTTTTATTTTATAAAAGGAAAATAGGTTCTGGAGACTTGTGAGTTTCTCCTCATTTGTTATTTTGTGTAGGCTGGCCTACGTGACGGTGTGGGGTTTGTTTTCTGTGGTCCAGGGACTCTTGACTGATGCTATCTGTGTTTGCCTTTCATTCAGTTCTCATACAGTACACAAACTCATATCAATGGAAGTTATGCAACACGTGTTGGCTATGAAAAAGGCTTCCACGTTCGAGGATAACTAAGGAGGGAAAGGAAATTATGACACAGCATAGTTGAGCTCTGCAGCTCAGGGTGTGACAGTTACTCAATCAGAAAAGCTAATATGTATTGAAACCACTCCACACAGAAACGTTATAACATTTTGATCATGATCAGTTTATAGCAGGGGTACTAAGAAGGTCTGGTCACACACATTTCCTAAGTGGAAAATGACCGGATGGATATTGTAATTTTTTGGTGTAGTGTTCGTAAGCTTGAGGTCATTTGCACACAAAAAAAATCATAGCTTCAATTTTGTAGCACACATTGAATATAGTTGCGGAGAGTCCCTGTAATCCTAGATTCAGATCATTCAGGTGAGAAAAAACATCACCCAGATAGGCCAGTCGTGTGAGAAACTCGTCATCATGCAAGTCGTCAGACAAGTGAAAATTATGGTCAGCAAAGAAAACTTTAAGCTCGTCTCTCAATTCAAAAAAGCGTGTCAATACTTTGCCCCTTCATAACCTGCACACTTCTGTATGTTGTAAAAGCGTTACATGGTCGCTGCCCATATCATTGCATAGTGCAGGAAAAACACGAAAGTTCAGGGCCTTGCTTTAACAAAGTTAACCATTGTCACTATAGTGTCCAAAACGTCTTTCAAGCTGTCAGGCATTCACTTGGCAGCAAGAGCCTCTCGGTGGATTCTCCAGTGTAACCAAGTGGCGTCGGGAGAAACTGCTTGCACGCACGTTACCACTCCACTATGTCTCCCTGTCATGGCTTTTGCAGCATCAGTACAGATACCAACATGAGCAGCAGCAGCTACGTTTGGCTACATACGGACTGTTAGTGGAATTCCCATGAGAGAGTAACGGTTTATGTGATTGGATGTTAATTATTTGACTAGGCTACCTGTATTTGACATTGTGTTGTTATTTCGCTGAACACTAGATGGCGAGAAAAAAACCTCACCCAAATGTATAGCCACATTGGAAAATATAAATGTACTTTGAAAGTTAAATTTGTATTTTTATTTATTTTTCATGTGATTTTTATTTGGCGTACCCCCAACGGCCAGGGGTATACCTGCCGTAGAGGTTAAAACTGAAAGGGGAAAAAATCAGCCTCATGACAAAATGCATTATAAAACTGCACATTATTCTCTCTGCCTCATGGCAAAATGTGTTGAAATGTAGGAAGTTAGCTATCCCCCCACAAAAAAAGTTGTTTGTGTCACACCCTGATCTGATTCACCTGTCTTTGTGCTTGTCTCCACCCCCCTCCAGGTGTCGCCCATCTTCTCATTATCCCATGTGTATTTGTACCTGTGTTCTCTGTTTGTCTGTTGCCAGTTCATCTTGTCTTGTCAGGTCTTACCAGCGGTCTTTCCCGCATTCCTGTTTCTCTAGTTCTGTTTCCTAGTTTTTTCCGGTTCTGACCATTCTGCCTGCCCTGCCGTCCTTTACCTGCCTGACTCTGACCTGATCACGAACCTCTGCCTGCCTTCCACCTGCCCTTTGCCTGCCCCGTGTTTCTAATAAATAATCTGAGAACTGTACTATCAGCCTCCCGTGTCTGCATCTGGGTCATATCCTGAGTCGTGATAGTTTGTTTGTCTATTAGGGGGGGGCCCTGGAGGTAGCTACCCCTAGGGCCCCAAATGCGGTAGTCCGGCCCTGTGCCTACCCCTATCTCATCAGTCTGCCTGACTAATGCAGTAGCCCCAGACATGCACACTGAGGTGGACTGCTGTGGCCTGGGCAGAGATTCCTGATGGCTTTCACGGAGGAAGAAAGGGCGGATGGATCTCTGGAGGTCTGCTGCTCCCATCAGCCTCACAGCATTTTTTATTCGGGCTCAGAGAAAAATATGGGGGACTTTGTCAACAAAAAGCTACTGTATGTCTCATATTCACCAGCATAGTAAGTCTATGGCCTATCAAGATCTCTTCACATTCAAGGAATGTTCAGGTGAAGCTTATTGAAAACACATCTTTACTTCACATGCTTACAAGCCAGGCATACCTTTTTGAAGGATGATGGATTGAAGTAGGAAGTTTTAGCTCTTCTATCTTTGGTAGAACATGACTGCCCTCTTCTGGTAATTGAAAAAACCTACACAAAGATTTCACGATGTACGCAGCGTTCTCATCTGAGTCACTGCGTTACATGCTGTTGTCTGTTGGTTACGCTAGGGGGCATAACTAGCTACTTATTTTGGTGAATATGAATGCAATAGTGATAATTCTTCAATCAAAACAGCCAATGAAATAACTGTCCTGTTTCATTTTCCCGGTCAGGATGTCTCATAATTCTTAACATTCTAAGAAAAATAGTATATATTTCTGTGAGGATGTACCATTAAAAAAAACTTGGTTGAAGATGCCACGAAGTAAGTGACAATGCCTTAACCATATGTGTGTTGAAGGCCACTAGGGCCTCTTCCATCCTTGTCAAGGGGAGTGCTAACCTTCTCTCCTTTCATACAACACAAACCGTGACTATTAAATGACCTCCATATATGTGACGGCTAGAGTATAAACGTATTGTCTACGGTTACTCAAATGTAATCTACCAATATGGCTAAATATACAATAACAGTTATAGAATATACTATTTTCTAATACGTGGAATGTTTTTCTAAATCCAAATCAGTAGTTATATTAATTTATTCGTTATATCTACGAAAAGGCCCAGAATGCATTGCCTAAACCTTCCATATCATTGGTGTGAGCCAATGACATCGAGTTATTGACCGCCTCAATCCAGGAAGTCAACAAAACATTTTAGAATTTAAACCAGATCGTTTTGGTATATGCTATGAAACAACTACCTATTCAGTTTCTGATTGTAGTTAGTTGTCTACTTACTTTCGTCCTTGTCTCGAAAACTAACAATGTTATTTTTGCCTCCATCAGCGGACGCCAATGACGTACAGTAGGTTAAAGTTCAAACAGAAAAGGTAGGATTGGTTAAAATGGGAAACGTCTTAACGAGAGAATTTGACGGGGAAGGGAAGTATGGCAAAATAACACGTTTGGAAATGTTCGGCTCAAGACAAAACAGTACTGCATGGATGAGAAGCATGAAGTAGCGTCGGAAGTTCTTGATATCCCTCTCTCTTCATCTGTGGTCAGATTATATACTTATTGACAGATGAGTGGTCAAAATGCTTAAGCTAGGTATAGCTAATGTTACATTTATAGCTACCGGATGTTGTCAGTTTACTTTAGGAGTCTTAACTAACAGAAATCCAGTCTTCCTAAAGGGTAGGAAGCAGGTGTTTTTACTCAAAGCAACAACACAGTCTGGCCAAAGACTTAGTAACTAAGTTGTAGGTAGGGTTACCTATAACTACAAACATAGTTGTGTTTTTACATATGTATTAACTTATTTCCGGATATCTTCAGAACTACCCACAATGCACCATTTCTTAACATCATATGGAGAACCGGTGCTACCTAGCTAGTTCCCAGCCTCAGTGGTAACGTTATTTACTAGCTGTGCTAGCATGTAATTACAAATCCATATGTTAAATGTGGTTATGTTTACGCTACCTACCCTTTAAAAAGGGGAAGGTTAGCTATAGCTAGTTAGTATCTAGCCCTTGATCATGACTCTCAGTTCCATTACATTACGCATAAAAGTCATCTTCTGTACGGGGGAGTTTTGTTAAGAGCCCAGACGCTCGGTCTGAACATTAGCTAACACACCGCTTGCGGTAGGGTTTTGGAAGCGTAAGGACCATCTCTTTCGTATCAGTGACAAATAATTGAGGTCAGGGCTCTGTGCAAGAGAGTCAAGTGTTCCAAACCATTTCTGTATTGATCTTGCCTTGTGCACGGGGGCATTGTCATGCTGAAACAGGAAAGGGCATTTCCCAAACTGTTGCCACACAGTTGGAAGCACAGAATCGTCTAGAATGTCTTTGTATGCTGTAGCGTTAAGATTTGTCCATCGGACGGCCAGAGGCTGCAGGTAGCCTAGTGGTTAGTGTTGGGCCAGTAACCGAAGGTTGCTAGATCGAATCCCAGAGCTGACAAGGTAAACATCTGTTGTTCTGCCCCTGAACAAGGCAGTTAACCCTAGGCTGTCCTTGTAAATAAGAATTTGCTCTTAACTGACTTGCCTGGTAAAAAAAAAAAAAAAAATGGTGAAGTGTGATTGATCACTCCAGAGAATGTGTTTCCACTCCAGCTGATGCTTGGCATTGCGCATGGTGATCTTAGGCTTGTGTGTGGCTGCTCGGCCATGGAAACCCATTTCATGATGCTCCTGACGAACCGTTCTTGTGCTGACGTTGCTTCCAGAGGCAGTTTGGAACACGGTAGTAAGTGTTGCAACAGACAGATTATTTTTATGTGCTTCAGCACTCGGCGGTCCCTTTCAGTGAGCTTGTGGGTTCCTACCACTTCGCGGTTGAGCCGATGTTACTCCTAGACGTTTCCTCTTCACAATAACAACGCTGACAGTTGAGCGGGGCAGCTCTAGCAGGGCAGAAATTTGACAAACTGACTTGTTGGAAAGGTAGCATCCTATGACGGTGCCACTTTGAAAGTCAGTGAGCTCTTCAGTAAGGCCATTCTACTGCCAATGTTTGTCTATGGAGATTGCATGGCGTTGTGCTTGATTTTATACACCTGTCAGCAACGGGATGGCTGAAATAGCTGACTCCACTAATTTGAAGGGGTGTCAACATACTTTTCATTATATGTAGTGTAGATAGTATGTGTAACAGCATGGTTGTCTGTCCTCATTCTCCTCTAGCTCTCATGCTTATCTTAGCTAATACACAAGTATTTTAAAGTGTGCATGTAACAACTGTTAAAAGGGCTTGATAAATACATTTGATTGTATGTGAGTCTTTGCACTGCATGTATTGTTTATCTAATCTTTGTCACTGGTGTGTTCTGTTTTCGCAGATGGTGCTGGTGGGAGGCACTCTACAGCAGTGGACTTCATCGCTCAGGTAAGCTGACCCCCTTGCCTGGCTACCCATCCACATCGCTCCGGCCGACTGATGTTTCTTCTCCGAGATGAGTCTGTATTTGGCTCTCTCCCCAATGATTTCTAGAATGCTAACACATTATGGCCGTTCTGATTTGGTTCTAGAAGTTGTTGGGGAGGGCTAGGGCTGTGGGGGTCAAGTAATTCTGTCAGGCAGTTATTGTCATGCAAAAGAGTGCCAGTTTTATGGTAATTAAATGTTAATTAATATAAATAATAATTGCATCTCCAGGCCTCTGTGCGTACAAGCTGCTGATGCGAGCCTTTGGAACATCTACATTTTTAAGAAGTCTAATAAATCAATTTATACATCACAATAAATCCATTACTTATTTTAGTCTGGTCTAAAGAATATAATTGAACGGAGAGGATATTTTTCCCATTCCAGAGCATGTGCGCATTTAAAATGGCTATGTTGAGCATTAACCTGTTAGGGCTAGGGGGCAGTATTGACACGGCTGGATAAAAAACATACCCGATTTAATCTGGTTACCACTCCTACCCAGTAACTAGAATATGCATATACTTATTACATATGGATAGAAAACACCCTAAAGTTTCTAAAACTGTTTGAATGGTGTCTGTGAGTATAACAGAACTCAAATGGCAGGTCAAAACCTGAGAGATTCCTTTACAGGAAGTGGCCTGTCTGACCATTTCTTGAACTTCTTTGCCATCTCTATCTTTTACAAAGGATCTCTGCTCTAACGTGACACTTCCTACGTCTTCCATGGGCGCTCAGAGCCCGGGAAAAACCTGAATGTCGTCATCCCAGCCCCAGGCTGAAACACATTATCGCCTTTCTCAAGTGGCCGATCAAGGGACTCTGGGCTTATGCGCATGACCCGACCGCCCCCGCCTTTGTGATTTTTTTTTCCTCTGTTTGCCGAAAAGGAGATTCCCTGTCGGAATATTATCGCTTTTTTACGAGATAAATTGCATAAAAATTGATTTTAAACAGCGGTTGACATGCTTCGAGGTACGGTATTGGAATATTTCGAATTTTATTGTCACGAATTGCGCCATGCGCGCGACACTTCTTTACCATTTCGGATAGTGTCTGGAACGCACGAACAAAACGCCGCTATTCGGATATAACGATGGATTATTTTGGACCAAACCAACATTTGTTATTGAAGTAGCAGTCCTGGGAGTGCATTCTGACGAAGACAACAAAAGGTAATCAAACTTTTATAATAGTAAATATGATTATGGTGAGTGCTAAACTTGCCGGGTGTCTAAATAGCTAGCCCGTGATGGCTGGGCTATGCACTTAGAATATTGCAAAATGTGCTTTCACCAAAAAGCTATTTTAAAATCGGACATATCGAGTGCATAGAGGAGTTCTGTATCTATAATTCTTAAAATAATTGTTATGCTTTTTGTGAACGTTTATCGTGAGTAATTTAGTAAATTGTTAGTAAATTCCCCGGAAGTTTGCGGGGGGTATGCTAGTTCTGAACGTCACATGCTAATGTAAAAAGCTGTTTTTTGATATAAATATGAACTTGATTGAACAAAACATGCATGTATTGTATAACATAATGTCCTAGGTGTGTCATCTGATGAAGATCATCAAAGGTTAGTGCTGCATTTAGCTGTCTTCTGGGTTTTTGTGACATTATATGCTAGCTTGAAAAATGGGTGTCTGATTATTTCTGGCTTGGTACTCTGCTGACATAATCTAATGTTTTGCTTTCGCTGTAAAGCCTTTTTGAAATCGGACAGTGTGGTTAGATAAAGGAGAGTCTTGTCTTTAAAATGCTGTGAAATAGTCATATGTTTGAGGAATTTGTAATTCGTGCCACTCCTATCATTGGATATTGGAGCAGGTGTTCCGCTAGCGGAACGTCTAGATGTAAGAGGTTAATGAAATGGGTTTCCATGGCCGAGCAGCCGCACACAAGCCTAAGATCACCATGCACAATGCCAAGCGTCTGTTGGAATGGTGTAAAGCTGGCCGCCATTGGACTCTGGAGCAGTGGAAACACCATCTGGCAGTCCGATGGACGAATCTGGGTTTGGTGGATGCCAGGATAATGCTACCTGCCCAATTGCATAGTGCCAACTGTAAAGTTTGATGGAGGATGAATAATAGTCCGGGGCTGTTTTTAGTGGTTCGGGCCCCTTAGTTCCAGTGAAAGAAAATCTTAATGCTACAGCATGCAATGACATTCTAGACGATTCTGTGCTTCCAACTTTGTGGCAACAGTTTGGGGAAGCCCTTTCCTGTTTCAGCATGACAATGTCCCCGTGCACAAAGCGAGGTCCATAGAGAAATGTTAATTTTTCTAAATCGGTGTGGAAGAACTTGACTGGCCTGCACAGAGCCCTGACCTCAAATCCATCAAACACCTTTTTGGATTAATTGGTACAAGCCAGGCCTAATTGCCCGACCTCACTAATACTCTTGTGGCTGAATGGAAGCAAGTCCCCGCAACAATGTTCCAACATCTAGTGGAAAGCCTTCCCAGAAGAGTGGCTGTTATAGCATCAAAAGGGGGACCAACTCCATATTAATGCCCTTGATTTTGGAATGAGATGTTCAACGAGCAGTGTATATCTGTAGGGTATTTCTGTTGACAGCACGTCTGCGTGCTCGAGAAAGGAATAAAGCAGAGAGGAGGAGATGGAAACACATGGTGGTGAGATATTCTGTATAGCTAAAGGTAGTGTGTCGCCCAATTCATTTTGAAAATATAAAAAATGCCCTTCCAAATGCTATTCCAAATCAAATACAAATTCACTAGGCTAACTGTAAACCGCCCTGCACAATCAATGAACCAACCGCATCGCCAAGGGCTATACTACTCTCCCAGACTCATGAATAGAAATGTTGGAGCATAAGGTAACCAGTCCATCCAGTCCACACTCAAAGCCTAGACCAATTATGTACCAAAGACATTTTAATCAATTTTGTTTGTTTTTCTGCCATGCATACGGTAGGCTATTGTATAAAGGCACAATCATATTTTTACTTCTGTATTTTTTTTCATGCTTGGGCTCATAAGCCTATGAATATGCGTATAGGTGTTTTGAATTAACTTTAGAAAGAGCTGTCCGTTTCGTTGTGTTAGGTTTTGAAACATCTACAACAACCCTGTTTTACACTGTTTCAATCTGCTGTTGAACTTTCTTCAAATTGATCGTCACAGTGAGGTGAGTTTTAAAAGTATGACAGGCCTTCTGTTTTGATAGCATTTCTTTTTTTTAACCTTTTATTTAACTAGGCAAGTCAGTTAGAAACAAATTCTTATTTTCAATGACAGCATAGGAACAGCGGGTTGTTCAGGGGAAGAATGACAGATTTTTACCTTGTTAGCTCGGGGATTCGATCTTGCAACCTTTCGGTTACTAGTCCAATACTCTAACCACTAGGTTCCCCTGAACCTGCCTGCCATTTGCATTTATTTCAGAGTGGTTAGAGGGACAATAGAGCCCTAAGTACCAGGCCAATCAACCTGATGGAGGGACAATAGAGCCCTGAGTACCAGGCTATTAGGACCCTATGGTAGTTAGCAGTTGGGTACTACCAAAGCATGTCCAGAGTGCATAAAAGGAGATTACCTTGACTGTGGAATTTTTCTGCGTTCATGACTGCCAGTGTGGAGGTAATACGGTCACCGCAACAGCCCTAGGTTGGGCCAGAGCCAGCCTACGTGATGTCTTTATCAGCTTTGATACTCTGATTGGTTAGACTATCCAATCGCAGAGGAATTTGTTTTGTTCAACACCCCTCATTTAGAAATCACACAAACGACTTCTAGGATGTCAGTTTCAGACTGAATGCATGTAGCGATCGATTAGAGCAGCAGAATTAAATTCAGGGAGAGTCATCAGGCAACTAACCCCCCCTTCTTCACAGGTTATTCACTTGGTATTGTCACAGTTGTATTTAGTTCTAGTCAAGTGCATTCTATTCTCACTTTTTTTGCAGAATTTATCAGCAAAACGAAGGCTAGAGTCCTAGATACTCATCAGATACTCTACAAACAATGGATAAAGGAATTTCCCCAAAATGTTTCCTTGCACAATACAGCAGTGGCCCGCTAGACCACAGTGAAGCCGGAATTTGGCCCCTAGGACAAAATGACTTCTACACCCCTGCTGTAAGCCCATCCCCATCCTCTTAACCTGTTGTATCTAGTGTTTTTGTGCCATCATGTCTGATGTATACTATTAGAGATAATATAGTGTAGTACAGAGTACAAAACATTAGGCACACCTTCCTAATATTGAGTTGCACCCCCCTTTGCCCTCAGAATGGCCTCAATTAGTTGGGGCATGAACTCTACAAGGTGTCAAGGGTTCCACAGGAATGCTGACTCCAATACTTCCTACAGTTGTGTCAAGTTGGCTGGATGGCCTTTGGGTGGTGGACCATTCTTGATACACACAGGAAACTGTTGAGTGTGAAACCCAGCAGCGTTGCAGTTCTTGACACACTCAAACTGGTACGCCTGGCACCTACTACCATACCCTGTTCACTTAAATATTTTGTCTTGCCCATTCACCCGCAATCGCAAACATAGACAATTGAGAAATGGATTGTCTAAAGGCTTAACACTTATTTAACCTGTCTCCTCCCTTCATCTACACTGATTGAAGTGGATTTAACAAGTGACAGCCGTAAGGGATCATAGCTTTCACATGGTCAGTCTGTTATGGAAAGAGCAGGTGTTTTGTATGTTCCAGTGTAAGCCTAACTCAGACCACTCACACAAGAAAAAAAGTCAGTTATTTTCGACATGTATTTAATTGGCACAGTTAACACAATACAAAGTATTCAGTGCTCTAAAACATAAGCATATACCAACTGGAACACAAACAAAAGTGCTAAGCACACCATTTGGCAGACTTTACAACAAAAAAAGAACAAAAAAAGTCTTAGCAAAGCACAGAAAACAAAGTAAGGCCTTTAATAGTTAACCTTAAAAATATATTTATTTCCTTTTTTGTCTTAGTTTAATCCATATTTATTTATATATATTCTCTCTAATTTCAACAAGCCATTTTCTTTTGTACAGGTGCATTGGGGCCTGGCTGGAGGTCTGGGTTGGTCTCAGTCGAGAGTTAGGCAGATTTTTCTCTATACTGGCTATGTCTGTCAGTCAGCACAGCAGAGATGCACCTTCTAATGGTCTGCATGAAAATCAGTTTTGCCTTTTCACTTCTCACAAACAAAACAACTGCCAAGTCAATATCTACACTAGTGAAAATAAGAGCTGGACGGGTGGGATTAGCAAAGTGAAACTTTGATCTGACCTGGTTCTCGGCCACAGAACATGCAGATTTGCGCAGCTTGTCTTTTTATATTATGTCAAGTAACTGGGACTCCACATGGTGATGGATCACTGTTCAATTGTGGTTCTGCTGATAATATACATGGTTTGCATTGATACAATTTCAGTTGCTGCTCCTTGAAATGTTGCTTGAGTAATAATACTGGAATAATTTTTTCCCCAAAACACTTAAGGCTCAGTCCCAAATGGCACCCTATTCCCTACATAGTTCAAATCTTTTGACCAGAGCCTGATCAAAAGTAGTGCACTATATAGGGAACCATTTGGGACATACCTGAGGCTAATAATATCACTAATTGCTTCATTACACAAAACAATGTTTTTCATTACTTTATCTACAGTGACTTCAGGCAGATCAAACAACTGGTTTCATCACCAAGTGGTTTGTAATTCAGGTACAACAGTTTTCCAGCTAGAAACTAGCTACAAATTAAAAAGCAATCTCTTTGACCAAACATTGTTAAAAAATAATTACAAAATTAAAATGTTTATATGCGTTCAAGAAAGGGAAACAGTGGACATCATCTCTGTAGACATTGAGAGTAATCTACCTTCACCACCTTTATAAAAAAAACGAGATGTCTCGACCTAGTCAACATACCATAGATAATAGAATGGCATCTTACTGCACTGTTGGGTAGAGCATGCAAGTTAAGCATTTCACTGTACTTGTGCATGTGACAAAACTTGAACTTGTTTTTAGATTAAGTGGTAGCTAGGATCAACCCAGTTAAGGCCCAATAGGAAGTTTGTCTTGTCTCATATTCAGTCACAACATTGTGGGAAAGGTGTGTGGATCACAGTATACAATACTTCCACACGCAGTAGTAAGTGGCCCAAGCAAACTACATGAGAATTTTAAATAATCTTCAAGTTCTCTTCCAGGGGACACTGTCTGGATATACAGTGGAGACGTGAAACACCGCAGCATGTATCCACAGGATGAGGCTAGTGGACGCTAACGACCGCTTGCCTTCAACACACTTTTCAAACGCGTACAATGTCAGCCAACAACATTACATACATACAGTATGACAAATTCAATGTTTTACTGTGCATGATATCATTCAGAAACAGACGTTTTGGAATCCCACATTTTCTTCTCTTCCGGTAATGAGATTTGAGCTGGAGGAGTTACTGTGAGGGAGAGCACACACTCACTGTTAAAAACACAGGTAGGTGAACATGCTTTCAGAGACGACGAACAGTCAAACAGCAACAGCTAGTAGATGATCCACAGGCACAGAACCCAAAAGGTGACAAATGGATAAGTGTAACAGGCCGTGGGGGTTAACTGAAACAAAAAAGGCCAGGCGACGAGCATAAGCCAGCCCCCTGAGCCAAGCGGGAGGGGGCGAGCCAAGGAGGAGACAGGGCAAGCATGCACACCGCATGCACCACCGGAGAGATGCCCCACCCTATGCGGTGACATGGCGCTCAACGCAGTCAATGACCAGCAGCTGACACTTGTAGGGGAGGGGTCTGTGGAGGGGAGGGGTGTGGCCAGAGAGGAGCAGACGGGATGCCAGTAACAACACATGATGGTATGGTAAGGAGAGAGAGTGCAGGTGAGTGAAGTAATGTGAACCTGTCTCCAACCCCTCTCGTTCCTGGAACTCCCAGTCCTGTCCCTTTCTCAGTCATGGATGGAGTGTGTATGGGGGATGTACATGATACTGACAGGCACCCACACGCGTACACACACTATAAATGAACTTCAGTCATACAGATGACGAATCAGCCCATGTTCTGTTTTTCAATCTGTTTGAAACCTGCAAAATATGGAGTCAGAGAGTGGAATAAATGTGTTGTTTCCATGGAAACGCCATGTGACGCTGGATCTGGACTGTTCCTTCTGCGATGATGGCTCTCAGTCAATGAGTGAGAGATTCTGCAACTGCATCCACCTGATTGATTTGGATGGGAGTGTGGACTGGAGAGGGACATGGTTTGGCTTCCTGTCTGGTGGGCTGGTGTGTGCAGGGTGTAGTTGGGGGCAGATTGGGTTGCTTCGGAGCTGGTCCCGGCCCTGTCTGACCACACCCTGCCGTGCTTTAGGAGGGGGGTTAGGGAGGAGCGGCAGGGAAATGGGTTGGGACTCGGGGGGGGGGGGGCATTCGAGGTGAGAGAGCCAACAGCGTCCATGGTAACGCCGCATAGCGGAAGCTGAGTTAGTACATTGAGAAGCAAAGCTTTGCAGAGACAAAAGAAGCAAAATGATAAATGGGTAATAACCTATTCAAAAATAAAAGATTTACGAGCGCTCAATTTGGTTTGTTTTTCTCTTATTGTTGCTTCTGGTCAGAGACCGTTGCAGAAGGAGAGAACTCTACAAATGTATCAGGTTAGAAATTGAGATGCATCATAGGTCTCCTGTCTTTTCCTCGGTCATGTCGCTCTCTCTGACTTTCTGACCGTATAGGAACATGAACGTGGTCGCACTGTCGCTGAGGCTGCTTGCCCTGCCATTCCTGAGCCAGCTCACACACTTTTAGGAATCTGCAATTTGAAAAAAAAATGTATAAATAACACGAGAATCTCGGAAAGATAATGTAGTTCACTATTCTTTGCATTCGTCTTCTGAAGGAAATAATATTGTTCTGTAGTCAGATAACTATCTAATCCAGAGAACCCAAGAAGCTCCTTCTCTCTGGCTTTAATATCAGTTGCTGTACCTTAAAAATGGAATCTTTTGCTACTATTTCTAAATGTCAGCTTTGCGTGTGAATTTATCATTTCCAAAAACCAAGAGACACTTAAGCTTCTAACAATCTCAAACATGCACCAAAACATGTTATGTAAAACATAAAATGACTACAAATTTAACATGCCTCACATTTCATTTGGACCCTGGTTTGGGGGAAGAATGGTTGTGTTAGCACTGACAGAAATGGGATTACTTTACTGCTTGAGGAGACAGGGTTGTGAAGGCATATTCGTTGAGCTTTTTGAGATTTGACAAAGTTGGAATCTCTTCCAAGAGACCTTTTGGGCCTATGATTGCACAATTCAGTAATCTTCAAAAGATAAATGCCTGGATATTTTAGAGGCATAAAACAGTTTGTCAACACCATACTTTAGCACAGATGCTTCTCAAATCGACTCATCTGCACAAGGGTGCTACTCAAAACCCATGCATGAGCTGGCAACCAACCAAGCACCAACGTTCCAATCAGCCCCACAACAGTCCGTTCTCACAATGTTCTCACCGAGAGAGGGAAAATGGTGGTACAGCCCATTCTCAATCCTGTATTCCTGTATGAAAAGAAAGGCCCAGAATAGTCCAAAACTAAAATATATATAAATAAAGTAGCCTCTTTCTTGGACCTTTAAGTATGTGATTGGTGCATCTTGACTGTACAGGAGTGGGACAATCTAAGGGAGAGGGGATGTTATTCAAAACAATATATTTGTCATGAATTAGGTACAGCATGTAGTCATTATGTATAGCAGAATCAGTAACTTCTCATTAGCATATTTCTACATTGTACAATCTAGCATGCTTTACTACTGGGGACAGCAAGCAGCTGGTGTTGATTTTTCCCCCACATGCTCTTTAAAAACTATCCTGTGGTTTTAACCCCCCAAAAAAGTTTATTTGAGAGCCTATATTAGTTCTCTTCAAATATCACCTCTGTGTGGGAAGATGATACAGACCGTCAAACACAGATACACAAACTTACATTTGCCATTTTGTTTTCATCCTGACCTCAACTAGTCTATCTTTGAGGCCATTGGCTATGATAAAATATAACTTTGAGGTCAGTTGATTACATGTCTAGGGAGAAAGAAATGGCAGCAGATTCAAAAAGTTGGGAAATATGACCCTATGCATATCAAGAACAAAAAGACAGCAGCACTCATTGAAATCATAATTAAAACTGGCCTGATTCCCATTGAGTTGACTGGAGAGGTAATGACAGTGCTCCCGGCTGGCCACTCAGTGGCACTAAAGCAAACGGGGAGAGGATTCTCTCAGAATCAGTGGGAAAACAACACTCCCCCAGATACAGATCTAGGATTAGCTTCCCCAACCCTAACCTTCACCTTTCTAGGTTAAAATGCAAAACTGACCTGGGTGGAAACCCTGACAGAGCCAGATGGAAATTCTGATTGGTCCATCTTTCAGAGAGGGAGAGAGTGGGAGGAGTCTACTCTGGTCTAACCAACCATCACCCTTACTCCTCCCATCTTCTCTCACCAAATCCTTCTCTCGTCCCATCCCAAAAGAAAACCCCTTCAGTTAAATGTATGTCATAGCACCTTTGGCGTTCGTTTCCAAAAAGACCTCGACGTAGGACGTGGGTACGTAGCCTTCTTCCTCTTCATTCCTGCGGACCCTCGTCCAGCCGTCACCTTTATCCTGCTCTATTACAAACAGCAGCTCTCCTTCTGTCACTGAGATAGTCCCCTCATTATGACCTGAGGGAGAGAGGGAGGAGGAAAGGAAGGAGGGAGGGAGGGAGAGGGGGAGGAAGAGTGACAAGGAGGAGGGAGAGAGACAGTGTAAAAAAAACAAGGTGGAAAAGTATTATTGTTGCGTTTCTCTCAAATAGTCAAATAGATGTGCCAGCCCACATTACCCGTGTTGTTGTCTCTGATTGGTGTATTACCTGTTAAAGGTGTATTACCTTCAAATGAGTAGACGGCTTTACAGGTGCCGATGGTGGGCAGTGTCTCCTCATCCCCATCGTCAAACTCATCATCAAACTCTGGAGTGTTTGCTATAGCCACCTTGACCTGAGTCTCTGAACTCTGCTCCTCTGTGTAACTGCCATCCGGGCTGCTCAAGGACCAACACACACACACACACAGTAACTATAGCAATCTCAAAACACATACTGTAACAAACTAGAAAGCTGTGTTGATTAATGGAGTGTGTGTTGTGTGTACTGTACCTCTCTCTGTCCTGTGCACAGTTGTTGTCGACCATGGTGCTGTTGCTGTGCTGTGACTCGTACAGACCACTCTGTCTCCTGGGAGGGTCACTCCTTGACGGTAACCTCCCCTCCACCTCCGCCAGCCATCCCTGGTAGGGACAGTCAGACACACGCACGTACGTTAGGGATGTCAGATGGAATCTGCTAGTGTGGTTCATTCCAGAGCTATACTAGCAACACTCACAGTCCGTCCAGCATCTAGAAATAAATTAATGTCTGGGATAGGTCAAAAGGGTTTATGATGACTCACCTCGAATTTCTGGACCTCGGACTGCAGTTTCTCGATGTTCATTGACATCTCTACTAGCCGGGGGTCCACACTGGCAGGGTCTCCCATCTGGGGATTCTTCTCATACACACCCTTCATCTTAGTTAGGGCATCTCTGATGGATGGACACAGAGGAAGAGATATTAACTAATGTCAATCGTTCCCCCGCAGAAATCTAATTGGCATAATAACAAAATCCCCATACAAATCTGTCAGTTTAAGCTAGAGATATCATTTTTTGCATTGGATCAGTGGCGACGTGTCATTCAGAGAAGAGCCCCACCTGTTTAGAAATGTTTTTCTCTTTCTGTTTTGCATGTTATTCTGGCATTAATATGTGTCACATATCAGTTTGCAAACAATATAAAAATAAATCCATTATTGAGTTAATGAAGTCGCATGCAGGTGTTTCAGCCTAGCTCAGTGCTTTCTGTGGTGGTGGGGCAGCCAGCGGAAAATACGTAACGTAGGGGTTGGTAATGTTCTCTAGTTGCGCTGTGATTGGCTCAGTGTTATTTCACTCATGGAGTCCCTTGGGTGCTGCCATAGAGTTACATTAGAAGTGCCCATCCAAGAAGGCTCAAGGTCATTGGCCACAGATAAAATGTCAAATCACATTATATCTACCATAGCTTTGATTGGATTGATGTCAACCTCATACTTTCAAAATCTTAGCTAGCAATCTAGACAAGCAGTCATCATCATGCATCAAGTCGACAATCTACTGGCAAATCCTTTTCAATCCTTGTCATATGAAGAGAAATTATAGATAAAACATATCGGTGCTCATTGGCCATTGGACATAATCATTACATAAATTGGAAATCGCACATTCAACGATGAGTGATAAGGCGCCACTACAGCCCGGGGTTCGATCCCAGGCTGTGTCACAGCCTGCCGTGACCGGGAGACCCATGGGATGGCGCACAATTGGCCCAACGTTGTCCGGGTTTGGGGAGGGTTTGGCCGGCCGTGATGTCCTTGTCTCATCGTGCTCTAGCGACTCCTTGTGGCGGGCCGCTCGGTCGACTTCGGGCGTCAGATCGACAGTGTTTCCTCTGACACATTGAGATGGTGCGGCTGGCTTCCAGGTTAAGTGAGCAGTGTGTCAAGAAGCAGTGCGGGCTCTCGACCTTTGCCGAGTTTGTAGGGGAATTGCAGCGATGAGACAAGATCGTAACTACCAAATGGATATCACGAAAAAGGGGGTAACGCCATGGGCCAGAAAGTTTTGAATACATGGGCCATGCTGTCAATCCAGCATGATTTCTGCCTCGTTCAAAACAACTGGAAACTCGGATCTGGGAAAGCACAGACTTCAGTGAGTTCAAGACAACTGGGAACTCGGATAAAACTAGCTCCAACTGGGAAAATACGGAAAATCATTTTGAAAGGTCATCCAACTCTGAATTCCATGTCTGGATTTCAGGCCTCTTTCTAGAGCCCACAAGAAGGACTGCCGCGCCACCTTCCTGTTCAAGTGAGCACAGCACAAGGTGAGTCCAAAAATGTATTGTATGCTGTTGCATAAATTATGTAATATGCAAATGTTTACTGTAGCTAAGAAAGTAATACTAAGTGTATGTTGTGTAGTAAGCTGTTAGTAGCCCATGTGCCTCACCCTAATAATTTGCTCCCTTTTCACAGCACAACTTAGCCTACTGTTCTGACTTGGTGGTGCAGATTAGGCCTATAGCCTGTTTAATATTGTAAGAGCTTTCATTGTCTGCTTATATGCTCCCTTTATTTATCCTACAGTTTTAACTTGGTGTACAGGGAGAATAATATAATAACGGCCCATGTTCTGAATTCTATCGCCGTGCATTTCAAAAGTGCTGAACAAATAGTTATATTGACTACGTCCGTCCTAGTGCACTCATTGTCTTAATCTAAATTATGGATTGCCTCTTATGCGCTCGTCGTCCCCTTATGTCATAGTTTGTACATCTCAATTGTCAGTGGGCAACCACATTTGTTTAAGCAAGTCAGCCGTATCAGCTATGTTTTTTTAAAAGGCAGTAAATGAGGCTGAATGAACTGTTTCGCTGCCAGACGAGGCTCTGCTGATAGCCAGGTGTAGCAGTGGTAAGTTGGGACTGCTGTTGGGACTCTGCTGTTGGGACAGCTTTATGTAGGCCCTAACAGTTTGTGGGCATCGTTTGTCACCGCTATAGTGCAATTAATGTATTGTTTAGTGTTGTGTAGTGGCTTTGCTGGCATGCGTCAAACTTGTTTTTTATTTATTTTAATATTTATTTTGCCCCACCAAGATGTACATGCTAAAATCGCCACTGCATTGGATGCATCTCAATCCATCGAATTCTCTTATGTAACACTTCCGCATCTGCGGTGAAAGGTGACAGAGCTAGAGCGGTGTTTGTCAGACCATGAGACATCCTGAAAATCGGTCTTCTCACAGAATTGTCTGTAGCAGCCGAACGATTTGGCCTAAACTATTATGACCCCTCTATGGAAAGATGAGACTCTCCCGAACAAGATGGTGTTCTCCGTCTTGGGACTCATCTGAAGTTGGTACAGCCGATCTGCCAACTTCTGTCTGTAGCGTCCGAACAGTTTGGGCTACACACTAATATGTAAAGGTGAGACTAACAAACATGTACATGTCAGTTGTTTTGCTCCAGAACACCCACAGGCCTCATAAGACTCGTCTGAAGGTTAAAATGTATGGAAGTATATATGGAGTGACAAAAATAAGGGGTTAAATACAGTTGAAGTCGGAAGTTTACATATACTTAGGTTGGATTCATTAAAACTCGTTTTTCAACCACTCCACAAATTTCTTGTTAACAAACTATAGTTTTGGCAAGTCGGTTAGGACATACACTTTGTGCATGACACATGTAATTTTTCCAACAATTGTTTACAGACAGATTATTTCACTTATAATTCACTGTATCACAATTCCAGTGGGTCAGAAGTTTACATACACTAAGTTGACTGTGCCTTTAAACAGCTTGGAAAATTCCAGAAAATTATGTCATGGCTTCAGAAGCTTCTGATAGGCTAATTGACATCATTTGAGTCAATTGGAGGTGTACCTGTGGATGTATTTCAAGGCCTACCTTCAAACTCAGTGCCTCTTTGCTTGACATCATGGGAAAATCAAAAGAAATCAGCCAAGACCTCAGAAAAAAATTGTTGACCTCCACAAGTCTGGTTCATCCTTGGGAGCAATTTCCAAACGCCTGAAGGTACCATGTTCATCTGTACAAACAATAGTACGCAAGTATAAACACCATGGGACCATGCAGCCGTCATACCGCTCAGGAAGAAGACGCGTTCTGTCTCCTAGAGATGAACGTACTTTGGTGGGAAAAGTGCAAATCAATCCCAGAACAACAGCAAAGGACCTTGTGAAGATGCTGGAGGAAACGGGTACAAATGTATCTATATCCACAGTAAAACGCGTCCTATATCAACATAACCTGAAAGGCCGCTCAGCAAGGAAGAAGCCACTGCTCCAAAACCGCAATAAAAAAGCCAGACTACGGTTTGCAACTGCACATGGGGACAAAGATCATACTTTTTGGAGAAATGTCCTCTGGTCTGATGAAACAAAAATAGAACTGTTTGGCCATAATGACCATTGTTATGTTTGGAGGAAAAAGGGGGATGATTGCAAGCCGAAGAACACCATCCCAACCATGAAGCACGGGGGTGGCAGCATCATGTTGTGGGGGTGCTTTGCTGCAGGAGGGACTGACTGGTGCACTTCACAAAATAGATGGCATCATGAGAGAGGGATATTATGTGGATATATTGAAGCAACATCTCAAGACATCAATCAGGAAGTTAAAGCTTGGTCCCAAATGGGTCTTCCAAATGGACAATGACCACAAGCATACTTCCAATGTTGTGGCAAAATGGCTTAAGGACAACAAAGTCAAGGTATTGGAGTGGCCATCAAAGCCCTGACCGCAATCCCATATAAAATTTGTGGGCAGAACTAAAAAGTATGTGTGAGCAAGGAGGCCTACAAACCTGGCTCAGTTACACCAGCGCTGTCAGGAGGAATGGGCCAAAATTCACCCAACTTATTGTGGGAAGCTTGTGGAAGACTACCCAAAACGTTTGACCCAAGTTAAACAATTTAAAGGCAATGCTACCAAATACTAATTGAGTGTATGTAAACTTCTGACCCACTCGGAATGTGATGAAATAAATAAAAACTGAAATAAATAATTCTCTCTAGTGTTATTCTGACATTTCACATTCTTAAAATAACGTGGTGATCATAACTGACCTAAGACAGGGAATTTTTACTAGGATTAAATGTCAGGAATTGTGAAAAACTGAGTTTAAATGTATTTGGCTAAGGTGTATGTAAACTTCTGACTTCAACTGCACATATTACCTAAACTATTTTTTTACTTAACACTTACTTTTCTTAAAACTGCATTGTTGGTTAAGAGCTTGTAAGTAAGCATTTCACTGTAAGGTCTATAACTGTTGTATTCGGTGCATGTGACAAATCACATTTGATTTGATGTTCTAATTAAATATTTTTTGTATATTTACAAAAAATCTATCTCAAATAGCAAAATGATCCTTGGTATGGCCTTCTTAAAACAATTCCAGATAAATTTGTAGAACCAGCCCCCTCCCCCAGTTTACACAGGGCTTAGACGGTTTAGTGGCAAAAAATAAGGGGTTAAATACATGTAAAAAAAAAAAAAATATATATATATATATATATATATATATATATATATATATATATATATATATATATATATATATATACAAATAACAAATGTTACCTGGTCTTTCTTAAATCACTCAGATATAGGACAGACACTTTTGAACAAACTTCCTTTAGATTTTTTGGGGGGACTATATGTTGTTCCATGTCGTGAATCTGTTATTCAATGTGTTTGTATGGGCTAATAGCAGTAAGGCCAAAAATATTTTTTCATCAAATAATTGTTTTAGATTTTTTTGGGATACATCAAGTGGTTTTCAAATTCAAAATAGCAAAATGATCCCTAGTATGATCTTCTTAAACAATTCCATATAGCTTAGTAGTACCCCCCTCTCCCGGCTTAGACTCACATTGGTTAATAACACTCAGACGGAAACAAATTAGAGACCCTGGGATTTACAACTCCTTGGTTGGGTCTGAAGCTTTCTTGAGGCTTAAACTCTTTTTTAAAAGGAAAAATCTACAAAAAAACTATTTTAGTATTTGTTTAATTAGTCCACTGTTAAGACAATCCAAATGATTTTCAAGAAGCAAAGTGTCACTATGATGCGTTTTGCATCATCGCCGCAGTTTTACTGGGGATATTTTGTTTCCACAACAGGGCTGACACTAAAGGGAGGGAGCTTTTAGGGAGGTAGTAGGACATCATTTCCAAACAAATATGGCTGAGGCTTATGTTGAAGACACAGACACAAACTTACTTCTGGTCCATCTCTTTCTGGATGTCCTTATTTATGTCGTCTATCTTGGCCTGAAGCTTCTTTCTCCTCTGCTCTGGGGGCAGGTGGCTGAAGTCCTCCGGTCCAGAGCCCTGAGAGAGAATGGGAGAGAGAGAGTATGGGAGAAAGAGAGAGAAATGGTAGCAAGAGAGTGGGAGAGAACAAGACAAGTTGGAGACAAAGTGAGTTTCAGGAGCGTTGTACACCCTATCTGTAAAATGTATGAATATGAATAACATGTAACATCCCTCTCGGATGTTCAGGCTCTCTATCTAACACTAGGAACCTTTAGGTGCAGTATCCCCCTTACAGTAAAGCCATTAGGATAAATTAATTCCCCATCATTTAGGGTTGTGTATCTGATAGAGTTATGGCAGCTGGTGAAGGAGATACTGCAGCACTATAGTCTACCACTAACCCTCTGAGCTCTGGTTGGGGGGTATCTGTGTGAAGGTAAGCCCTACAACCACCTTTCATCTATTCAGTCCCAAGCCTCAAAAGATATTAAGCTGTATCACTTCATATCCAGTCAAATCACATTTCTGTGTTCATTTCATAACTGCCGAGAGAGAAGATGACTCCTGTTAAAAGGAGGTAGTGTTTCTGAAATGGAAACTGTGGGGCCATTTGAGGGCAGACGGTATAATGTTTCCTGATGAAGGAGATTCCTGGATAGAATACATATCGATCATCTCTGATGATGGTGAGTCATTCTCTCTGTTCTGTGCTCGGCCTGTTCCACTTTCCAAATTAACAACCTGCCTTTTGTCTACTGTATATGCTGCAGTTCAGAGATACAGCACTTGGTGGTGGTACTTGGTCAGGTTTTTTTTTTACAAAATGCATGTATTACAATACAATAACTGGATAATTGTTGAATGCATGTCAATTTAGAGTAACCCACTGGAAGGTTTTTTTACTGTGGCATTCCTAACATGTTCATATATTATTGATGTAAGATTTTACCTTGCAGTAATATTATGGTATTTGTGTGATCATGAGCTTGGACTGGATCGGTTAAGGCTCAGACAATACTCTGTGGTAACATAGCAGAACCAAAGGACAACGTCCTACTGGCCAGGGGTCAGAGGTCACTGGAGTTTACTGGTACATAAGCCGATAGAAACGCAGCAGCAGGCTAGGCTACCATGGCGATGACCTTCCTTACCCCATCTCTCTGCACCGATGTGCAACACTTACCGGACAACATGCAACACAACAAACAGGTTTTATTCAATATGCTCTGGATCTTTATCCCATAGCGCTGCACCGCTGTGCAACACTTACCAACCAGACAACATGCAACACAACAAACAGGTTTCATTCAACATGCTCTTGATTATGCTCCAAAAAATACTTGTATTATTTATATAAATAGTTAATCACAAGAATAAAGAACAACATGCTTGCTATTGATTTCTGTAGATGTTGGTAAAAATGAAATACTCCACACCACTCACGACAATATGCTATACATGTGCTCTTTTTATCCAGTAACTTACCTGTAAAATATAAAGTTCACACTCAGATATACAGTACCAGTCAAAGTTTGGACACACCTACTCATTCCAGGCTTTTTCTTTATTTTTACTATTTTTGAGATTGTATAATAGTGAAGACATCAAAACTATGAAATAACACATATGGAATCATGAAGTAACCAAAAATGTGTTAAACAAATCAAAATGTATTTTATATTTCAGATTCTTCAAAGTAGCCACCCTTTGCCTTGATGACAGTTTTGCACACTCTTGGCATTCTCTCAACCAGCTTCACCTGGAATGATTTTCCAACAGTCTTGAAGGAGTTCCCACATATTCTGAGCACTTGTTGGCTGCTTTTCCTTCACTCTGCAGTCTAACTCATCCCAAACCATCTCAATTGGGTTGAGGCCAGGTCATCTGATGCAGCACTCCATCACTTTCCTTCTTGGTCAAATAACCCTTACACAGCCTGGAGGTGTGTTGGGTCATTGTCCTGTTGAAAAACAAATGATAGTCCCACTAAGCGCAAACCAGATTGGATGGTGTATCGCTGCAGAATGCTCTGGTAGCCATGCTGGTTAAGTGTGCCTTGAATTCTAAATAAATCACCTATAGTGTCACCAGCAAAGCACCATCACACCTCCTACATGCTTCACGGTGGGAACCACACATGCGGAGATCATCCGTTCACCTACTCTGCGTCTCACAAAGACACGGCGGTTGAAACCAAAAATAAAAAATGTGGACTCATCAGACCAAAGGACAGATTTACACCGGTCTAATGTCCATTGCTTGTGTTTCTTGGCCCAAGCAAGTCTCTTCTTATTATTGGTGTGCTTTAGTAGTGATTGCTGTGCAGCAATTCGACCATGAAGGCCTGATTCACGCAGTCTCCTCTGAACAGTTGATGTTGAGATGTTGATGTTGACCTGTTACTTGAATTCTGTGTAGAATTTATTTGGGCTGCAATTTCTGAGGCTGGTAACTCTAATGAACTTATCCTCTGCAGCAGAGGTAACTCTGGGTCTTCCTTTCCTGTGGTGGTCCTCATGAGTGCCAGTTTCATCATAGTGCTTGAAGGTTTTTGCGACTGCACTTGAAGAAACTTTCTTGAACGTTCTTGAACTTTTCCGGTTTGACAGACCTTCATGTCTTAAAGTAATGATGGACTGTCATTTCTCTTTGCTTATTTGAGCTGTTCTTGCCATAATATGGACTTATTACCTATTTGGTAAAAGACCATCTTCTGTATACCACCCCTAGCTTGTCACAACACAACTGATTTGCTCAAATCCATTAAGAAGGAAAGAAATTCTACAAATTCACTTTTAAGAAGGCACACCTGTTAATTGAAATGCATTCCAGGGGACTACCTCATGAAGCTGGTTGAGAGAATGCCAAGAGTGTGCAAATATGTCATCAAGGCAAATGGTAACTACTTTAAAGAATCTCAAATATAAAATATATTTTGATTTGTTTAACACTTTTTTTGTTACTACATGATTCCATCTGTGTTATTTCATAGTTTTGATGTCTTCACTATTATTCTACAATCTCAAAAATAGTACAAATAAAGAAAAACCCCGGAATGAGTAGGTGTGTCCAAACATTTGACTGGTACTGTCCATTCAAATCTACTTGATTACATTTAATCACTGTTGACAGATCCTGATCATTTCTCATCTCTACCCAAAGGGTTTGACATGCATAGTTGACCATTCGATAATTATTACTACACACAAAGTTATTAACTAATGATTATTATGGATTATGTTATTGTGATAGACTAAGGAGATCTACAATAATTTCAGGGCTGTTGATTATAATTGATCAATCCAAATTCTTCACAGGGCTCGAAATGTAGAGGTCTAGATAATTCATCAAAACATTACAGGGAACATAAGTCCTGATAGAAACCTTTTTCAAAGCCCATCTCTATCTAATCTCATCCACCAGCCAGCTCTCTCTCTGTAGCAATTGAGCCTGGAGATGAGTTTAGTTTCTACCTGACAGACCAAAAGCTCCCATTCCCTTTGTTCCCATCTGTTCTGCATTTCAGTGGAAAATACATGGTATTCCTGGAAGGCTCAGGATTATCTGGATGTTTTAGTCGAGCTCTTTTTTCATGCCATTAATTTCTACATCAGAACCTCGGAGTCTGGCAGCTAATACTGAACAACAGCATCGTTAGAGCCCTGCATCGTGAATGCACTGCTAAATTACCACTCATTAAAAGCTGCATCTATCTCTTTAAACATCTTTGATTCTATCTACCCTCTATCTTTATCAGCTATGATCATGATGTATCTGTTGTAAGGAGCTATGATTTATTTATTGGAATCATCTGTCTTTAATTCTAATGATTATGGTGATAGATCAAAGGGAATGGAACTAGCAGACGGACAGACAGAACTAGGTTCAAAATACTATCTGAAAAAATGTCAAAATCCTTCAGCTGTGCTTGTCTGTTGCAATGAAAGGATTAGAAAAGTGGCTTAAGTTAAAAGATTTCAAATAGTACTTGAAACCCAGTTCTGACAGACAGACATACAAAACAATTACAGTAATTCTGATCACCTCAATCAGATTCCGGACGTGGGAATTGAGTGTGATCTGCACAGAGCACACGGGCACAGTGGGAGAGACACAACAAACGAGACACACAACAAAATAAACAAATGAGACAACAAGGGTCTGTAAAATCCATCGTCATGTCACAACAAAATGAATAAATAAATCCGGACGAAAGGAACGGAACACAAACAACGGTCACACAGAATTGTCAACCATGTTTGTGTTGCTAGGAGGACGTGCACGCTACGCTCAGAATACGGTTCATGCCACTACGGTCATGCAGTGTTACGGTCATGCAGTGTTACGGTCATACAGTGTTACGGTCATGCTTACCAACTTGAGAGAAAGCTTCATGGGAGGAAGAGGGGAGAGGGAAACGGCAGGAGGAGAGAAAGAGAACAGACAAGTCAGACAACAGCAGAATAACATGTAGCATTGGTCATGTTTCCCCCTGGCATAGCATGCACATGTACGTTGACATGGATATATTGATCACAAAGCAGCTCCTTAGCCACACTTCCCAATATGATGAAAAGAGGTGGGTTTTAACCTGGAAAGGGGAATGTAGAAGTATTGGATGCCTTGTATGATATATTGCTGAGCTTTGATCATCAAACCCACACCAAATATGTCCCTGTGGTATTGACCAAAGAGATTACCGGCGCTTTCAAAACCAAACAGCAAATGCATAGATCCATCAGGTATGAGAGCATTTGTGAACATGGCCGATGAGATATGAGAGGTGCTAAGGGTCTGTGGTTCTTTGCAGATGCTGGTTAGTTTGGATGCTTATGTATATCCGTGAATATCGGATGCCCGGTATGCCACAGTTTGTTCTGATTACAATGGAAAACTATGTTTGATTTACCACAGCAATAGGTCACGCCAAGACAATACCTGGTCATTCTCAGGTCTCTTCTAATGTCTTCCTGAGCCATATGTTACTATAACGTATGGCTCTGGTTAACTGTTTTCTAATTTGGCCAAGTTCAACATCAGCTTTCAGGGATGAATGAAAAAAATAAGAAAAGCGTTTTGAATGAATTGAGGTGATAAGTAAGCCAACTCACAAGTCTAGACTGCACAGGATGGCAAATGAGAGCGAGCAAATTGAGAGAAGGAGAGATGGAGAGAAGAGAGAGAGGGAGAGAGATGAGCAGAGACACCCACACTCATTGCAGGGAAACAGGAGGTCAGATTAGAGGATGATTCCACAACCCTCTCCTCTTCCCTTCCTGCATCCCTCATTTCTGCCCCCACAATGACAGCATTGTAACAGCAGGGGGTGATAGCAGCATGTGTCACGGCTAAGCATGATGACAGTTCACATGTTCAGAGGCAGTGTGTATGTTTCAGTGACTGGACATTCACTCCTAGGAGAGGTTAGCCTAAGTCTGTTTGTGCCAATCTGAGTTGGCAAAAGAGCATAAACAGACTGGCACTCAGGCTAGGGAGAAGTTGCTCCTAGATTCAAAGTTATACCGGGACCTACAGTAGTAACCTTCTGTATCAATGAGTTCAATAAAACTATAACCATAATGACTTTCGTTCACCTTCTTACATTTACATTTAAGTCATTTAGCAGACGCTCTTATCCAGAGCGACTTACAAAATGGTGCATTCACCTTTCTTCAATGGTTAATTGAGGAGGAGGGGTCTTGCAAAGAAACCGTGCCTTATGATTGATAACTGTTTAATTAAAGGACAATTAAGGCGAATTATAGATAGAAAAGAGAACTGGAAAAATAATTTCAGCTGGAAAAGAGGTTTATGTTAATTGCTTTGGTTTAATTGCACATGTAGTGATGTCACTATTAAAGATCATTAGAGCTCCATAGTTCTAGAGAGAAGAGATACTTTAACACAGTGGGTCACTCCAGCCTGAATCATTGTAATGACTTATTATGAGGACGTAGTTTATACGACATAAAAGAGAGATACTTTAACACGCACTGGGCTGCTATAGCTACAGTGAATGACTTGTAATCCAGTTAACAGCTCACAGGCTGCACTCAGGAGCCAGGATGAGGCAGGGTTATACTCACTTCAGTCCTGTAATCAAGTCATCCACCTGGAATGGCCCGGGATCAGCCTATTTCTCCCTCTCTGTACACTTCTCTACACTTCAAATGGTTCTCGTGTTTGTTATTTCCTTCAGGGAAATAGTGAAATTCCTGCGGGGTATATTGAGTCAAATCCTGACTTAGCAGACATCCCAGACAGACAGGTGTATATACAGGTACATATTCATACATGGTCTATATACATACAGGCTATGGTGCAATGGTGCCAGCACACTGAAAGAAGAGCTGGGTAGACTAAACTTCCTGAAAGTGTAACGAGCACCACAAACCCAATGTTGTGCACCCCCAAAAATAAGATATAGGAGCAAACGTTGGGGTGACCATCATCCACCATGCTCCAATCCTACTTCCTTAGTTTAAATGTAGTGCTTGTGACACTTTGAGAATTAACCACTAACAAATGTGCACTGCAGCAGCAGAAAGTCCAAGGCAATTCTGCTGTTGTGACAAATAGTGCCTCAAGCTGAGATGTGAGACAGGAAATGAGGTCCTCTTTTGTTCTGATCATTTGACTAGTGTGGTCTTATGACAGGGCAGCAGGGCCATGTGAAATAGCCTGACGCAGTCACAGACACTAGCCTCATTTAGAAGGAAACAAAACTACTGGAAATGACTAAAGAAACAGATAACTGGAAAATGTATTATTATTTCTATGTTTTTGTGTGACTGTAAATGTGTATAAATGTGTGTGTATATATACTGTCAATGTTATCATCATTAAATGAGACTACTGTCTGTGCCGCACATGGCCCAGACACACACATATATTTCCTAACGCAAACGAACACACAGTCGGCCAACATACGCACTTACGACATGTTGACTAGCCTCGAAAGCGTAAGTGGGTATGCCCAGAGTCCTCCAGTCTTTGTGATAACAGAGCAAGCGAGGGCGAGTAGGAGGCTGCTGCCGTGGTTATGAAAGAGAAAACAGCTTCATCAATTAGCACAGGGCTACTAATGAAGCTAATGGGTTTACTACTCCCCCCCCACACACACACGCTCACTCATTCAAAGGCTTACATCATTCATCTCTCTCCCTCTCTTTCTTTCTGTCTTTCACACACACACACACTAACTAACTCTCATGACGCTGTCATCAGTTATCCTCACTCTCTCACACATACACTCTCTCTCACTCCCTCCATCTCTCTCTCTGTGTGTATCTGGAGTTGGATCAGAGGGCCGGGCCCCAGAAGGCTGAGGAATAACAGGCCCTCCCACTGGGGCATGCTGGGTGAAACATCCCTCTGCTGTGCAGCCCTCAGCCAGAGACTGAACCCAGAACCCCACCTACAGACACAACTAGCATGATATTAAAATACACACTCATATCACATTTTATATAACCGAGTCAATGAAAAAAAGTTATAATATGCTCAAAAACTGACATTGGTCCTCTCAAAGATACTGTATCAAGGGAAATAAACTTTTATTTCATAACTAATATTCTGCTTAGTACTGAGCTTTATTAAATTGATAATGTGAATATTTTCACTCATTAACAGCTCCTGTACAGTATAGTGCTGTACTACGATACATACTAATAACTAGACCAGCCTGACCCAGAGATGGAATACTTCTTTAAGAGGTATTTTGGATTACTATTAAACTGGGGTGCTGTCCACCTGAGCAGGCGTTAAAGCAATATGTCCGCCCGTGCCAGCTTGGGCAGAGCAGAAAAGACTATAAGGACACACCTGACGCCCAAACCGATATTTCATTTCAGAATTCATAAAAATGTGGTTAAGGTAAGGGTCAGTTTTGGGCTAATCGGTTTAAGTGCCAGCTGTGTCCTTATCTCTCAAGGAGCTCTTGTTTTGAATTGACTTCTCTACTGTTCTTAAAAAAGGTTGAAAATAAAGTTTAACACAAAAATAAAGTGTAAACGTATTCTTAACAATGGTAATATACAGACAAAAAAAACAGAAATACTAAATCAATATGGAATATGAAAAGGGTTGAAGATGATTGAGAGATTCAGATATAGCGATATGAATCTTAAAAAATAGGTAATCTGGTGCTCAATACGTCACCCTGACCGACCAAAACAAAAACCAGAACTTTCTTATTCTCCCTTCCCCGCAATACAGTACTACATAAAAGGAATAAAGTAAGGGACTAACTTAAATGTGCAACATTGACAGAAAACAATGCTTCAGATTAAAACCACTACCCTGGCCTGCACGTTTAGAATATGACTGTTACTCCACTTCCTCTATTGAAGACGTTCACTTCCTGCTAGATTCGCCCCATTTCCTCATTCTCCTGACCTTCAATTATTTCCTCCTTGATAAGGTCCCAGAGAGAACATTGTTTTACTATTACTACTATTTATCCTCTGATCTTATAGACGTCATACGTTGTGGGCCGAGATATGAGAAATGTATGGCTCTGGTCCATTCCTTCTGTTGCCCTTCAAAAGATAGGAACATAAACAAACTTTATTCGTAGAGGCCGGAAAGAACACGTGAGCAGCCTAGCCCGTTCCTGAGGTCAAGAGGAGCCTTGTGGGGCGCCGTGGGCGTGGCCTGACCTGGACAGGGATCATGGTTTAGGAATAGAAACTCAGCGTGACACCAGATAGCTGCAGCGTGTCTGTCTGCAGATAAAGAGGGTGTGTTGAACCTCAGGGGCTTGCTTCTAAAATAGCACTTCTAAAAGCCGGGGCCTGGCCCGACAGACTCAGTGACGCAATCAGCATACAGCGCAACATCATATTCAAAATACTCTGACTTTTGACTTTATGCATAATCGTTATACATTATACTGTTATTGATTTTCAGTTCGACCCAGATAGGCTGTTTAGGAGGAAGTCATTCTTGACTAAAGAACAAAACTTCTTCCAGTTGCTTATACTCTCCCCATTACTACTTCCAGCAATGTATTACTTGCGATTTCCTTCATTGCATCATCATGGCAACACTTCAAGGAGAGCTACAATATAGCAGGACACCTACTCATGTCTGTCATGAGGAGGGAGCTCAGACGACACGGTCATTGTGTGTGAAGAAGTTTTAGAGTTCAAAGTGGAGAGTTTGAGTTTATGTCTGGAGAGAGACTGACACAGACTGTGTGGTTCTGGTAGAGCAGAACTATGGAAGCATGCTAGAGAGAGCGGTACACAGAGACTGATACAGGCAGAACGCTGAATGGAGGAGGCTGGAGGATAGACAGATGTCCAAGATAGATTTGGCCCAGTACAGTTTTTATTAATTTTTGGTTGAGATGATTCCCCAATGTTCCAGAGATAACATGAAAATGATGATGTAATACACATAATATATAGCCAATTAGTGATTAATAACAGAAGAATATAGGCCTAATGTCAACACCACCTGATGAACCTCCGCCATACAGCGGCGCTACAGAGCCCGGGGACAGGCGAGCACACACGCAACACACACACTCTCCACACTCTCTCTCACACACAGATGACCACATCCACAGCACGACACACACACACTTACCCCTCGCCTCAGGCTCCGGAGGCAGGTCATTTTGGGTTTGGAGGCCATGAACTCGTTGAAGCGGTTGGAGAGGGGCTCCTTGTTCTGCTTGGGAGACTGGGGGTCGTTGGGAACAGCACAGGGTGAGGGGGGGCTGGAGGCTGGGGGGGCGGGGGGGGGCTGGTGCGGGGACGTTAACAGGGACATAAGCTACCATTAAGAGGGAGCCGTGACCAAGGAGGAGGAGGAGGAGGAAAAGGTGCAGAATCAAAATGAGAGGACAAAAAAGGAAGGAGGGAGGAACACAAAACGAGATAAATACATAAGGGCCCAAATAATGTTAAAAACAGGTAAGAGAAAAACCCAACGGAAACAGATAACCAAGAGAGATGTCAAACACAAACAACCCCAGTGTCATACCCAGCTGTTATGTAGTAATGTAGTATAATCTTGTCAAACAAACAAAGTAAAACAAAGGTCGAAGGTCGTAACGTAACCAGAGTGAGTGAGAAGCGTTAATAGTGTTAGAGCTAGGTGCTGCTGCAACACATTTAAGCAGACAGTTTCACAGAGAAGCACATGCAAGCTTCCATTTTGTAATATCAATTTTCTGGAAACCTCATCACATGCGAGCGGTTGGACTAGAAATTCTCCACATCCTCTGAGATGCGACAGCAGCTGAATTTCAGGTCATCATCACAGAAACCTAACTCTCTCTGCCCAAACCCTTTAATGCTCAATTAATGAGCTACCAGCCATTTGGGAGCTAGAGAGAGATCTGCAATTTGTACTGACAGATTGCTTACATTACTCAGTGAGTGAACATGCACACAAGAGCTTAGGATACCCATCTTTTTAAAACCAAAGGAGTAAATGAAAGGTACATAAATGGTTTGCAATAGGATTTTTTTTGATTCAGAGAGGAATTCTGTTTATAGAAAGGGATACAACATGGACTAGGATCTCCCATCTCTGCTATGCTCTGTTACAAATGTCTCACGTTTTCACCATGCTGTGTGTACGTGAGTGTGTCTCCTCTCCTTCCAGGACATTCTGTTCTCCTCACACTCTCAGGGAACAGTACTTGCATGGCCTCGTCTCAAAAGGTGAGGACAAATACTATGTCATCAGCTGTCCCTTATGCTCTTGAGTTTGAACACACACACATTATGAACAGGATGAACACCAAACAAACAACACACACATCATGGGGTTCCCTCTCTCGGGATCAAACCTCAGGGAGACGGAGCTAGTGAAGGACACCCCTGCACACACACCCTAGTGCTCTGCTCTATCATGGTGCCACCTCAACCTTAAAACCTCATCCCAAATGGCCCCATGTTAGACAGCTGAGCCACACAGAAGCAAGGGGCTGTGAGAAGGCCATTCCAGACAGACCACCATTGTAAGAGCACGATCAGGGAGTGAGACTGTTATTAGGATACAGGACATACAGTCAGAGGGAAGAGGAGTGAGTTAATCTGTCATTTTAGTGTATCACCAGAGAGAGAGAGAGAGAGAGAGAGAGAGAGAGAGAGAAAGGAGGGGGTGGTGGGACTCAGTTATGGATGCATTAGTGGGTTGTGGTTAAGTTGAGAGTTGGTGGCTCAACGACAATGATGGTGACGATGATGACCAGTGAGTAACCAGGAAAATGATGGCAAATAATAACAACCACACTGACAATACTACTAACGTACTGTAACGACAGAATTATTGCAATTACAACGATAAATTAAAACGAACTGAACAGAACTATAACAATAACCAAAATAGGGCATTAAAGTCACATTTGACAGTGTAACCTACAACAATGTCCCCTGAAGTTACATTATTTAAGCCTCGTTATAGCCAACAGTGTGGCCAAAAAACATTGGCCATTCTTGTACAGGGAGAATGAAGTGATGTCACAACCACTCCACAAATTATACACTTTACCCTGTGAGGTATCGCTATAAACAGTACCTTTGAGTATGTGGGAGTGTATGTTACCTTGTTCTTGTTCTTAATGAAAGGCCACAGTTTGCCCTTGCTCTTGCCCCCGCCGGGACGTTCCTTGGCCTCTCCTCGTGAGTTGGACAGGCTGGTCTCAGAGACAGTCCTCTTTATGGTCTGTCCCGGCCCGTAGTCCTCAAACTCTACGTCCCCTGGGGGCTCAAACCCAGACTTGTACGACTCCACTACCTGCTTAGAGTCCTGGTGGGGTGGGGTAGGGGGAGAGATGGTAGAGTGAGAGATGGTAAGGGGAGAGACAGATCTGTTAGGTCTCTCCTATCTCTTATGGCAGTCAACAGTTTCATAATAACATTTGAATATGACCAGAAAACTCTATTTCTATTCCAGGAATTCCTAAAAAGCAGGTTAAATGTAAAAGTCCAGAAATACAAAGTGACAATTAGGACACCGCTCATTGTTCACTACAGAGTTACAGGGTCTGTATCGGTATCTCTATCTTTATACTGATAAGGCCAGAGGGAAGAGGTAAGAGGTCATCTGCCTGACTGCTGCTGGCGGTAGAGATAGAGCCATAGGTTTCTGTGTAGAGAGGATATGGAAGGGAGCCATTCCATGTGAATCTATTATTCCTACTCTTTTTAAAAGAACAGCACAGGCCTTAACTTAGTAATCTCCCCTCCTTCCCTTAGGGACACCCTAGGGATAGGCTTTGTCAAACCAGGCATGCAGCCAACATGAGACATCTCAATATATTAGGCTGATGATTTTCTATAGCTAGCACTAAGATAGTGTCCGCCATCTTGGCATACTGGATTGAATGCTTGAAAAATCCGATGTTTTTTTTGACTCAATGAGTCACATATAAATGACTCGTGTGTGTGTGTGTGTGTGTATGAATACTGTAAAGCGTGTGTATGTTTTCTGGTGAAGTGGGGAACTGATAGTTAACCTTGTGTGTGCAGACAGTGAAGTGGCCAGATCCAGACTAGCTGCTCCCTCCTTCCACAATGTAGTGTGACACTTCACGCAACACTCACACAAGCGAAAACTTTTAATTTGGCACTATACTCCAGCCTTTTTTATTTGAGATTAAATGTTTAATATGAGGCGACAGTACAGAATGTTACCTCTTATTTGAGGTTATTCATGAATGAATAATGAATAATGATGAGTGAGAAAGTTCCAGATGCATAAATATCATACCCAACAAGACATGCTAACCTCTTGTTACTGGTAATGGTGAGAGGTTAGCATGTCTGAGGGGTATGATCTTTGTGCCTCTGGAAATGTTTACCTCATTATTCACAATTAATTCATGATTATCTGTAATCATGGTAGCATCCACATTAATATAGAAGTGTACAGAAACATATTATATTCTTATTTTGCTATATCTGTGTAGTATTGTGTTGAGTTAGGACCAGCCACTCTTAGAAAAAAGGTTTCCAAAGGGGTTCTGCGGCTGTCCCCATAGGAGAACTCTTTTTGGTTTTAGGTAGAACCCTTTTCGGTACCAGGTAGAACTATTTTGGGTTCCATGTAGAACACTCTGCGGAAACGGTTCTACCTGGAACCAAAACGGGTTCTTCAAACGGTTCTCCTATTGGGACAGCCTTTTTGGTTCTAGATAGCACCTTTTTTTCAAAGAGTGTACTGGTCCAAACTGGTACCATATCGGTCAAACAACGGTAGTGGCAGCATCACGCTACTCTGCTCAATCAAGTACTTGCCCCACCTCTCGGTGACTCCAAAATGACACAATACATTATTTACCATTAATATCTATTGGGCAAAACAATCTGAAACACAAAAAAATACCTGCAAATGCATCCAACAAGTTTGTAGAGTTACATGCTTGATGTAGTCATTGCGTGTTAGGAATATGGGAACAAATACTACTACTACTACTTTAATACACAAAAGTGAATTTGACCTTCAAATGCTTGATTTCTAAATGGTAAATCAGATATTTATGAAAATACCCTAAAATAAAAAGGTGACACCTCATATGAAACATTTGATCTCAAATCCAAAATCCTGGAATATAGAGCCAAATTAAAAGTTTTAGCTTCACTGTCCCAATACATTGCATTCGGAAAGTATTCAGACCCCTTCCCATTTTCCACATTTTGTTACGTTACAACCTTATTCTAAAATGGATTTTTTTTTAAATCCCCTCATCAATCTACACACAATACCCCATAATGACAAAGCAAAAACTGTTTTTTAGAATTTTTTGCATCCTCTGTAGAGATGGGAGAACCTTCCAGAAGGACAACCATCTCTGCAGCACTCCACCAATCAGGCCTTTATGGTAGAGTGGCCAGACGCAAACCACTCCTCAGTAAAAGGCACGGCAGCCTGCTTGGAGTTTACCAAAAGGTGCCTAAAGGACTCAGACCATTAGAAACAAGATTCTCTGGTCTGATGAAACCAAGATTGAACTCTTTGGCCTGAAAGCCAGGCGTCACGTCTGGAGGAAACCTGCCATTATGGTGAAGCATGGTGGTGGCAGCATGATGCTGTGGGGATGTTTTTCAATGGCAGGGACTGGGAGACTAGTCAGGATTGAGGGAAAGATGAACGGAGCAAAGTACAGAGAGATCCTTGATGAAAACCTGCTCCGGAGCACTCAGGACCTCAGACTGGGGCGAAGGTTCACCTTCCAACTGAACAACCCTAAGCACACAGCCAAGACAACGAGTGGCTTTGACGCAAGTCTCTGAATGTCTTTTGAGTGGCCCAGCCAGAGCCCAGACTTGAACCCAATCTAACATCTCTGGAGACCTGTAAATAGCTGTGCAGCGACACTCCCCATCCAACCTCCTTGAGAGGATCTGCAGAGAAGAATGTGAGAAACTCCCCAAATACAGGTGTGCCAAGCTTGTAGCGTCGTACCCAAGAAGACTCGAGGCTGTAATCGTTGCCAAAGGTGCTTCAACAAAGTACTGAGTAAAGGGTCTGAATACTTATGTAAATGTAATATTTCGGTTCTTTCTTTTTTATGAATTTACAACTAATTCTAAAAACCTGTTTTTGCTTTGTCATTATGGGTGATTATGTGTAGATTGATGAGGGGAAAAAATGATTTAATACATTTTAGAATAAGGCTGTAATGTAACAAAGTGTGGAAAAAGTCAAGGGGTCTGAATTCTTTCCGAATGCACTGTAAATATGTAGGGGAGGGGGACTGGGAGAGGGAGAGGGAGAGAGAGAGAGGGTTGTGAGTGAAATTCATCAGCTCTCAAAGCAAGCTTTCTTTCTCCATATCTGTACCCCTCCCTCTCTCTCTCCCCATAGGCCTCTCTTTCTCGCCACTCATTCTCTCATTATTGCTCCTGTTACCCTGCTGTTTTCCCAGCTCTCTCTCTGAAACCATTAACTGTGGGACTGTCAAGGGACAGGGCTTAAATTAGCCCAGAGATGATTGGCTGAGTCAGGCGGCTGAGTGAGTGAGAAGGCTCCAAAGAAAGCATTCTCACCCGTTTTAATCCCAGGTCTTGTTATGATTTAACAGATGAGCATTTGAGGTGGATGGGTGAGGCAAATACCTCAGTATCTCTGAATTTTGTAATGCCAAGAGCCTGGACTCTGGTGAGGCAGGAATACCATCAACAACACATAGTACCCACATGGTTCTAACCTGGAAGAAGACTGTACACACAATCTTGCACGTGTGTGCGTGCGTACTCACAGTCTTTGGTTCGATGGACTCAGCAGCCTTGGTCATTCCGTCTAGACATTTCCCTACGATAGGCAGCACCTCACGGTCCACCTCTGCGTATGTCTTCATGGACACACCTACCCTCTCGATCCGCCTCTCCTCCATCTCCTGGAGTTTCTAAATACACACAAACACACACAGATCCTTATTACAATGCTGTAACACCAGCATGCTATTACATACTATAAGACAGTAGCTCTGTGGTCGTACCACACTATACTGCTGCCTAGTATGTAAGGTACTGTAAATCTATGAAGATGTCTATAATTGATTCAAAGACACCATAGTCAGGAGGTTGCTTTTCAAACTGGCTCTGACACCACTGGCCAGCAAGCCAACTCCATCAATATCACCGGGTGTAGAGAGGCCGGGGATAACATCAGAGCCGGCAATCCAACAGCTTCATCGTCATGGCATCACTATCATCAAACTATCATCTAACTCAAATGGGTTGCCAGCAGATGCACCAGTCTTCACCATGAGTGGGCACAGTCTGTTGTGAAGGAACTCTACGATGATGTCATCATCATCATCAACCTCTGTTTTATTCATCTACATAACTGTTAATTAGAGGACCACAATGAAAATCTTTTTTTATTTTTTATTATTAACTTTAGTGTCATCTTCAAATGCATTGTGTCCATAAGTTGGGGTTGTAATGTATTTTAAAATTGTCAATTAAATCAAAAGACACTGAGACAGATGAGGGCATCATTGTCTGTTGTAATGTGTATTTTCTTTAGGTTATCTGGAATATATTGGGGATGAGGGTGTAGTATTATCTGGAATATATTGGGGATGAGGGTGTAGTATTATCTGGAATATATTGGGGATGCTATCTGGAATAGTATTATCTGGAATATATTGGGGATGTGTGTGTAGTATTATCTGGAATATATTGGGGATGAGGGCGTAGTATTATCTGGAATATATTGGGGATATAGTATTATTATATAGTATTATCTGGAATATATTGGGGATGTGGGTGTAGTATTATCAGGAATATATTGGGGATGAGGGCGTAGTATTATCTGGAATATATTGGGGATGAGGGCGTAGTATTATCTGGAATATATTGGGGATGAGGGTGTAGTATTATCTGGAATATATTGGGGATGAGGGTGTAGTATTATCTGGAATATATTGGGGATGAGGGCGTAGTATTATCTGGAATATATTGGGGATGAGGGCGTAGTATTATCTGGAATATATTGGGGATGAGGATGTAGTATTATCTGGAATATATTGAGAATGAGGGTGTAGCATTAACTGGAATATATTGGGGATGAGTGTGTAGTATTACCTGGAACAAATTGGGGATGAGTGTGTAGTATTAAATATAATATATTGGGGATGAGGGTGTAGTATTGCCTGGAATATATTGGGGATGAGGGTGTAGTATTGCCTGGAATATATTGGGGATGCGGGTGTAGTATTACCTGGAATATATTGGGGATGAGGGTGTAGCATTATCTGGAATACATTGGGGATGAAGGTGTAGTAATGTGTAGTATTACCTGGAATATATTGAGGATGAGTGTGTAGTATATTATCTGGAAAATACTGGGGATGAGGGTGAAGAATGATCTGGAATACATTGGGGATGAGGGTGAAGTATTATCTGGAATATTTTGGGGATGAGGGTGTAGTATTAACTGGAATATATGGGGGGTGAGTGTGTAGTATTACCTGGAATATATTGGGGATGAGGGTGTAGTAATACCTGGAATATATTGGGGATGAGGGTGTAGTATTAACTGGAATATATTGGGGATGAGGGTGTAGTATTAACTGGAATATATTGGGGATGAGGGTGTAGTATTAACTGGAATATATTGGGGATGAGTGTGTAGTATATTATCTGGAATATACTGGGGATGAGGTTATAGTGTTATCTGTAATGCATTGGGGATGAGGGTGTAGTATTATCTGGAATATATTGGGGATGAGGGTGTAGTATTATCTGGAATATATTGGGGATGAGGGTGTAGTATTAACTGGAATATATTGGGGATGAGGGTGTAGTAATGTGTAGTATTACCTGGAATATATAGGGGATGAGGGTGTAGTAATATCTGGAATACATTGGGGATGAGGGTGTAGTATTATCTGGAATATATTGGGGATGAGGGTGTAGTATTAACTGGAATATATTGTGGATGAGGGTGTTGTATTATCTGTAATATATTGGGGATGAAGGTATAGTATTATCTGGAAGAAATTGGGGATGAGGGTGTAGTATTGAGCCTGGAATACATTGGGGATGAGTGTGTAGTATATTATCTGGAATATACTAGGGATGGGGATGTCGAATTAACTGGAATATATTGGGGATGAGGGTGTAGTATTAACTGGAATATATTGGGGATGAGTGTGTAGTATTAACTGGAACATATTGGGGATGAGGGTGTAGTATATTATCTGGAATATACTGGGGATGAGGATGTAGAATTAACTGGAATATATTGGGGATGAGGGTGTAGTAATGCGTAGTATTATCTGGGATATATTGGGGATGAGGGTGTAGTAATGTGTAGTAATATCTGGAATATATTGGAGATGAGGGTGTAGTAATGTGTAGTATTAACTGGAATATATTGGGGGTGAGTGTGCAGTATTAACTGGAATATATTGGGGATGAGTGTGTAGTATATTATCTGGAATATATTGGGGATGAGTGTGTTGTATTATCTGGAATGTATTGAGGATGAGGGTGTAGTATTATCTGGAATATATTGGGGATGAGGGTGTAGTAATGTGTAGTATTACCTGGAATATATTGGGGATGAGTGTGCAGTATTAACTGGAATATATTGGGGATGAGTGTGTAGTATATTATCTGGAATATACTGGGGATGAGGGTGTAGTATTATCTGGAATACATTGGGGATGAGGGTGTAGTATTATCTGGAATATATTGGGGATGAGGGTGTAGTAATATGTAGTATTACCTGGAATATATTGGGGATGAGTGTGCAGTATTAACTGGAATATATTGGGGATGTGGGTATAGTATTACTGTAGAATATATTGGGGATGAGGGTGTAGTATTATCTGGAATATATTGGGGATGAGGGTGTAGTATTACCTGGAATATATTGGGGATGAGGGTGTAGTATTACCTAGAATATATTGGGGATGATGGTGTAGTATTACCTGGAATATATTGGGGATGAATGTGTGCGTATTAAATAGAATATATTAGGGATGAGTGTGTAGAATTAAATAGAATATATTGGGGATGAGGGTGTAGTAGTATCTGGAATATATTGGGGATGAGGGTGTAGTACTATGTAGTATTACCTGGAATATATTGGGGATGAGTGTGCAGTATTAACTGGAATATATTGGGGATGAGGGTGTAGTATTATCTAGAATATATTGGGGATGAGGGTGTAGTATTATCTGGAATATATTGAGGATGATGGTGTAGTATTACCTGGAATATATTGGGGATGAGTGTGTAGTTTTAAATAGAATATATTAGGGATGAGTGTGTAGTATTACCTGGAATATATTGGGGATGAGGGTGTAGTACTTGAAGATACCGGAATATATTGGGGATGAGGGTGTAGTATTACCTGGAATATATTGGGGATGAGGGTGTAGTATTACCTGGAATATATTGGGGATGAGTGTGTAGTATTATCTGGAATATATTGGGGATGAGGGTGTAGTATTAAATAGAATATATTGGGGATGAGGGTGTAGTATTACCTGGAATATATTGGGGATGAGGGTGTAGTATTACCTGGAATATATTGGGGATGAGGGTGTAGTATTAAATAGAATATATTGGGGATGAGGGTGTAGTATTACCTGGAATATATTGGGGATGAGGGTGTAGTATTACCTGGAATATATTGGGGATGAGTGTGTAGTATTATCTGGAATATATTGGGGATGAGGGTGTAGTATTAAATAGAATATATTGGGGATGAGGGTGTAGTATTACCTGGAATATATTGGGGATGAGGGTGTAGTATTACCTGGAATATATTAGGGATGAGTGTAGTATTACCTGGAATATATTGGGGATGAGTGTGTAGTAATGTTCATTCTGCTCCTGGTTGAACTTGGTCAGGTAGTTGGAGTATTCCGTTTTACTGTCTGCTGCAATCTGGTGTCTCATCTGAGCCTGCTGCCGTGCCTGAAGAGAAACAAACACACACATCACACATAATGAACTTGGTGCCTTCATGATTCACACATGTGCGCATACGCACGCGCACACACGATCACAGATGCAGGTCTGTTGAGGGAGCAGCAGTAGCAGAAGCCATTAGCAACACACAGTGTATGTTGAGTGATACACACACAAACAGGAAATAACCTGAAGAGCCATAAATACCCGACATAAACCTTGAATGAGAGGAATGGAATTTACCACAGACTAAAGAGTTCTATGTCATGTCATCTGTCATGTGATCTTCAGACAGTCCTCACCATAGTGCAGGTCATGGCTGCCCAAAGTAAGCTCCTTCCAACAGTACACCAGGCCTGTCCCTCTCCTCCCTACAGTACACCAGGCCTGTCCCTGTCTGTCTCCTCCCTACAGTACACCAGGCCTGACCCTGTCCCTCTCCTCTCTACAGTACACCAGGCCTGTCCCTCTCCTCCCTACAGTACACCAAGCCTGTCCCTGTCTGTCTCCTCCCTACAGTACACCAGGCCTGTCCCTCTCCTCCCTACAGTACACCAAGCCTGTCCCTGTCTGTCTCCTCCCTACAGTACACCAGGCCTGTCCCTCTCCTCCCTACAGTACACCAGGCCTGTCCCTCTCCTCCCTACAGTACACCAAGCCTGTCCCTGTCTGTCTCCTCCCTACAGTACACCAAGCCTGTCCCCGTCTGTCTCCTCCCTACAGTACACCAAGCCTGTCCCCGTCTGTCTCCTCCCTACAGTACACCAAGCCTGTCCCTGTCTGTCTCCTCCCTACAGTACACCAAGCCTGTCCCCGTCTGTCTCCTCCCTACAGTACACCAAGCCTGTCCCTGTCTGTCTCCTCCCTACAGTACACCAAGCCTGACCCTGTGTGTCTCCTCCCGACAGTACACCAAGCCTGACCCTGTCTGTCTCCTCCCTACAGTACACCAAGCCTGACCCTGTCTGTCTCCTCCCTACGGTACACCTGGCCTGTCCCTGTCTGTCTCCTCCCTACAGTACACCAAGCCTGTCCCTGTCTGTCTCCTCCCTACGGTACACCAGGTCTGTCCCTGTCTGTCTCCTCCCTACAGTACACCAAGCCTGTCCCTGTCTGTCTCCTCCCTATGGTATACCAGGCATGTCCCTCTCCTCCCTACAGTACACCAAGCCTGTCCCTGTCTGTCTCCTCCCTACAGTACACCAGGCCTGTCCCTGTCTGTCTCCTCCCTACAGTACACCAAGCCTGTCCCTGTCTGTCTCCTCCCTACAGTATACCAGGCCTGTCCCTCTCCTCCCTACAGTATACCAGGCCTGTCCCTGTCTGTCTCCTCCCTACAGTATACCAGGCCTGTCCCTCTCCTCCCTACAGTACACCAGGCCTGTCCCTGTCTGTCTCTTCACAACAGTACACCAGGCCTGTCCCTCTCCTCCCTACAGTAGACCAAGCCTGTCCCTGTCTGCCTCCTCCCTACAGTACACCAGGCCTGTCCCTCTCCTCCCTACAGTACACCAAGCCTGTCCCTGACTGTCTCCTCCCTACAGTACACCGGGCCTGTCCCTCTCCTCCCTACAGTACACCAGGCCTGTCCCTGTCTGTCTCCTCCCTACAGTACACCAGGCCTGTCCTTCTCCTCCCTACAGTACACCAGGCCTGTCCCTGTCTGTCTCCTCCCTACAGTACACCAGGCCTGTCCCTCTCCTCCCTACAGTACACCAAGCCTGTCCCTGTCTGTCTCCTCCCTACAGTACACCAGGCCTGTCCCTGTCTGTCTCCTCCCTACAGTACACCAGGCCTGTCCCTCTCCTCCCTACAGTACACCAAGCCTGTCCCTGTCTGTCTCCTCCCTACAGTACACCAAGCCTGTCCCTGTCTGTCTCCTCCCTACAGTACACCAAGCCTGTCCCCGTCTGTCTCCTCCCTACAGTACACCAAGCCTGTCCCCGTCTGTCTCCTCTCTACAGTACACCAGGCCTGTCCCTGTCTGTCTCCTCCCTACAGTACACCAAGCCTGTCCCCGTCTGTCTCCTCCCTACAGTACACCAGGCCTGTCCCCCTCCTCCCTACAGTACACCAAGCCTGTCCCCGTCTGTCTCCTCTCTACAGTACACCAGGCCTGTCCCTGTCTGTCTCCTCCCTACAGTACACCAGGCCTGTCCCTCTCCTCCCTACAGTACACCAAGCCTGTCCCTGTCTGTCTCCTCCCTACAGTACACCAAGCCTGTCCCTGTCTGTCTCCTCCCTACAGTACACCAGGCCTGTCCCCCTCCTCCCTACAGTACACCAAGCCTGTCCCTGTCTGTCTCCTCCCTACAGTACACCAAGCCTGTCCCTGTCTGTCTCCTCCCTACAGTACACCAAGCCTGTCCCTGTCTGTCTCCTCCCTACAGTACACCAAGCCTGTCCCTGTCTGTCTCCTCCCTACGGTACACCAAGCCTGTCCCTGTCTGTCTCCTCCCTACAGTACACCAAGCCTGTCCCTGTCTGTCTCCTCCCTACGGTATACCAGGCCTGTCCCTGTCTGTCTCCTCCCAACAGTACACCAAGCCTGTCCCTGTCTGTCTCCTCCCTACAGTACACCAGGCCTGTCCCCCTCCTCCCTACAGTACACCAAGCCTGTCCCTGTCTGTCTCCTCCCTACAGTACACCAAGCCTGTCCCTGTCTGTCTCCTCCCTACAGTACACCAAGCCTGTCCCTGTCTGTCTCCTCCCTATAGTATACCAGGCCTGTCCCTCTCCTCCCTACAGTACATCTGTCTACCTACTAGTATCTCCCTGTCTACCTACTGTCTCCTCCCTACAGTACACCAAGCCTGTCCCTGTCTGTCTCCTCCCTACGGTACACCAAGCCTGTCCTTGTCTGTCTCCTCCATACAGTACACCAAGCCTGACCCTGTGTGTCTCCTCCCTACAGTACACCAGGCCTGTCCCTGTCTGTCTCCTCCCTACAGTACACCAAGCCTGACCCTGTCTGTCTCCTCCCTACGGTACACCTGGCCTGTCCCTGTCTGTCTCCTCCCTACAGTACACCAAGCCTGTCCCTGTCTGTCTCCTCCCTACGGTACACCAGGTCTGTCCCTGTCTGTCTCCTCCCTACAGTACACCAAGCCTGTCCCTGTCTGTCTCCTCCCTACGGTATACCAGGCATGTCCCTCTCCTCCCTACAGTACACCAAGCCTGTCCCTGTCTGTCTCCTCCCTACAGTACACCAGGCCTGTCCCTGTCTGTCTCCTCCCTACAGTACACCAAGCCTGTCCCTGTCTGTCTCCTCCCTACAGTATACCAGGCCTGTCCCTCTCCTCCCTACAGTATAACAGGCCTGTCCCTGTCTGTCTCCTCCCTACAGTATACCAGGCCTGTCCCTCTCCTCCCTACAGTACACCAGGCCTGTCCCTGTCTGTCTCTTCACAACAGTACACCAGGCCTGTCCCTCTCCTCCCTACAGTAGACCAAGCCTGTCCCTGTCTGCCTCCTCCCTACAGTACACCAGGCCTGTCCCTCTCCTCCCTACAGTACACCAAGCCTGTCCCTGACTGTCTCCTCCCTACAGTACACCGGGCCTGTCCCTCTCCTCCCTACAGTACACCAGGCCTGTCCCTGTCTGTCTCCTCCCTACAGTACACCAGGCCTGTCCCTCTCCTCCCTACAGTACACCAGGCCTGTCCCTGTCTGTCTCCTCCCTACAGTACACCAGGCCTGTCCCTGTCTGTCTCCTCCCTACAGTACACCAGGCCTGTCCCTCTCCTCCCTACAGTACACCAAGCCTGTCCCTGTCTGTCTCCTCCCTACAGTACACCAAGCCTGTCCCTGTCTGTCTCCTCCCTACAGTACACCAAGCCTGTCCCCGTCTGTCTCCTCCCTACAGTACACCAAGCCTGTCCCCGTCTGTCTCCTCTCTACAGTACACCAGGCCTGTCCCTGTCTGTCTCCTCCCTACAGTACACCAAGCCTGTCCCCGTCTGTCTCCTCCCTACAGTACACCAGGCCTGTCCCCCTCCTCCCTACAGTACACCAAGCCTGTCCCCGTCTGTCTCCTCTCTACAGTACACCAGGCCTGTCCCTGTCTGTCTCCTCCCTACAGTACACCAGGCCTGTCCCTCTCCTCCCTACAGTACACCAAGCCTGTCCCTGTCTGTCTCCTCCCTACAGTACACCAAGCCTGTCCCTGTCTGTCTCCTCCCTACAGTACACCAGGCCTGTCCCCCTCCTCCCTACAGTACACCAAGCCTGTCCCTGTCTGTCTCCTCCCTACAGTACACCAAGCCTGTCCCTGTCTGTCTCCTCCCTACAGTACACCAAGCCTGTCCCTGTCTGTCTCCTCCCTACAGTACACCAAGCCTGTCCCTGTCTGTCTCCTCCCTACGGTACACCAAGCCTGTCCCTGTCTGTCTCCTCCCTACAGTACACCAAGCCTGTACCTGTCTGTCTCCTCCCTACGGTATACCAGGCCTGTCCCTGTCTGTCTCCTCCCAACAGTACACCAAGCCTGTCCCTGTCTGTCTCCTCCCTACAGTACACCAGGCCTGTCCCCCTCCTCCCTACAGTACACCAAGCCTGTCCCTGTCTGTCTCCTCCCTACAGTACACCAGGCCTGTCCCTCTCCTCCCTACAGTAGACCAAGCCTGTCCCTGTCTGCCTCCTCCTTACAGTACACCAAGCCTGTCCCTGTCTGTCTCCTCCCTATAGTATACCAGGCCTGTCCCTCTCCTCCCTACAGTACACCAAGCCTGTCCCTGTCTGTCTCCTCCCTACAGTACACCAGGCCTGTCCCTCTCCTCCCTACAGTACACCAAGCCTGTCCCTGTCTGTCTCCTCCCTACAGTACACCAAGCCTGTCCCCGTCTGTCTCCTCCCTACAGTACACCAAGCCTGTCCCCGTCTGTCTCGTCCCTACAGTACACCAAGCCTGTCCCTGTCTGTCTCCTCCCTACAGTACACCAAGCCTGTCCCCGTCTGTCTCCTCCCTACAGTACACCAGGCCTGACCCTGTCTGTCTCCTCCCTACAGTACACCAAGCCTGTCCCTGTGTGTCTCCTCCCTACAGTACACCAAGCCTGTCCCTGTCTGTCTCCTCCCTACAGTACACCAAGCCTGTCCCTGTCTGTCTCCTCCCTACAGTACACCAAGTCTGTCCCTGTCTGTCTCCTCCCTACAGTACACCAGGCCTGTCCCTGTCTGTCTCCTCCCTACAGTACACCAAGCCTGACCCTGTGTGTCTCCTCCCGACAGTACACCAAGCCTGACCCTGTCTGTCTCCTCCCTACAGTACACCAAGCCTGTCCCTGTCTGTCTCCTCCCTACAGTACACCAAGCCTGACCCTGTCTGTCTCCTCCCTACAGTACACCAAGCCTGTCCCTGTCTGTCTCCTCCCTACGGTACACCAAGCCTGTCCCTGTCTGTCTCCTCCATACAGTACACCAAGCCTGACCCTGTGTGTCTCCTCCCTACAGTACACCAAGCCTGTCCCTGTCTGTCTCCTCCCTACGGTACACCAGGTCTGTCCCCGTCTGTCTCCTCCCTACAGTACACCAAGCCTGTCCCTGTCTGTCTCCTCCCTACGGTATACCAGGCATGTCCCTCTCCTCCCTACAGTACACCAAGCCTGTCCCTGTCTGTCTCCTCCCTACAGTACACCAGGCCTGTCCCTGTCTGTCTCCTCCCTACAGTACACCAAGCCTGTCCCTGTCTGTCTCCTCCCTACAGTATACCAGGCCTGTCCCTCTCCTCCCTACAGTATACCAGGCCTGTCCCTTTCTGTCTCCTCCCTACAGTATACCAGGCCTGTCCCTCTCCTCCCTACAGTACACCAGGCCTGTCCCTGTCTGTCTCTTCACAACAGTACACCAGGCCTGTCCCTCTCCTCCCTACAGTAGACCAAGCCTGTCCCTGTCTGCCTCCTCCCTACAGTACACCAGGCCTGTCCCTCTCCTCCCTACAGTACACCAAGCCTGTCCCTGACTGTCTCCTCCCTACAGTACACCGGGCCTGTCCCTCTCCTCCCTACAGTACACCAGGCCTGTCCCTGTCTGTCTCCTCCCTACAGTACACCAGGCCTGTCCCTCTCCTCCCTACAGTACACCAGGCCTGTCCCTGTCTGTCTCCTCCCTACAGTACACCAAGCCTGTCCCTGTCTGTCTCCTCCCTACAGTACACCAGGCCTGTCCCTGTCTGTCTCCTCCCTACAGTACACCAGGCCTGTCCCTCTCCTCCCTACAGTACACCAAGCCTGTCCCTGTCTGTCTCCTCCCTACAGTACACCAAGCCTGTCCCTGTCTGTCTCCTCCCTACAGTACACCAAGCCTGTCCCCGTCTGTCTCCTCCCTACAGTACACCAAGCCTGTCCCCGTCTGTCTCCTCTCTACAGTACACCAGGCCTGTCCCTGTCTGTCTCCTCCCTACAGTACACCAAGCCTGTCCCCGTCTGTCTCCTCCCTACAGTACACCAGGCCTGTCCCCCTCCTCTCTACAGTACACCAGGCCTGTCCCTGTCTGTCTCCTCCCTACAGTACACCAGGCCTGTCCCTCTCCTCCCTACAGTACACCAAGCCTGTCCCTGTCTGTCTCCTCCCTACAGTACACCAGGCCTGTCCCTGTCTGTCTCCTCCCTACAGTACACCAGGCCTGTCCCCCTCCTCCCTACAGTACACCAAGCCTGTCCCTGTCTGTCTCCTCCCTACAGTACACCAAGCCTGTCCCTGTGTGTCTCCTCCCTACAGTACACCAAGCCTGTCCCTGTCTGTCTCCTCCCTACAGTACACCAAGCCTGTCCCTGTCTGTCTCCTCCCTACGGTACACCAAGCCTGTCCCTGTCTGTCTCCTCCCTACAGTACACCAAGCCTGTCCCTGTCTGTCTCCTCCCTACGGTATACCAGGCCTGTCCCTGTCTGTCTCCTCCCAACAGTACACCAAGCCTGTCCCTGTCTGTCTCCTCCCTACAGTACACCAGGCCTGTCCCCCTCCTCCCTACAGTACACCAAGCCTGTCCCTGTCTGTCTCCTCCCTACAGTACACCAAGCCTGTCCCTGTCTGTCTCCTCCCTACAGTACACCAAGCCTGTCCCTGTCTGTCTCCTCCCTACATTACACCAAGCCTGTCCCTGTCTGTCTCCTCCCTACGGTACACCAAGCCTGTCCCTGTCTGCCTCCTCCCTACAGTACACCAAGCCTGTCCCTGTCTGTCTCCTCCCTATAGTATACCAGGCCTGTCCCTCTCCTCCCTACAGTACACCAAGCCTGTCCCTGTCTGCCTCCTCCCTACAGTACACCAGGCCTGTCCCTCTCCTCCCTACAGTACACCAGGCCTGTCCCTGTCTGCCTCCTCCCTACAGTACACCAAGCCTGTCCCTGTCTGTCTCCTCCCTATAGTATACCAGGCCTGTCCCTCTCCTCCCTACAGTACACCAAGCCTGTCCTTGTCTGTCTCCTCCCTACAGTACACCAAGCCTGTCCCTGTCTGTCTCCTCCCTACAGTACACCAGGCCTGTCCCTCTCCTCCCTACAGTACACCAAGCCTGTCCCTGTCTGTCTCCTCCCTACAGTACACCAAGCCTGTCCCTGTCTGCCTCCTCCCTACAGTACAGCAGGCCTGACCCTGTCTGTCTCCTCCCTACAGTACAGCAGGCCTGACCCTGTCTGTCTCCTCCCTACAGTACACCAAGCCTGTCCCTGTCTGTGTCCTCCCTACACTACACCAGGTCTGTCCCTCTCCTCCCTACAGTACACCAGGCCTGTCCCTGTCTGTCTCCTCCCTACAGTACACCAGGCCTGTCCCTGTCTGTCTCCTCTCTACAGTACACCTGGCCTGTCCCTGTCTGTCTCCTCCCTACAGTACACCAGGCCTGTCCCTGTCTGTCTCCTCTCTACAGTACACCAAGCCTGTCCCTGTCTGTCTCCTCCCTACAGTACACCAGGCCTGACCCTGTCTGTCTCCTCCCTACAGTACAGCAGGCCTGTCCCTGTCTGTCTCCTCCCTACAGTACAGCAGGCCTGTCCCTGTCTGTCTCCTCCCTACAGTACACCAGGCCTGACCCTGTCTGTCTCCTCCCTACAGTACAGCAGGCCTGTCCCTGTCTGTCTCCTCCATACAGTACACCAAGCCTGTCCCTGTCTGTCTCCTCCATACAGTACACCAGGCCTGACCCTGTCACCCAGGCCTGTCCCTGTCTCCTCCATACAGTACACCAGACCTGTCCCTGTCTGTCTCCTCCCTACAGTACACCAGGCCTGACCCTGTCTGTCTCCTCCCTACAGTACACCAGGCCTGACCCTGTCTGTCTCCTCCCTACAGTACAGCAGGCCTGACCCTGTCTGTCTCCTCCCTACAGTACACCAGGCCTGTCCCTGTCTGTCTCCTCTCTACAGTACACCAAGCCTGTCCCTGTCTGTCTCCTCCCTACAGTACACCAGGCCTGACCCTGTCTGTCTCCTCCCTACAGTACAGCAGGCCTGTCCCTGTCTGTCTCCTCCCTACAGTACACCAGGCCTGACCCTGTCTGTCTCCTCCCTACAGTACACCAAGCCTGTCCCTGTCTGTGTCCTCCCTACAGTACACCAGGTCTGTCCCTCTCCTCCCTACAGTACACCAGGCCTGACCCTGTCTGTCTCCTCCCTACAGTACAGCAGGCCTGACCCTGTCTGTCTCCTCCCTACAGTACACCAAGCCTGTCCCTGTCTGTCTCCTCTCTACAGTACACCAGGCCTGTCCCTGTCTGTGTCCTCCCTACAGTACACCAGGTCTGTCCCTCTCCTCCCTACAGTACACCAGGCCTGACCCTGTCTGTCTCCTCCCTACAGTACACCAGGCCTGTCCCTGTCTGTCTCCTCTCTACAGTACACCTGGCCTGTCCCTGTCTGTCTCCTCCCTACAGTACACCAAGCCTGTCCCTGTCTGTCTCCTCCATACAGTACACCAGGCCTGTCCCTGTCTGTCTCCTCCATACAGTACACCAGGCCTGACCCTGTCACCCAGGCCTGTCCCTGTCTCCTCCATACAGTACACCAGACCTGTCCCTGTCTGTCTCCTCCCTACAGTACACCAGGCCTGACCCTGTCTGTCTCCTCCCTACAGTACAGCAGGCCTGACCCTGTCTGTCTCCTCCCTACAGTACACCAGGCCTGTCCCTGTCTGTCTCCTCTCTACAGTACACCAAGCCTGTCCCTGTCTGTCTCCTCCCTACAGTACACCAGGCCTGACCCTGTCTGTCTCCTCCCTACAGTACACCAGACCTGACCCTGTCTGTCTCCTCTCTACAGTACACCAAGCCTGTCCCTGTCTGTCTCCTCCCTACAGTACACCAGGCCTGTCCCTGTCTGTCTCCTCTCTACAGTACACCAAGCCTGACCCTGTCACCCAGGCCTGACCTGAGCCATACCATATTTCTATCAAGGTTAGGTTCCATTCGAATTGAAGGCAGTCAATTCAGGAAGTAAACAAATAATTTATTTTCAGTGACTTCTCAATACACTGAAAAGTAGAAGCTATTTATTTTAATGTGTTTACATTTCAGAATTTTAAATTCAAATCACTTTAATTGACTGCCTTCAATTTAACTGAACAAAAATATGAATGCAACAATTTCATTGATTTTACTGATTTACAGTTCATATTGAAATAAATTAGACCCTAACCTATAGATTTCACATAACTGGGATAAAGGTTTACATCTGTTGGTCACAGATACTATTTTGGTTTATTCAAATTGCCATCGATAAAATGCAATTGTGTTCGTTGTCTATAGCTTATGCCTGCCCATACCATAACCTCACTGCCATCATGGGGTACTGATCACAATGTTGACGTCAGCAAACCGCTTGCCCACACAACACTATACACATGGTCTGTGGTTGTGAGGCCGGTTGGATGTACTGCCAAATTCTCTAAAATGACATTGGCAGCAGCTTAGGGTAGATAAATGAACATTACATTCTCTGGCAACAGCTCTGGTGGACATTCCCGCAGTCAGCATGCCAATTGCACTCTCCCTCAAAACTTGAGACATCTGTGGAATTGTGTTCTGTGACAAAACTGCCTATTTTAGAGTTGCCTTTTATTGCTCCCAGCACAAGGTGCACCTGTGTAATGATCATGCTGTTTAATCAGCTTCTTGATATGCCAAACTTTTCAGGTGGATGGATTATCTTGGCAATGGAGAAATCCTTACTAACAGGGATATAAACAAATTGCAGCTCATGAAACATGGGACCACCACTTTACATGTTGCGTTTATATTTTTTTCAGTCTAGAGTTGATCCAAACACTGATTTCTACAACGCTGCAGGTCTGAGACCTGTTCCTGTCTCTATCCTCCCTACATCTGTTCTAAACCAGTTTATCTCAGGCATGTTTAACCAGACACAAACACACACACACAGGGCTGGCATAAGAATCAAATGGAGGAGGGACACAACTTCTTGACTAGCACACCTATACAGTGTGAACAGAGCGGTGAATGTGTGCAAAAGAGAGGCAGGTGTGTGGAAGGATAGATACACATCACCCTGGCAACACTACTGATCAACAAACCTCAAACTCTAACCTCAGCTGCCTCACATCCTGTTGACGCACTAGGCAGTAAACAGTGGATAACCTAGCTCAGTATGATACACACACCAAACACACACCTCTTCTGCAGAGACACTTTAATCTCTGAAACAAATCTAAAACCACAAAGCTAAACTGAGACTGAAATGTCTTAAGGCTCGCACATATTGCACCGAATGTGGATCTAGCGTTCGTCTGCCGGTCATTCATCGTGTTGTAGAATAGCCGTGCACTCAGTTTTCAAATTACGTTCAGAGGTGCTAAGTATTCTGGGCCAGCAAAAGCTATTGGTGTGTCTGAGACCTTCTAGAAATAAATAAATGCGCCTTACAGACATACATGTGATCTTGTGAGTGTTTTGAATAAAGAAAAAGGGACAGAAATAAATGTCTGATGCCTTTGCTTGCATAGCCACATTAGCCAATCAGTGCGTTGATTCATGTCAACGGTGTTAAGGATCAAGCAAGCAGAAAGTTTTGACAAATACACACATTAAGAAACTGAGCGATATAGGCCTAAACTCACAGAAAAAACAACAGGTATGAAGACACAGCAAACAGACCTCCAAAGACAACTTATTATGCTAAAAAGCAACCCTACAAAACAGAGATATATAGACACACCTGAGAGGACAGAGGACAGTGCTCAGTATTGGACAGAGTCCAGATATAGGACAGAGTCTAGATATAGGACAGTGCTCAGTATTGGACAGAGTCCAGATATAGGACAGAGTCTAGATATAGGACAGAGTCTAGATATAGGCCAGTGCTCAGTATTGGACAGAGTCCAGATATAGGACAGAGTCCAGATATAGGACAGAGTCCAGATATAGGACAGTGCTCAGTATTGGACAGAGTCTAGATATAGGACAGAGTCTAGATATAGGACAGTGCTCAGTATTGGACAGAGTCCAGATATAGGACAGAGTCTAGATATAGGACAGAGTCTAGATATAGGCCAGTGCTCAGTATTGGACAGAGTCCAGATATAGGACAGAGTCCAGATATAGGACAGTGCTCAGTATTGGACAGAGTCCAGATATAGGACAGTGCTCAGTATTGGACAGAGTTCAGATATAGGCCAGTGCTCAGTATTGGACAGAGTCCAGATATAGGACAGTGCTCAGTATTGGACAGAGTCCAGATATAGCACAGTGCTCAGTATTGGACAGAGTCCAGATATAGAACAGTGCTCAGTAATGGACAGAGTCCAGATATTGCACAGTGCTCAGTATTGGACAAAGTCCAGATATAGGACAGAGTCTAGATATAGGACAGTGCTCAGTATTGGACAGAGTCCAGATATAGGACAGAGTCCAGATATAGGACAGAGTCCAGATATAGGACAGTGCTCAGTATTGGACAGAGTCCAGATATAGGACAGTGCTCAGTATTGGACAGAGTCCAGATATAGCACAGTGCTCAGTATTGGACAGAGTCCAGATATAGGACAGTGCTCAGTATTGGACAGAGTCCAGATATAGGACAGTGCTCAGTATTGGACAGAGTCCAGATATAGGACAGTGCTCAGTATTGATCCGAGTCCAGATATAGCACAGTGCTCAGTAATGGACAAAGTGCAGATATAGCACAGTGCTCAGTATTGGACAGAGTCCAGATATAGGACAGTGCTCAGTATTGGACAGAGTTCAGATATAGGACAGTGCTCAGTATTGGACAGAGTTCAGATATAGGCCAGTGCTCAGTAATGGACAGAGTCCAGATATAGGACAGAGTTCAGATATAGCACAGTGCTCAGTATTGGACAGAGTTCAGATATAGGCCAGTGCTCAGTAATGGACAGAGTCTAGATATAGGACAATGCTCAATACGGGATGCTGAGGTCACTAACATCCCACTGGGCACAGATGTCAATTCAACGTCTGTTCCATGTTGGTTCAATGTAATTTCAATTAAATGAAGTGGAATCAAAGTTGATTCAACCAGTGTGTGCTTGAACAGGTGATTGTGTTTTGGGGTGACCTGTGTAAGTGATGAGAAACAAGGTCGAAACTTGAGACAGTTTGTGTGTGTTTTCCCACAGATATAACACATGCTCTGCCCAGTGTGGACCTACCTTGTGGGAACTTCGCTTCAAGGTATGGCAGAAAAATAAATAACAACAAAAACACACACAAAGTTAGCCACTTCCTGCTGAACAGGAAGCAGGAAGCTTTCATAGACCCTGTATAGTCATAGCTACAGTCATCACTCCAGGGGCTCCAGGTGGTAGGCCAATAGGCCTAGTTAATTTACAACTGACACTTGAGGGCCACCGAGCAGTAGGCCTTCTTTTCTACTTTCTTCAGTGCTTTCCAGCAGAGACTACACTTCATAGCGTCTTCCCTGTGGCTCAGTTGGTAGAGCATGGTGTTTGCAATGCCAGCATGGTGTGTGCAACGCCAGGGTTGTGGGTTCGATTCCCACGGGGGGCAAGTACAAAAAAATAACAAAATAAAAATGCATGAAATGTATGCATTCACTACTGTAAGTTGCTCTGGGTAAGAGTGTCTGCTAAATGATTAAAATGTAAAATGTTATAGCATACTCAGTAAAAGTCCACACAGAGCCATAAGGGGACATGTCTTAATCTAAGTGGCGAAGCGGCCAAACCGTAATTTGAAGGATTTGTCCGCCAGTGGAGGATAGGGAGCAGTTTGAGGTTAGCACCAGCTGCTTACCAGAACCCCAGCTCAACAAACTCCAGCCTCTCTGGAATATAGCCAGTGCTCTGAGATATGGTCCTAACTAAGACTACATGGCTCAGATTCCCCCAGTCCAAATATATCCCAAGTAGAATACTGCTATTATCTTAAAACATAGCAAGCGAGTGTAGTTTTCCCATTACTGAATTATCTGAATTCTCTCAGCAGTGCTTGAGATGTCATACCACAACACCACAAGAAGACTGCTAAACACACAACACACAATCCAACACTTAGCCTATAACCATCAGTATAACAAATCAACACATTAATGGTTAGGGTGGTGACATGTCATGTTTTCCGATGATGTAATACTCCAATGTCTCCTAAATGATGGAGGGAATCTTGTCGGCAGTCAGAGGAGGAACACATGGAAGCGTTTGGTTTCTCAGGATCATCAAGCAGCGTATTATGTGGCCTGGTTAATACACTAAATAGTGAAAGGCAGATCTAACAGACCATTATACATAGAAAGTGATGGATTTATTAAATGATTTAGTACTAATGACATCAGAGTGGTGGCAAATTTGTGTCCATGATATCTTGTGCCAGTGTGTGTTTCCAGAATGAGAGAGTGTTAAGAGTAACACAGGTCACATTAAAATAGTATGGCTTCAGCCACCTCAGCTCTGATTCCCTGCCTGGAACAAAGAACTGCCACGACAACAGAAACAAGACAAAAATTTAGTAACTGTTGGAAAGAAAAGACACAGAGTAAAAGAGCAGATGCCGGAAATTATGTAAAAATAAAAGGGAGTAAAAAAATGGAATTAATGTCCGTCCCAATGTCAGCTGGGTATTGTAGAAGAGGAAATGAAATAATGTATATTTATTTTGTTTTCTCCATTTAATCAGAGAGAAAGTGAGTAAGTGAGAGGAGGCCAGAGTCAGACAGACACGCACACAACAGATACTACGTATGAATAATGTAGGGTCTGTTAACATCACTGCAGTCTTCCATTAGATAGCGACACACACACACACACAACTGGGAACACAGCAGGGTGTGTGTGCGTGGGGGAGAGCGAGCACCTACAGACTCACGCTTATCTATGAAAGGGACAGTTTAGACTTTCCACTGGCAATAAACTCTCCATACAAAACTCCAGATCAAGAGCTATGTTGCCGTGCCATAATATCATATAGAGAATCAAATATTGAGTGTACATGACTAACACCAATCTTCAAATGCATTAAAAACATCCTTGTTATGACTAAAGACTTGTTTGTTTCTCAAAACCAAGCAGTGAATAACTTAATTTCCACTAACACAGGGGACTCAGACACAATGCCAGCCACAACACAGGTATGTGTTTGTGTTGGTTGCTGAGGGAGAAGCAGGGCTGATACTGTATGGCAGTTCAGTTCCTGTCAGTCCAGTGCTGTACAGTGCTGCTCTGGTCCGAGCCAATGGTCTGAGCCCATCCATTGTGGCTGTTTGGCTGTGAGAGACTGAAGACATAAAGGCTCCTTGTGCAGGCCTGTATTAGCATCATAATCGGATCTGAACCGTGTCCGCTCTGAGCTCTGAGCCTGGTCCGCTGCTGGGCGGACTGCTGATGAAGCAACACACCGGGGTGGTGCTGACCCATGATGCCTTGCGACATGGCGTGGCGTGGGCGTCAGTGTGTGGGTTAAAGACACGTACATCAGAGGCTATCCCAGGATGTGACATCAACACAAGACCCCAAAGTCTGATGACTGTTGAGATTCACCAGCGAGAGCAGAAACGCAAATATGCAGATTAACAGATAAACAACACTTTCAAACGACACAATACTCATTTTCCAGCATGCAAGGAAGGACGGTTAGATAGAGACAACCATGTGCACACACACACACGGACACGAAGCTGGTTGTGCTGCCAAGCGACGCACATGGTAGACAGGCAGGTCACAATGACTGGCTGCTCTGCTCCTGGTCTGTCTGGCCAACAGTGATAATGACTCAGTCAGTAAGTCCTGCTATCCGCTGTGGTGAGAAGCAGGAGATTGCTATTACTGTGCTGCTGACAGAGAGACACAATGCCAGCCTCTGCAGAAAGCCCTGGAGCGAAACCAACTGTTACTGATGCCTCACGTGGGGGGGGGGGGGGGGGGGGGGTCAGGGAAAAGTGGGGGTTGTTGTACAGTACATTAACTCTTTTCTCTTTTCATGCACAGAGGGGAGAGATAAAGCAGTTGTGTTTAAGCAGTGTGATTATAATGCACTTGCTTGTGATTGGTCAGTGGTGGGCAGGCTAGTTTTTGATTGGTTGGTGGTGAGCAGAAGAGCGATGACAGGACATACCTTCTCCACGTCTGCTTTCGTTACATTAATGTCGGCGTCCATTCTCTCAAAGTACTGCTGCGCCCGGTCCGCCTCTTTACAGTCTCTCTCGAACCGCCGTTTACTCTGAGGGGAGAACAGTCACATAGTTATTTTAGATGTCACTTATAAAGTGCGGCCTATAGCTCACTAATATAGGCTAATAAACATTTACCCTTTGGGAACTTGGAGAGGGATAGACGTCACATACAGTGTAGGTTACATGGACGTCATATCGTTTTAGACCAGGCATTGTGTGCCATAGATGTCAGTTAGCCTACATTGGACATGTGATTCTGACACAGCCAAAGGGTCTCTGTCTCAAAGTCAAGTCTGTCGGAAGATTAAATAAATGTTGGTGGCTGTTTGTGCTCAAAATCATCCCTTCTTCCATCCCTCGCTCGGAACAAACAGTGTTTGTTCGTTGAGGGTGCACTCTAACCCTTGCCTCGCTGCCCTGAACACAATGGGAACATTGAGCGCTCAGAGAGGGAGGAGGAGAGGAATGGGACTGTAATGTTTCTCTCTCACTGTCCAGATAGTGATAAGGAAGGCCCTGCAGAGACTCAAACAATCACAGGGATAGGCTCTCCTTTACAGAGAAAACAAATGCACTGACACTCATTCCTTTCACTCCTTCATTTGTTGGCCTCTCCTCCTCCACTCCTTGTGATCAGCTTGGAGGGATGCCTTTATGCTAGGCTTTAGGAATGCACAATAATCTACTGCACTGTCCTTGAGAAACTCAGTCTGAATTAATGCAGTCTTCAGACCTGTTGTTAACCTGTTAATGAGGTAACGGCTTAATCGACCCTGCATATGGAACAGTCAGACGGTTCATTCAAAATTTACGGGTCTTCCCCGTGGCTCAGTTGGTAGAGCATGGTGTTTGCAACGCCAGCATGGTGTGTGCAACGCCAGGGTTGTGGGTTCGATTCCCACGGGGGGCCAGTACAAAAAAAAAAAAAATGCATGAAATGAAATGTATGCATTCACTACTGTAAGTCGCTCTGGATAGAAGCGTCTGCTAAATGACTAAAATGTAAATGTAATGTAAATGTTTATGGTCAAATTGTAGACCAATCAAACCTTAGATACATCTCTATTTATCCAGGAAGCCTACGGTGCCACAAAACCTCACCACTTCCCTTCTTCATTTGATCTAATTTCAATCTAAGATGCAGCTATGACCGTTGATAAACTTTGAGCTCTGCAGTCCTATCCTCAACAATCTTTCACATTCACAAGAAAAAGGGCCATTGTTTTGGTTTATTTTCTCATTGGAATGGAATGGCTTAGGGATAAACACTGTATATTATGAGTGTAATCCTGTGTAAATCCCTGCCTAGTGATTTTTATTAAACACACAGTTCCATACATTCGACACCCACTAATCCTTAAACAGGAGTGATTCCATTCACTGCCAGGCAATGGGCTTCAGTTTCTCCACCTACAATACTGCAATTTAGCAACTACATGCACACTATGACCACTAAACTGTCATGACAGTAGTAGTACTATGACCACTAAACTGTCATGACAGTAGTAGTACTATGACTACTGGGCTGTCATGACTGTAGTAGTACTATGACTACTGGGCTGTCATAACTGTAGTATTACTATGACTACTGGGCTGCCATAACTGTAGTAGTACTACGACTACTGGGCTGCCATAACTGTAGTAGTACTATGACTACTGGGCTGTCATATTGGTAGTAGTACTACTACTATTGGGCTTTCATAACTGTAGTAGTACTATGACTACTGGGCTGATATAGTATTATAGTAGTACTATGACTACTGGGCTGCCATAACTGTAGTAGTACTATGACTACTGGGCTGCCATAACTGTAGTAGTACTATGACTACTGGGCTGTCATAACTGTAGTAGTACTATGACTACTGGGCTGTAATAGTATTATAGTAGTACTACATACTCAGTAATACTACTCTATACAGTACTTACCGACTCCAGCTGTTTCCACGAGCTCTCAATCTGTTGCTGCGCTTTACGTCCATCATGGAAGTGCTGATAGAGAAAGAGAAAAAAGTTATCACAACGTTTGCTCATAAATCATATCTACAAGAGCAGTGGGCGGGTTGGGGGGTAAAAAAATATAGTGATAAAAAAATTGAGGGAGAGAAATTATGAGTTTTCCCTTGATGAAAGAGATGGAAGGCAGACGAGATGACAGGTGACTGATGTTTCTGTCGGATGTATGATTCATGCTGTGACACACCAGGAGATTATGGTTACAACATGAAGCCCACCACACATACTGATTAAAGCAGCTACCCTGTGAGATGAAGGTTAGCCTCACCGTGTTCTAGATCTAGGGCTAATACAGAAAATCGGGCTTCCCCAACTGGCGGAATTTTCATTGTTGTACATAAAAGACTGTAAAAACACCAGAAAATCAGCTCCAAGTGATTTACATTTTGGAAATCTGTTCCCAAGTATCCCACGCGTAATGGAGATGGAATCTTATACAAACGTAAACAGGGTTTGAAATGATTGTTTATGTCAAATATTATATCTGTTTGGGCTTCTTGCGGTCAATTTGCAGTCTCCAAATTATTTTGTATTATTTTCCGGCCCCGTGACAATCCACTCAAGAAAAAAATTGGCCCGCGGCTGAATCTAGTTGATGATCCCTGCAGTAGACGTTTGTACTTAATCCCAGTAGATGGCACAGATTTGATTACAGTGACAGACCAACTGGCACAAAGCACTAGATCACAGGTGCATAGCTACAGCCTGTGACTTCAAAATTACCTATCCATTCATCATCAAAAGGACTGTCCCAAAACAGATGGAGATTACATTACTGCCCCTTATTAGATTGAAAAGATGATGTCGTTTCAGTCACAATGACCTTCATCATTGGTGTAGAGGAGCGTTACATTTCTGTGTGAAAGCGATGCATTATGTCCATGAGCAGAACAGAAGCTGGTTGATTGGTTAGAGTGTAGTACCTCAGAGTCACGTGTCCTGACACTAGTGACATATTACAAGAAGGTGTGAGAAGATGCTGATGGTTACCCTGCCTGGGGACAGGACACCGATCTTAATTTCCCCCAAATGTAACACGGGTGTACTGAGGCATGACCAGCATATACAGTGGCAAGAAAAAGTATGTGAACCCTTTGGAAATACCTGGATTTCTGCATAAATTGGTCATAAGATTTGATCTGATCTTCATCTAGGTCACAACAATAGACAAACACAGTCTGCTTAAACTAATAACACACAAACAACTATACGTTTCCATGTCTCTATTGAACACACCGTGTAAACATTCACAGTGCAGGGTGGGAAAATTATGTGAACCCTTGGATTTAATAACTGGTTGACCCTCCTTTGGCAGCAATAACCTCAACCAAACATTTTCTGTTGTTGCAGATCAGACCTGCACAACGGTCAGGAGAAATTTTGGACCATTCCTCTTTACAAAACTGTTTCAGTTCAGCAATATTCTTGGGATGTCTTTTGTGAACTGCTCTCGAGGTCATGACACAGCATCTCAATCGGGTTGAGGTCAGGACTCTGACTGGGCCACTCCAGAAGGCGTATTTTCTTCTGTTGAACCCATTCTGTTGTTGATTTACTTCTGTGTTTTAGGGTGTTGTCCTGTTGCATCACCCAACTTCTGTTGAGCTTCAATTGGCAGACAGATAGCCTAACATTCTCCTGCAAAATGTCTTGATAAACTTGGGAATTCATTTTTCAGTCGATGATAGCAAGCTGTCCAGGTCCTGAGGCAGCAAAGCAGCCCCAAACCATGATGCTCCCTCACCATATTTTACAGTTGGGATGAGGTTTTGATGTTGGGGTGCTGTGCCTTTTTTTCTCCACACATAGTGTTGTGTGTTCCTTCCAAACAACTCAACTCTAGTTTCATCTGTCCACAGAATATTTTGCCAGTAGCACCATGGAACATCCAGGTGTACTTTTGAAAACTTCAGACGTGCGGCAATGTTTTTGTTGGACAGCAGTCGCTTCTTCTGTGGTGTCCTCCCATGAACACCCTTCTTGTTTAGTGTTTTCTGTATCGTAGACTCGTCCACAGAGATGTTAGCATGTTCCAGAGATTTCTGTAAATCTTTAGCTGACACTCTAGGATTCTTCTTAACCTCATTGAGCATTCTGCGCTGTGCTCTTGCAGTCATCATTGCAGGACGGCCACTCCTAGGGAGAGTAGCAACAGTGCTGAACATTCTCCATTTATAGACAATTTGTCTTACCGTGGACTGATGAACATCAAGACTTTTAAAGATACTTTTGTAACCCTTTCCAGCTTTATGCAAGTCAACAATTATTAATCTTAGGTCTTCTGAGATCTCTTTTGTTCGAGACATGGTTCACATCAGGCAATGCTTCTTGTGAATAGCAAACTCAAATTTTGTGAGTGTTTTTTATAGAGCAAGGCTGCTCTAACCAACATCTCCAATCTCGTCTCATTGACTGGACTGCAGGTTAGCTGACTACTAAGTCATTAGCCTAGGGGTTCACATAATTTTTCCAACCTACATGGTGAATGTTTAAATTATGTATTCAATATAGACAAGGAACATAAACTAATGACACACAAATTATTGTAAGCACACTGTTTGTCTATTGTTGTGACTTAGATGAAGATCAGAGAGAGAGAGAGAGAGAGAGAGAAATAAGTGACTGAAAAGATCTAGAGCTACCAGACAGACACAGATAGTGACTGAAAGGATCTAGAGATTCCAGACAGACACAGATAGTGACTGAAAGGATCTAGAGATTCCAGACAGACACAGATAGTGACTGAAAGGATCTAGAGATTCCAGACAGACACAGATAGTGACTGAAAGGATCTAGAGATTCCAGACAGACACAGATAGTGACTGAAAGGATCTCGAGATTCCAGACAGACACAGATAGTGACTGAAAGGATCTCGAGATTCCAGACAGACACAGATAGTGACTGAAAGGATCTAGAGATTCCAGACAGACACAGATAGTGACTGAAAGGATCTAGAGATTCCAGACAGACACAGATAGTGACTGAAAGGATCTAGAGATTCCAGACAGACACAGATAGTGACTGAAAGGATCTAGAGATTCCAGACAGACACAGATAGTGACTGAAAGGATCTAGAGATTCCAGACAGACACAGATAGTGACTGAACGACAGAGATGGCTGCCAGTGCCAGCCTTGCCAAGCGTGGCATATTGCACAGGGAGGACATTGCAGCTGTCGGTCTGGGCATGCTCAGTAAATACGCTGGGTGTTTTTCTAACAGGCCGCACTTGGCCTTCCCCCCTCCAGGGAATTAATGAGAGAGGGAGTGAGAGAAGGAATGAGAGCCCAACTTGGCCAAAAGGCAGAACCCGTTTCTCTGTAGTCTTCTCTGGATTGTCTCTGAACATGTCAAAATATACATAAACGGACAGAACATGGTATGTTATAAAGGCCTAATAATAAATGTATCACTCCTATTATAAAACATTGTAGGACATTTCATTGAAGCAGTTGATATCAATGAAAGGAATGAAAGAGAGCTATGCCCAGCAAGCACCAGTCTATGCTGGTCTCAACCTCAGTAGCTGTGTGGAATATCGATGTCTTCCCCAGGCGTTCAATAAAAGACACAGACTATTATAGAGAATGAAAAGCCCAGCGCTTGTATTTCAGTGGCGTATCAATGCTTCTAATCTAAATGGCCAGTCAGTAACTCTTGTATTCTGCACACACACGCCGGCCGGCATACATGCACACACACAGACAAGAAAAGAAAGACAAGGAGTTAACTTCTACCCAATTTATTATTTAGAGCACATGTCTGTAAATGTCTAGGCCAACTTTTCCCAAACTCAGATCTCAGGACCCCAAAGGGTGCATATTTTGGTTTTTGCCCTAACACTACACAGCTGATTCAAATGATCAAACCTTGATGATTAGTTGATTATTTGAATCAGCTGTGTAGTGCTAGGGCAAACACCAAAATGTGCACCCCTTGGGGTCCCAAGGACTGAGTTTGGGAAACCCTGGTCTAGGTTATATGACTGAACTGGGTTTAGACAGTACCTTGGAAATGTCACTTCTCACATCCTTGTCTTACAGGGGAAACCACAACTATCTTTGGGGAAGCCGAGTCAAATGGGGAAGTCCTCAAACTGTTTTAGGGAAATTCCTTCAGCTCTTAAAGGGAATGGCCCACCCTGGAGCCAGTCACAACTTGTAGACTTGTTTACGTGCTGCTGTGAGGTTTGTTGCTAACGTTTCTTTGCTACCTGCCAATTTTACAGTTTTTACTCTTTAATTACTGTTTTATATTTTTTATTTTCCCCCTCGATCAACTTTTTTCATTCAACTTTTTCACCCCGGACGCTTTATCTGGACATGGTTCAACAGGACCTCCACCAGCCGAAGCTAAGTAGTAACAATAACATTATGCCTTTTAATTGCAGTGGCTGTACTCATAATATACAGGAGAACGATCGCCCTACGGCGAGGATAGCTGTGCTGCAAGCCCAGCTTCAGACGCAATCGTTAGGCAAGGGTAATTTAAGTGTAGGAAAGCATGAAACAGCGTCTGTGCCACCAATAAGTACAGATAGTAGTATAAATCCCCTCGCACAGTCCCTGTATCCGGATAATTTTGCCATGGCTTCTGGAAGGAAATGCTGTAGGAATCCTCAACCGGTGTCGTTACGGGTCTGAGACAGCGAAGCCTCCCACCATTAGCTCTGAAAAATTGAACACCCTAGTCATTGGCGACTCCATTACCCGTAGTATTATACTTAAAAAGAATCATCCAGCGAACATACATTGTTTACCAGGGGGCAGGGCTACCGACGTTAAGGCTGATCTGAAGATGGTGCTGGCTAAGGCTAAAACTGGCGAGTGTAGAAAGCATAGGAATATTGTCATCCACATCGGCACCAACGATGTTAGAATGAAACAGTCAAAGGTCACCAAGCGCAACATAGGTTCAGCGAGTAAATCAGCTAGAAAGATGTGTCGGCATTGAGTAATTGTCTCTGGCCCCCTCCCAGTTAGGGGGAGTGATCAGCTCTACAGCAAAGTCTCACAACTTTCCGATCGCTGGTTGAAAACTGTTTTCTGCCTGTCCCAAAAGATGGAATTTGTAGATAATTGGCCCTCTTTCTGGAACTCACCCACAAACAGGACCAAGTCTGGCCTGCTGAGGAGTGACGGACTCCATCCTAGCTGGAGGGGTGCTCTCATCTTATCTATGAACATAGAGCCCTGTCTATCTTCTCTAGCTCCACAATGAATGGTGTATACGGCCTCCTGGGCCGTATACACCATTCCTCACTGAGTTCCCTGAAGTCCGATTGGACCTTGTAGTCATGGCAGATAATATTCACAGTTTTGGTGACTTTAATATTCACATGGAAAAGTCCACGACGCACTCCAAAAGGCTTTCGGAGCCATCATCGATTCAGTGGGTTTTGTCCAATATGTCTCCGGACCTACTCACTGCCACAGTCATACTCTGGACCAGGTTTTGTCCCGTGGAATAAATATTGTGGATCTTAATGTTTTTCCTCATAATCCTGGACAATCGGACCACCATTTTATTACATTTGCAATCGCAACAAATAATCTGCTCAGACCCCAACCAAGGATCATCAAAAGCCGTGCTATAAATTCTCGGACAACCCAAAGATTCCTAGATGCCCTTCCAGACTCCCTCTACCTACCCAAGGACGTCAGAGTACAAAAATCGGTTAACCACCTAACTGAGGAACAAAATTGAACCTTGCGTAATACCCTAGATGCAGTCGCACCCCTAAAAACAAAAAACATTTGTCATAAGAAACTAGCTCCCTGGTATACAGAAAATACCAGAGCCCTGAAGCAAGCTTCCAGAAAATTGGAACGGAAATGGCACTACACCAAACTGGAAGTCTTCCGACTAGCTTGGAAAGACAGTACCGTGCAGTATCAAAGAGCCCTCACTGCTGCTCGGTCATCCTATTTTTCCAACTTAATTGAGGAGAATAAGAACAATCCAAAATGTATTTTTGATACTGTGGCAAAGCTAACTAAAAAGCAGCATTCCCCAAGACAGGATGGCTTTCACTTCAGCAGTAATAAATTCATTAACTTCTTTGACGAAAAGATCATGATCATTAGAAAGCAAATGATGGACTCCTCTTTAAATCTGCGTATTCCTCCAAAGCTCAGTTGTCCTGAGTCTTCACAACACTGCCAGGACCAAGGATCAAGGGAGACACTCAAGTTTTTTAATATTATATCTCTTGACACACTGATGAAAATAGTCTTGGCCTCTAAACCTTCAAGTTGCATACCGGAACCAAATAAACTACTGAAAGAGCTGCTTCCTGTGCTTGGCCCTCCTATGTTAAATATAATAAATGGCTCCCTATCCACCGGATGTGTACCAAACTCACTAAAAGTGTCAGTAATAAAGCCTCTCTTGAAAAAGCCAAACCTTGACCCAGAAAATATAAACAACTAATCGGCCTATATCGAATCTCCCATTCCTCTCAATTTAAAACAAAAAGCTGTTGCGCTGCAACTCACTGCCTTCCTGAAGACAAATAATGTATACGAAACGCTTCAGTCTGGTTTTAGACCCCATCATAGCACTGAGACTGCACTCGTGAAGGTGGTAAATGACCTTTTAATGGCATCAGACCAAGGCCCTGTATCTGTCCTCGTGCTCCTAGATCTTAGTGCCGCTTTTGATACCATCGATCACCACATTCTTCTGGAGAGATTGGAAACCCAAATTGGTCTACATGGACAAGTTCTGGCCTGGTTTAGGTCTTATCTGGCGGAAAGATATCAGTTTGTTCTGTAAATGGTTTGTCTTCTGACAAATCAACTGTACATTTTGGTGTCCCTCAAGGTTCCGTTTTAGGACCACTATTGTTTTCACTATATATTTTACCTCTTGGTGATGTCATTCGGAAACATAATAATATTAACTTTCACTGCTATGCAGACGATACACAGAACCCAAAATTGCCCTCCCTGGAAACCAGTGTTTCAAACATAAGGAAGTGGATGGTGGCAAATATTTTACTTTTAAAAACTCAGACAAAACAGAGATGCTAATTCTAGGTCCCAAGAAACAAAGAGATCCTCTGTTGGATCTGACAATTAATCTTGATGGTTGTACAGTCATCTCAAAAAAACTGTGAAGGACCCCGGCATTACTCTGGACCCTGATCTCTCATTTGACGAACATATCAAGAATATTTCAAGGATACCTTTTTTCCCACCTTCGTAACATTTCAAAAATCGGAAACTTTGTCCAAAAATGATGCAGAAAAATGCATCCATGCTTTTGTCACTTCTAGATTAGACTACTGCAATCCTCTATATTCCGGCTACCCAGGATAAAGGACTAAATAAACTTCAGTTACAGGTTTTACTGATAACCTACAAAGCATTACATGGGCTTGCTCCTACCTATCTTTCCGATTTGGTCCTGCCGTACATACCTACATGTACGCTACGGTCACAAGACGCAGGCCTCCTTACTGTCCGTAGAATTTCTCAGTAAACAGCTGGAGACAGGGCTTTCTCCTATAGAGCTCCATTTATATGGAATGGTCTGCCTATCCATGTGAGAGACGCAGACTCGGTCTCGACCTTTAAGTCTTTATTGAAGACTCATCTCTTCAGTAGGTCCTATGATTGAGTGTAGTCCGGGCCAGGGGTGTGAAGGTGAACGGAAAAGCACTGGAGCGATGAACCACACTTGTTGTCTCTGCCTATATATATATATATATATATATATATATATATATATATATATAGAGGCAGGCGGCAAGTCATTTCACAAGACACAGAGAAGACCGGACCAAGTGTCATCATTGTTACTGTCATACTCTCTCCATCAAGCAAATATTTTCTTCTCCATGACAACATTTCAGAGGGAAGTTTAGTGAACGGAGGCAACTGAGACAGTGTGTTAGGGGGAAGACGTCCATAAAAGATAAACAAACCACATTGTTCCAAATGCACTATATAGAGAATAGGGTTCCATTTGGGACGCAGACACTGAGACACAGACATTGCTCCCCAAACAAGCTGCTATAAAGAATATCCAATGCTCCATCCAGTACAGTAGTAGACAGGGCTGTGGTGGAATATCTAAGCATAGAGTACTTGTCATGCTCATGATAATGGACGGAACAAGGTGCAGCATGATTAGAGTTCCACATCTTTTATTTTGTGAAACTTAAACAAAAACAATAAACAAACAACGATCGTGAAGTAACGTAGTGCTACAAAATACTAACACAAACAATATCCCCACAAAAGCAGGTGGGAACAGGGACACCTTAAGTATAATCCCCAATTAGGGACAACAATAATCAGCTGCCTCTAATTGGGAACCATACTCAATCCCAAACACAGAAATGAATCGACTAGAACACCCCCTAGTCACGCCCTGACCTACAACACCATAGAGAACCAAGAGCTCTCTATGGTCAGGGCGTGACAGCACTGTAAGAGTTTTCTAAGTGTATGATTTGAACTCGGGCAGATTTACGAGGCATGGGCACCATATGATGCTATTCACTCTAGAACAAAGAGGGTCTGCCCAGTGTTTCTGATTCAGACCCATCTGCAGTAGAAATATACAGTATCTGTCAAAAGTTTGGACACACCTACAGTACTCATTCAAGGTTTTTAATTTTTATTTGACTATTTTCTACATTTTAGAATAATAGTGAAGACATCAAAACTATGAAATAACACATTTAAGGAATCATGTAGTAACCAAAAAAGTGCACACTCTTAGCATTCTCTCAACCAGCTTCATGAGGTTGTTACCTGGAATTCATCTCAATTAAGGTGTTAAAGTTAATTTGTGGAATTTCTTTCCTTCTTAATGCGTTTCAGCCAATCAGTTGTGTTGTGACAAGGTAAAGGTGGTATACAGAAGAAAGCCCTATTAGGTAAAAGACCAAGTCCATATTATGGCAAGAACAGCTGAAATAAGCAAAGAGAAACGACAGTCCATCATTACTTTAAGACATGAAGGTCAGTCAATCAGGAAAATTTCAAGAACTTTGAAAGTTTCTTCAAGTGCAGTCGCAAAAACCATCAAGCACTATGATGAAACTGGCTCTCATGAGGACCGCCACTGGAAAGTAAGACCCAGAGTTACCTCTGCTGCAGAGGATAAGTTCATTAGTTACCAGCCTCAGAAATTGCAGCCCAAATAAATGCTTCACAAAGTTCAAGTAACAGACATCTCAACATCAACCGTTCAGAGGAGACAGGAATCAGGCCTTCATGGTCGAATTGCTGCAAAGAAACCACTACTAAAAGACACCAATAATAAGAAGAGACTTGCTTGGGCCAAGAAACACGAGAAATTGACATTAGACTGGTGGAAATCTGTCCTTTGGTCTGATGAGTCCAAATTTGAGATTTCTGGTTCCAAAAGCCACGTCTTTGTGACAAACAGTAGGTGAACAGATGATCTCCGCATGTGTGGTTTCCACCGTGAAGCATAGATGAGGAGGTGTGATGGTGCTTTGCTAGTGACACTGTCTGTGATTTATTTACAATTCAAGGCACACTTTACCAGCATGGCTACCACAGCATTCTGCAACGATACGCCATCCTATCTGGTTTGCGCTTAGTGGGACTATCATTTGTTTTTCAACAGGACAATGACCCAGAACACACCTCCAGGCTCTGTAAGGGTTATTTGACCAAGGAGAGTGATGGAGTGCTGCATCAGATGACCTAACATCCACAATCACCCAACCTCAACCCAATTGAGATGGTTTGGGATGAGTTGGACCGCAGAGTGAAGGAAAAGCAGCCAATAAGTGCTCAGCATATGTGGGAACTCCTTCAAGACTGTTGGAAAAGCATTCCAGGTGAAGCTGGTTGAGAGAATGCAAAGCTGCCATCAAGGTAAAGGGTGGCTACTTTGAAGAATCTCAAATACAAAATATATTTTGATTTGTTTAACACTTTTATGGTTACTACATGATTCCATATGTGTTATTTCATAGTTTTGATGTCTTCACTATTATTCTACAATGTAGAAAATAATAAAAAATAAAGAAAAACCCTTGCATGAGTACTGTAGGTGTGTCCAAACTTTTGACTGGTACTGTATATATCTATATAAAAAAATATATGTTATTTTACCAGGTAAGTTGATTGAGAACACATTCTCAGTTACAACAACAACCTGGGGAATAGTTACAGGAAAGAGGAGATGAGTGAGCCTATTGGAAGCTGGGAATGATTTGCTGTTCATGATGGTATGAGGGCCAGATTGAGAATTTAGCCAGGACACTGGGGTTAAAACCCCTACTCTTATGATAATTGCCATGGGATCTTTAGTGACCACAGAGAGTCAGGACACCAGTTTAACATCCCATCCAAAAGACAGCACCCTACACAGGGCAATGTCCCCAATCACTGCCCTGGGGCATTGGGATATTTTTTTCAGACCAGAGGAAAGAGTGCCTCTTACTGGCAGTCCAACACCACTTCCAGCAGCATCTGGTCTCCCATTCAGGGACTGACCAAGACCAACCCTGCTTAGCTTCAGAGGCAAGCCAGCAGTGGAATGCAGGGTGGTATGCTGCAGGTATTCTGGTGAGAACATAGACTATATTGGCATCTGTATGGACAACATGGTCTACAGACAGTGCTTCTCAGTGTCTGCCAGTCTATCTGTCTAAATTTACATTTCTGGACTAGGCTGCTGCAGCGATCCTCTTGGCCCAGGTCCATCCAGCCCGTATAGTTAAGGAAACACAACTTTGATCTCCCCCACAAAGCCTCCCCTCCTCCGACCCCCTCTCCTACCTCCCTCCTTCCCCTCTCCTCACCTCCGCAGAACAGCAACATGTGACTGCCAGGGCTTGGGGCTACCAGGGAGTAATGATTTGGGATAATGATACAAAAAATGGGTTGAGTCCCAGTCAGGTAGAAGAGATTTTGAAATAATTTGTCTTGTGATGCCAGGTTCAGTTGGCAGCCCTTTACTGGGACACATGTTTTCTTATCCCGGACAAAGTAATTGTCCATGCCTGCCCACTACGCTCCTGGTACAGTAGAGAACAGACTAGTGAACCATTATATAGAGATAGCCTAACATTACCCTGCTCTGGCTGGATGGATTGGCTCCAGGTACCATAGCCACCAGCCAAGCATGACCAATGAATGTGGCTGTGAAGAGAGCAAAACCACAACACTGTATAGAGACTTGAAACCCTCACAAGTTAGATTATTTGGCTTCCAAGCTTTGCACTCTGACTCTCCCGTGACACGAAACGACTACATGTCTTCTCTTTCTCTCACACACACTCCTTGGTTCTCTCTCACATGTACACAAGCGCGCACACACACACCATGCCAGACTCATTAGTCCAATCATCATCCTCTCTGAGAGATGTGTATTATGGTAGGAGCTGTGGGACTGGAGAAGAATAGACGGACCGGGCAAGAGGATCAGAGGGGTATTCTCTCTCTCTCTCTCTCTGCACCCTGGCCTCCCTTCCTCTCCTTGCCCTGGCCAGTCCAGAGAGAATCGTGCCCCAGCTCTGTGTAGAGGCCGACTCCAAGATACATGTACAGTGGGGAGAACAAGTATTTGATACACTGCCGATTTTGCAGGATTTCCTACTTACAAGGCATGTAGAAAATCCAGAAAATCCAGAAAATCCAAAAATCCAGAAAATCACATTGTATGATTTTTAAGTAATTAATTTGCATTTTATTGCATGACATAAGTATTTGATCACCTACCAACCAGTAAAAATTCCAGCTCTCACAGACCTGTTAGTTTTTCTTTAAGAAGCCCTCCTGTTCACCACTCATTACCAGTATTAACTGCACCTGTTTGAACTCGTTACCTGTATAAAAGACACCTGTCCACACACTCAATCAAACAGACTCCAACCTCTCCACAATGGCCAAGACCAGAGAGCTGTGTAAGGACATCAGGGATAAAATTGTAGACCTGCACAAGGCTGGGATGGGCTACAGGACAATAGGCAAGCAGCTTGGTGAGAAGGCAACAACTGTTGGCACAATTATTAGAAAATGGAAGAAGTTCAAGATGACGGTCAATCCCCCTCGGTCTGGGGCTCCATGCAAGATCTCACCTCGTGGGGCATCAATGAACATGAGGAAGGTGAGGGATCAGCCCAGAACTACACGGCAGGACCTAGTCAATGACCTGAAGAGAGCTGGGACCACAGTCTCAAAGAAAACCATTTGTAACTCACTACGCCGTCATGGATTAAAATCCTGGTCCCCCTGCACAAGCCAGCGCATGTCCAGGCCCGTCTGAAGTTTGCCAATGACCATCTGGATGATCCAGAGGAGGAATGGGAGAAGGTCGTGTGGTCTGATGATACAAAAATAGAGCTTTTTGGTCTAAACTCCACTCGCCGTGTTTGGAGGAAGAAGAAGGATGAGTACAACCCCAAGAACACCATCCCAAACGTGAAGCATGGAGGTGGAAACATCATTATTTGGGGATGCTTATCTGCAAAGGGGACAGGACGACTGCACCCTATTGAGGGGAGGATGGATGGGGCCATGTATCGCGAGATCTTGGCCAACAACCTCCTTCCCTCAGTAACAGCATTGAAGATGGGTCGTGTCTAGGTCTTCCAGCATGACAACGACCCGAAACACACAGCCAGGGCAACTAAGGAGTGGCTCCGTAAGAAGCATCTCAAGGTCCTGGAGTGGCCTAGCCAGTCTCCAGACTTGAACCCAATAGAAAATCTTTGGAGGGAGCTGAAAGTCCGTATTGCCCAGCGACAGCCCGAAACCTGAAGGATCTGGAGAAGGTCTGTATGGAGCAGTGGGACAAAATCCCTGCTGCAGTGTGTGAAAACCTGGTCAAGAACTACAGGAAATGTATGATCTCTGTAATTGCAAACAAAGGTTTCTGTACCAAATATTAAGTTCTGCTTTCCTGATGTATCAAATACTTATGCCATGCAATAAAATGCAAATTATTTGCTTAAAAATCATACAATGTGATTTTCTGGATTTTTGTTTTAGATTCCGTCTCTCACCGTTGAAGTGTACCTATGATAAAATTACAGACCTCTACATGCTTTGTAAGTAGGAAAACCTGCAAAATCGGCAGTGTATCAAATACTTGTTCTCCCCACTGTATATGGTGCTGTTGGTGCACACAGTGAGTGGGAGAAAAACAACTCCCAAACAGACTGATATAGAGTGGCAAGAAAAAGTATGTGAACCCTTTGGAATTACCAGGATTTCTGCATAAATTGGTTGTTCAAGAGTTGTTCATCCCAAGAATATTGCTGAACTGAAACAATTTTGTAAAGAGGAATGGTCCAAAATTCCTCCTGACCGTTGTGCAGGTCTGATCCGCAACTGCAGAAAACATTTGGTTGAGGTTATTGCTGCCAAAGGAGGGTCAACCAGTTATTAAATCCAAGGGTTCACATAATTTTCCCACCCTGCACTGTGAATGTTTACACGGTGTGTTCAATAGAGACATGGAAACGTATAGTTGTTTGTGTGTTATTAGTTTAAGCAGACTGTGTTTGTCTATTGTTGTGACCTAGATGAAGATCAGATCAAATTTTATGACCAATTTATGCAGAAATCCAAGTATTTCCAAAGGGTTCACATACTTTTTCTTGCCATTGTAGTTCCCTATGAAGACACGATAGTGCAGAGGTCAGAAAAAGACAAACTGTTCTTCAATGTTCTCTTTGTCTTACATTGTTCTCTCTCCAGTGAAATGGTCTGGTGTCCATTTGATATTTCAGAGGCGTTCCATGTTTTTTACTAGCTCTCAGGGAGACACACGAGAACACTTTCTTCTTCCACACTAAGCTACTCTGTGGACCTCTGTGTGTGTCTCGCTGCTATTTAATCAGTGCGCAGGTGCACATTTTTCACTGTCGGGTCTGGAGAATTAGCGACCCAAGTGCAGCTAGGTTATGCAACCTTAGCAAAGACACACTAACTCTGACTGACCGATATAAAGACCCACAATTCATCCACCAGTGTGTCTGCACAGACACATCAGATGCCATGAAAACAGAGTGAAGCACTACCCCTCATCTTTAGCTCATCGAGGGCCACTTCAGTCAGTGTAGAGTTACAGTGAGAAACTGTCATTTATGAATGGGGTCTGGGTCTGTCTGGGCTGAGGAGACAACAGGAGACCTCGACCCTGATCAGCCTCTTCCTCCTTCTGCTCCCTTCCCTACCCCCCAGAGCTGGGCTTACCGAGGGTTCAAGCAGGGAGAAATGGGAGGGGTTGAGGAAGGGGAGGAGGGAGGGAGGTTACAGTACAAAACAAGCTCTATAACTGTGGAATTAATGGAGCGTATTCATTTACGGAGTGGCTGCGGTTCAGGATTGTCTGGAACCTGACTTGCTGTTGCAGAAAATACAGGATCCACTAGCCTACCTCCTTTCAGCTGCTTCTCAGTGCTCAGTCACTCCGCTGCCACTTGTGCACAAAACAGTTCAAACAAACATGTTTATTTGTCTGCTGTAACAGTAGGCTATTGCAAACATAAGCATGACACAAACAGGTTGTCAAGCAATGTAATGTTTTTTCAGGAGGGGTGCTATATGCAGCTATTTAGGCCAGCTATGTAGCCTACACAGCATATCACACAAGCAAGACAGGCAGGCAGTCAATAGCAATTTCATGTTATTTTTCCATCATCATTGAAAACATTGACTCCTGGCTATATGGCAGCATAACTATAACGATTACATCATCACACAAAACGCTAATTGTTTTGCCCCAATGCAATGTGAAGACTGCGTCTTGCTTGTGCTACAGCAATATCCGTTCCAACAGACAGAGAAAGTTGTAGCCGGCCCTTCATATATATTTTTGGAACGTTCGTTTGAATTGCAGCTGTTCAGAAATATGCGTCAGAGACAGACATAGGGTACATCATCAAATCGATCATATTGGTTGAGGGTTCAGAAGAGGGTGAGTAAAGAGAGAAAAGTGAATGTGTGTTAATAACACACGCGCAGAACGTGATTCTGATCCTTACATTCGGAAAATACGTTTCTAGAGGGCAGATGCAAAAACTCTGTATTCATAGCCTCAGCCATTCAATTATTGCTCCTCTCCTTCTGTACTTAGAAGGATTACTCTACAACCACTGTGATTATTACCCTCTACAACCACTGTGATTATTATTATCTGACCCTGCTGGTCATCTATGAACGTTTGAACATCTTGGCCATGTTCTGTTATAATCTCCACCCGGCACAGCCAGAAGAGGACTGGCCACCCCTCAGAGCCTGGTTGCTCTCTAGGTTTCTTCCTAGGTTCCGGCCTTTCTAGGGAGTTTTTCCTAGCCCCCGTGCTTCTACACCTGCATTGCTTGCTGTTTGGAGTTTTAGGCTGGGTTTCGGTACAGCACTTTGTGACATCTGCTGATGTAAAAAGGGCTTCATAAATACATTTGATTGATTGATTGAAGAGAGGCAGAACGTATTCCTGTTCTCTCCCAGCTGAATAAATAACCGTGCAGTATAAATAATAGGCTACTTACTCTGGGCCAAACGCTTAGCATACAGGGTCTCTCTGAAGAAGGCCCCCTGTTTCTATTCTAGACTGCTTCTTCAGATGTTTTATATAGCCAGTACTCTTACTACAAGCAAACTAGTAACAGACACAGATAGAATCAGAAATTATGAATGAGCATGTGTAGCTCTCGAGCTTCGCATATTATCGACAGGCACTGACATACTGTACAGTACAATATTCAACAACACAGTCACAACACAGGTGCACTGCACAACAGGCTGTGCCAGTCTCTTCCTGCTGTGTGTTTGGCATGACAACGACAAGGATGTTGGCTACTAGACAGTGTGACACTGACCATCAGGTTTCAGCCCATCAGGCTGACCACCAGGTTACAGCCCATCAGGCTGACCACCAGGTTACAGCCCATCAGGCTGACCACCAGGTTACAGCCCATCAGGCTGACCACCAGGTTACAGCCCATCATGCTGACCACCAGGTTACAGCCCATCAGGCTGACCACCAGGTTACAGCCCATCATGCTGACCACCAGGTTACAGCCCATCAGGCTGACCACCAGGTTACAGCCCATCATGCTGACCATCAGGTTTCAGCCCATCAGGCTGACCACCAGGTTACAGCCCATCAGGCTGACCACCAGGTTACAGCCCATCAGGCTGACCACCAGGTTACAGCCCATCAGGCTGACCACCAGGTTACAGCCCATCAGGCTGACCACCAGGTTACAGCCCATCAGGCTGACCACCAGGTTACAGCCCATCATGCTGACCACCAGGTTACAGCCCATCATGCTGACCACCAGGTTACAGCCCATCAGGCTGACCACCAGGTTACAGCCTATCAGGCTGACCACCAGGTTACAGCCCATCATGCTGACCACCAGGTTACAGCCCATCAGGCTGACCACCAGGTTACAGCCCATCATGCTGACCACCAGGTTACAGCCCATCAGGCTGACCACCAGGTTACAGCCCATCATGCTGACCACCAGGTTACAGCCCATCAGGCTGACCACCAGGTTACAGCCCATCAGGCTGACCACCAGGTTACAGCCCATCAGGCTGACCACCAGGTTACAGCCCATCATGCTGACCACCAGGTTACAGCCCATCATGCTGACCACCAGGTTACAGCCCATCAGGCTGACCACCAGGTTACAGCCCATCAGGCTGACCACCAGTTTACAGCCCATCAGGCTGACCACCAGGTTACAGCCCATCAGGCTGACCACCAGGTTACAGCCCATCATGCTGACCACCAGGTTACAGCCCATCAGGCTGACCACCAGGTTACAGCCCATCAGGCTGACCACCAGGTTACAGCCCATCAGGCTGACCACCAGGTTACAGCCCATCAGGCTGACCACCAGGTTACAGCCCATCAGGCTGACCACCAGGTTACAGCCCATCATGCTGACCACCAGGTTACAGCCCATCAGGCTGACCACCAGTTTACAGCCCATCAGGCTGACAACTTCTCCTGGAAGCACAAGGAAAAACCACAAAATCCACATGCTTGTAGCATTCTTATCGTGTAGTACTCTAGTAGACCAACAAGGAACTGTGACAACATTGAACAAACAGAGCCAAAACCGAGAGCCAGACATTGTCTCCGTGTGCCAATGAACCAGTCAAAGACTGACACGATTTGGTTCCATAATAGAGGGAACTATGTGATAGTGATATGTGACAGTAACATAGACGGACTATAGATGAATAGGAGAACACAGGGTCAGTCATCACCATCATACAGATAAAACGTATTAACTGTCCCCCAAACCAATAAACTGACAAAAGCTATGGAATTGCGTGAGGGAGGGAAAAGCCACTTTAATGTTGCTTAACAGAGAGCCTACTATCTCTGGATGAAGGGTATTTGTTGGTATAGAGCTGATATCATCTCTTGTGGACAGATCTACGTCAACATAACTGGTACCATAGAATCCATCAGGAAGGAATGGGATGCGTCAGGTAACAAGCAACAGTAGTTCCAATGTTTTTTAAACGTTTTTTTTAATCACTGTTTTTTTTAATCACTGGTTATTGAATCACAGTTTTTTTTAATCACTGGTTATTGTAATCACTGGTTATTGTAATCACTGGTTATTGTAATCACTGGTTATTGTATCACTGGTTATTTTATCACTGGTTATTGTATCACTGGTTATTGTAATCACTGGTTATTGTAATCACTGGTTATTGTAATCGCTGGTTATTGTAATCGCTGGTTATTGTAATCACTGGTTATTGTAATCACTGGTTATTGTAATCACTGGTTATTGTAATCACTGGTTATTGTATCACTGGTTATTGTATCACTGGTTATTGTATCACTGGTTATTGTATCACTGGTTATTTTATCACTGGTTATTGTAATCACTGGTTATTGTATCACTGGTTATTGTATCACTGGTTATTGTAATCACTGGTTATTGTATCACTGGTTATTGTAATCACTGGTTATTGTAATCACTGGTTATTGTATCACTGGTTATTTTATTCTGGTTATTTTATCACTGGTTATTGTATCACTGGTTATTGTATCACTGGTTATTGTATCACTGGTTATTTTATCACTGGTTATTGTATCACTGGTTATTTTATTCTGGTTATTGTATCACTGGTTATTTTATTCTGGTTATTTTATCACTGGTTATTGTATCACTGGTTATTGTAATCACTGGTTATTGTATCACTGGTTATTTTATTCTGGTTATTGTATCACTGGTTATTGTATCACTGGTTATTTTATTCTGGTTATTTTATCACTGGTTATTCCTTGTTCTAGCATCTCTTGATTCCTTCTCTTAACATGTATGGTGGAGGCTGCCGAGAGGACAGCTCAAAATAATGGCTGGAACGGAGTGAATGGATACTGTGTGTGTGTGTGTGTGTGTGTGTGTGTGTGTGTGTGTGTGTGTGTGTGTGTGTGTGTGTGTGTGTGTGTGTGTGTGTGTGTGTGTGTGTGTGTGTGTGTGTGTGTGTGTGTGTGTGTGTGTGTGTGTGGCGCACAGGTCACAGTAGCATCTTGCAGATAGTCTGAGGGGGAACATTCTAATGAATGAGGGCCAATCCTCTGGAAGCAGTGCCAAACACAAGACACTAGACAGACAGAGACCCAGACCCGGGGCCAGAACCAGGCCAAGCCAAGCCAGGCTGGATCAAACCAGAGCCAGAGCCAACAGACCAGGGCAAACCCTGAGGGCCTGAGGATTCTTCTTCAAACAAACCCAGAGAGTTAGAGCTCACTGGAAATCCCCCTGCCCTCTTTCTTGTTCTAAATGAGCTTTAAGAGGAAAATGGATGAATCAATAATCCATTAGTGTTTCCTGTCTTCCTGCCGTGGTCTTTTAAGGTACAGTTTTGCTGCTCGTTCTTGACTGTGTGGTGTGTAGACAAATGCTTAGAGAGGTCAGTCTGAAAGGTCATGACAGCCACCGGCAACCTGCTCTTTGCAGTTTTCTACGATGGATTCCCCTCGCTGAGCTTCCGTGACATGAGAGGTTGTGATGGCTTTTCTGACAAACTGCTCTTTTTCCAGTTGAGTAATTCCCCCTCTTCTTTGACGAAGGTTGATGTCTAAAAAGGTAGCCACTCTTTTCTGTTCTCTTTTTTCCTCCTAACTAAGATACTATTACTGTGTAAATGCTGCATTCTGCACCTCTCCTGCTCTAACAAATGACTTTATAATGGGAAGGAAAAACGTGAGTTCAGAGTTTAAATATACTGTATGTTCCATGCATCTTTGGCAGGTGGTTTATAAGAGAAAAATAAACTCTTAATGATAGGAAATGATAGGGAAGTCTATGATCTGTTCCATATAAAGGAGTCATAGACCGCATCCCAAATGGCACCATATTCCCTATATAGTGCAGTACTTTTGACCACCGCCCTAGGGAATAGGGTGTCATTTGAGACACAGACATAGAGTCTTGTTGGCCCAGTGGCATGTCTTTGTGCTGTTGGCTGCATATCTATATTTCCTCAGCTATGACATCTGTGTAGAGAGGATAGGACAGGGCACATGGAGGGGAGGGGTCTGTCTCTCTCTCTCTTTTCTTAGGGCAAGTGTGCCTGGTTTCTGGCTACAGCCTAGTTTTACTGTCTATAAAGTAAACTGTATGTTTAAGGGTAAGAAGTGTAGGAGAGAACAATAGATGTAAAGACAGAGAGAGGGAACAACATACAGAGATATAAACAGACAGAATACTGAGAGACAGACCAGGAAGATAGATGGGGATGGATGGATATAGATATATATATAAAATATATAGCGCACACAAACAGTAGATGGATCAGAATACAAACAGGAAGTGTATGTGTTCTCACCGATTTCCTCTCTGCCTTGAGCTCTGTGAGATACCGTGAGAGTTCAGTGATGATCTGAGAGGTCAGGTTCTCAGCAATGACCTCGTGCTGTCCTGCGTAGTCATTCAGCTCGTTCAGCGTCGACAGGAAGGCCCGGCATGACGTGTATCTGACAGGTCACATGTCAAAGGAAGTGATGTCAGAGAAGGCGACGACGTAGAGGGGCCTGACACAGCATCTTATCTAGGGTACTATAAGATGCTCAGATGTTGGGAGAAACATTAGGCCTACTTCATTAGCTACCAAATGAGAGGAAATAGCCTAATAACTAACAATCCAAATGCAATACAGTATATAACTGTGATTTAAGTAACTTTGTGGTTGCGTCTGGGTGCCAAACTCACTTGTTCTCCTCCTCTTCTCTTGAGTTCTTCTTCGGTTGATACTTCTTTGATAGATTCCTGTGAAAAAATAACAAGCAGCAAGGTTCTGTTACTACTAGATACAACCACAATAATATATATATATATACTAGATACAACCACAATAATATACACACACACACACACACACACACACACACACACACACACACACACACACACACACACACACACACACACACACACACACACACACACACACACACACACACACACACACACACACACACACACACACACACACACACACACACACACACACACACACACGTTTGGGTGGCAGGTAGCCTTAGTGGATAGAGCGCTGAGCTAGTAACCGAAAGGTCACTGGTTCAAGTTCGAGCCGACAAGATGAAAAAAATCTGTCAGCGTTCCCTTGAGCAAGGCACTTAACCGTAATTGCTCCAGTGTCACCGCTGATAGTGGCTGACCCTGGCCGTGACCCCACTATCCAAGGGTGTCTCAGGGGGAGTTGACATATAAAAAAAACATTTCCACATGTGAATCAGGAAAAATATAAGTACCCACCAAATGATTATTATTACAATGTGTTTACTATCCCAATGGGTTATTATAATGTGCCAACAGATCATCTATACCAGAGTGCTTTCTGCCATGCCTCACCTCCATGCCTCCCCTGCAACCTCCATGCCTCCCCTGCAACCTCCATGCCTCCCCTCCTACCTCCATGACTCCCCTCCCACCTCCATGACTCCCCTCCCACCTCCATGACTCCCCTCCCACCTCCATGACTCCCCTGCAACCTCCATGACTCCCCTCCCACCTCCATGACTCCCCTCCCACCTCCATGACTCCCCTGCAACCTCCATGCCTCCCCTGCAACCTCCATGCCTCCCCTGCAACCTCCATGCCTCCCCTCCGACCTCCATGACTCCCCTCCCACCTCCATGACTCCCATCCACCTCCATGACTCCCCTCCCACCTCCATGACTCCCCTCCCACCTCCATGACTCCCCTCCCACCTCCATGACTCCCCTGCAACCTCCATGACTCCCCTGCAACCTCCATGACTCCCCTGCAACCTCCATGACTCCCCTGCAACCTCCATGCCTCCCCTGCAACCTCCATGACTCCCCTGCAACCTCCATGACTCCCCTGCAACCCCCATGCCTCCCCTGCAACCTCCATGCCTCCCCTCCCACCTCCATCCCTCCCGTTCCACCCTCCCACCTCCATCCCTCCATTTCCACGCCCTCTGTTCCAGTAATAATGCTTATGGCCCCAGGACCAAAAATTCACAATCAGTCACCATGAAGAAACATGCTTTTCTCCTCCGGACTACGCCCTCTTTCTGACATTGGCTGCACAAGCCTGCTGGCACAAGATGAGTGTGTCAAATAAAACAGGCTGGCATACAGATTTAGTATGTAGTATGCTGTTCAAAACTGTCAGCTGTACTGTAGGTGAAGGGTTAATGAGAGGACCCCAGAGTTCTGGACCGTGTAACCACTGTGACGAATATACTGAGATTCATGCACTCTGAATCTGCCTCTGTCCCTCCCGCTCTCTGTCCCTCTCTCTCTCTGTCCCTCTCTCTCTCTGTCCCTCTCTCTCTCTGTGTCCCTCTCTCTCTCCCTCTGTCTCTCTCTCTCTCTTTAACTCTCACTCTGTCTCCCTTGTTTCCTCTCTTTCTCTCTGTTGCTGTGTTTGTTTGTTTGTTTAATAGTGATAGTCGGATCAACTCATCACCCAGCTCCATTTTTTCTCTGTGTGTCAACACAGTTTAATACAGACTAACAAGCACACGCATGTACGCACACACAACCACACACAGTAGCCTACTCAATCAGCCAATAAAAATAGGTAAACCTATTAGAAGAATCCACCTACAAACGGCAACAGACCAGACAAGCCAATTAGATTTCAGCAGACAGACGCAGAGTGAATCAGGAAGCATTGAGGCATGCTGGTTGGCAGGCAGGCAGCGAATGGTGAGTCACATTGTAGCTTGGTCCTCTTCACTCATGCATGATGTGCTGCTGTTTACTATGCTGATGTTTGGACCATTAACCCTTTCAGTATGAATAGAGGTCAGGTCCTACATGGTGAGTAGAATGAAGGTTGACAGAAACAGTAGAATAGAACCCCTGCAACAACATGGTCATGGCTGCCCTTTTAATGTCAACTGTATAATGGAAGAAATAAAATAGTGATGCAATAAAGACTATTATATTACTGTACCAATATAACATGGGCAATATTAATCATGCTGACTAACAACTAGTCTAGAATTCATTGGTAGAAGAAAAATGAGACAATAATCATCATTATTAGACTACCATGCAAGCCGAACTCCACCCTTAACAAGGCAGTATAGGCCTCCCGAGTAGCGCAGCGGTCTAAGGCACTGCATCGCAGTGCTAGAGGCATCACTACAGACCCGAGTTTGATCCCAGCCTGTGTCTTGGGCCGGCCGTGACCGGGAGACCCATGAGACGGTGCACAACTGGCCCAGCGTCGTCCAGGTTAGGAGAGGGTTTGGTCAGCCAGGATGTCCTTGTCCAATCGCACTCTAGCGACTCCTTGTGGCGGGCCGGGCACATGCACGCTGACTTCGGTCGGCAGCTGGACGGTGTTTCCTCCGACATATTGGTGCGGCTGGCTTCCAGGTTAAGTGAGCAGTGTGTCAAGAAGCAGAGCGGCTTGACATGGTCGTGTTTTGGCGGGCTCTCGACCTTCAACTTTCCCGAGTCCGTACGGGAGTTGCAGCTATGGGACAAGACTGTAACTACCAATTGGATATCACAAAATCGGGGAGAAAAAGGGGTAAAAAAGAATAATATATATATATATATATATATATATATATATATATATATATATATATATATATATATATATATATATATATATACACACACATACATACATACATACACACACACACACACACACACACACACACACACACACACACACTCACACACACACACACACACACACACACACACACACACACACACACACACACACACACACACATCACTCCATCATGAATGAATCATGCACGTGGTAAAAGCACTAAAGCATGTATTCTCTCTCTCTCTACCACAACCCCCCTACTCCTCTAACCTTGTGTCTGCTCTGTTGCTAGGCAGATCTACCTCTCCTCCCTCGCTTTTGAGCCTGGCTGTCTCTCACTCATGGCCAGATGTTATGGCAGAATGCATTTGCCCTTCCTCCTCCGTAGCATAGTTAACCAACACACAGACAACCAGAGGGTGCCTACTTAATGAGGATTAGACCAATGTGTGTGTGTGTGTGTATATGTGTGTGTGTGTGTGTGTGTGTGTGTGTGTGTGTGTGTGTGTGTGTGTGTGTGTGTGTGTGTGTGTGTGTGTGTGTGTGTGTGTGTGTGTGTGTGTGTGTGTGTGTGTGTGTGTGTGTGTGTTGTGGTAATGGAATATGAGTTATTGTGCCCCATATTGAGTGATACTGTGCCACACAATATATTTTTAATACCCATTCCCCTAAGTAGTATGCACACAGACCTTAACCTATTGTCCTGTACTGTGGATTATACCAATGTGTGTTACTGTGCGTAATGCACCGTAGCCTACTTTACTATTTTATTTATTTTTTATTTTACCTTTATTTAACTAGGCAAGTCAGTTAAGAACAAATTCTTATTATCAATGACTGCCTAGGAACAGTGGGTTAACTGCCTTGAAACATTGTGCACGTTTATCCATTCGATACAGTGGAGGCGGGTTTAACCTAGATTATACCAGCGTCTGCTGTTTGGTTTGGTGAAATATGCATTTGGTCAAATTTTCTGGCATTTCTCTTTTGATAATGTCTACTGATGCGTTGTAGTGCCATGTTATCGCAGAGCAGAGTGAGGTGTTTGTCTTGTTGAGCGTTTAGTGCTAATGGCTGAAGCAGTGGTGCCAAACTGCTCACCAACCATCTGTAAGATATTTCACACACAGCAGAGAGTTATCACCCTGTTCAGCCCCAGAGACCATAGAACAGGTCTATCAAAGATCTAACAGACTCCAGAACTCTATCAGAACTCTCATTCACACCGACAACGTGAAGATACAGTAGAATTACAGCACAGAGGAAAGGGAGAGAGAGGAGAGGAGAAAGAGACAACAACAGTGGAGAAGAGAGGCAGGAAAGAGGGAGGAAAAAAGAAGAGAAAAACATGAGTAGCGAACCAAACTTCCTCCAGCACAAAGGAGTGACGGATGGATGATCAAAGGGCCAATTTCAGTGTGTTTATTAGATTGAATGTTTTTTAGATCTACTGTAGCAGGGCTGTGTTCTATGGGTCTGAGCGTGCCCAGTAGATTCAACCTGCTTTAACGAGCTAACTTTATCAGGGGGAGAATAATTCGTCCGGATGCAGAAACAAACAACACACACAAAGATGCACATTGTGTCCAACCCAAAAAAGCTTTATAAACAGGCCTATCCATTCTGTAACGTGCAAATCCTATTTTCCTGTGATAGCAGAAGGCCGTCCACGTGGGAAACAAATGTGTTTCAGATGGAGAGATATGAGTCCTACAGTTCTACTGTTTAAGCAGAGTGAATTAAAACATCTGACTGCCACATCTGCAGAGCCGTCAGGTTCAATAAAACACATCACAATATGGAAAGACTATCCCTGGGTCACAGATACCAAAGTGAGACACATACGGAAACTAATTAGGTCATTACGTGTGTGTGTGTGTGTGTGTGTGTGTGTCATGCAAACAGAGTAAGGAACTACTAGTCCTATTATCTCCTTAGTGAAGGGAGATTTATCTAGAAAGAGAAGGAGGTGGGGTTAGGGGTGCAGATGAGGGGTGCTGGATGGGGGTTGGTCAGTAGTCAGTAATTAGAGTCTTTAGCCCTCCTCTTGGCCCTCTCTAGGGAACCAGATAAGGGATTTTTTGGGGCAGACCTCTGCTGTTTGTTGTTGGGGTAGAAGAGAGCCTAGGAAGAGGATGCCCTCACACCCTCACCCTTACTCTATTTGAGGAGAGGAGGGCTTGGGGGTGTTTAAAAGGGGGGAGGAACTAAACAACCGATACTCCACCGTGATTGGAGAAAGAGAAATGTGGGTCAGCGTTGGCTGGGGATGATAATACTGATACCTTGTTACTATGGCAACACATGCCTCCCACCCCCCACCCGTCGCCAACCTTATTTCCTCTGTCCTCAAGCAAAAAACAGCAAGAAAACACTGTCGTGCAAGAGAGAGAGAAAGAGAGAGACTACAGACACAGCGAGATGGAGAGAGACAGCGAGAGCAACAGAAAGAGAGAGACAGGGATGGATAGAAAGAGAGACTTCCGCTACAGGCATCATCATTCTCTTTATCTAGCCATCCACCTGGGTAAAGCTAACATCCCTCTGTCTGTCAGGCTGAGCTCTCTGATAGGACCTCACTTAAACAAACTCAGTAGTGATGTGCTCAATGCAGGCTGAATGAGGTGTACACTGTCAAACTGTCAGTGAATTTGTCTGTGTGGAAACATGACAAAGCTTGTTTTTAATGGCAGTGAAATACAGTATCTTAAACAATATTGTTTTGCTTTATCTTGGCCAGGTCGCAGTTGTAAATGAGAACTTGTTCTCAACTAGCTTACCTGGTTAAATAAAGGTGAAATAAAAAAGAAATAAAAAATACTAATAATTCATTTTAAGCATTTTTCAAGACACCCAGTCAGTTTTCATACACAAGATATATGTTATAATTTCAGTGCATTTGGAAAATATTCAGACCCCTTGACTTTTTCCACATTTTATTACGTTACAGCCTTATTCTAAAATGTATTAAATTCATGTTTTTCCTCATCAATCTACACAAAATACCCCATAATGACAAAGCGAAAACAGGTTTTTCTACATTTTTGCAAATTTACCAAAAAATAAAAACAGAAATACCTTATTTCCAGAACTATTCAGACCCTTTGCTACAAGACTTGAAATGGAGCTCAGGTGCATCCTGTTTCCATTGATCATCCTTGAGATGTTTCTACAACTTGATTGGAGTCCACCTGTGGTAAATTCTATTGATTGGACATGATTTGGAAAGGCACACACTTGTCTATATAAGATCCCACAGTTGACAGTGCATGTCACAGCAAAAACCAAGCCATGAGGTTGAAGGAATTGTCCGTAGAGCTCCGAGACAGGATTGTGTCGAAGCACAGATCTGGGAAAGGTTACCAAATAATTTCTGCAGCTTTAAAGGTCCCCAAGAACACAGTGGCCTCCATCATTCTTAAATAGAATGAGTTTGGAACCACCAAGACTCTTCCTAGAGCTGGCCGCCCGGCCAAACTGAGAAGTGGGTGGAGAATGGCCTTGGTCAGGGAGGTGACCAAGAACCCGACGGTCACTCTGACAGAGCTCCAGAGTTCCACTGTGGAGATGGGAGATCCTTCTAGAAGGACAACCATGAGAAACAAGATTCTCAGACCATGAGAAACAAGATTCTCTGGTCTGATGAAATCAGAGAAGCCTGAATGCCAAGTGTGACGTCTGGAGGAAACCTGGCACCATCCCTATGGTGAAGCATGGTGGTGGCAGCATCATGCTGTGGGGATGTTTTTCAGCGGGAGGGACTGAGAGACTAGAGGGAAAATGGAGCAAAGTACAGAGAGATCCTTCATGAAAACCTGCTCCAGAGTACTCAGGACCTCAGACTGGGGCAAAGGTTCTCCTTCCAACAGGACAACAACCCTAAGCACACAGCCAAGACAACGCAGGAGTGGCTTCGGGACAAATCTCTGAATGTCCTTGAGTGGCCCAGGCAGAGCCTAGACTGGAACCTGATCTAAAATCTCTGGAGAGACCTGAAAATAGCTGGGCAGCGACGCTCCCCATCTAACCTGACAGAACTTAAGAGAATCTGCAGAGAAAAATGGGAGACTCCCAAAACACAGGTGTGCCTAGCTTGTAGCGTCATACCCAAGAAGACTGCCAAAGGTTTCTTCAACAAAGTATTGAGTAAAGGGTCTGTAAATGTGATATATATATTTTTTGATACATTTGCAAAAATGGTGCTTTGTCATTATGGGGTATTGTGTGTAGATTGATGAGGGGGAAAAACGATTTTGTCCATTTTATAATAAGACTGTAACGTAACAAAATGTGGAAAAAGTCAAGGGTTCTGAATACTTTCCGAATGCACTGTATGTTATACTCTGTATGCTGAAGAAGGCTGAGGCCGAAATGATTGAATTATTGAAGAATACTATCCATTTCATTCATTGGTGAAATATCTAGACAGAGAAATACACTTACAGTATCATAACAGGGCAAAACAGAAACACTCACCTAATCTGCTTTGCATAGCTGATTTCAATCTCCGATCTCTCTTTGACAAATTTACTGTACCTCTCCACGAACTCGATGCCTGACTGTGTATGCTTCTCTAGGTTATCAAACTGATCCTGCAAACAGAAGAGAGAGAAAGAAAAACAGGCATGAATATAACATCCCAATACTTAGGAAGAGCGTTCTGTGATTTTGTTGTGGCGGATTCGCAGTGCCACAAATACAAACCTTTCTAGCTGCAAGAACAAAAAGTTTCCTACATGACCTTTTGCATGTGTTGACAACGTGTTAGCCTCACTTTTTGCCAGCAGTACTGAAATGCCAATGAGTTTAACGTTTCTAGATATACATTATAATGGCTGTACAACGCCTGCTCACATTACTCACAACGCTGTGCTAATATTTTCCCTTCTCTAAGGCCAAGGGTTTCAAAGTCAACAATTAGCTATACTCTCTCACTTTGCTGCGGACACTTAAAGCTCCAACATTTAACTTTTTAGACGACCTGACAAAATTCACAGAGATGTGAAATATTAGATCTGTCACTCTCATTGAAAGCAAGTCTAAGAAGCGGTAGATCTGTTCTATATGCACTATTCCTATGCTTCCCATTTTTAAGGTTTGTTTTTGCATCTTTTACTTTCGATTTTGTACATTAGATTCAAACAGCTGAAAATACAATATTTTTGTTTATGGAAAAGTGTCACGTCCTGACCAGCATAGGGAGTAATTGTATTATAATTTGGTCAGGACGTGGCAGATGGGTATTTGTTCTGTATGGTTTAGGTTGAGTGTGAATTTTGTAGGGGTGTTTGATTTATTATTTCCGGGTTTTGGTTTATGTTCTATGTTTTGTATGTCTAGGTTCATTCTAGTTCTTTGTATTTCTATGTCTAAGTAATTGGGTGTTGGACTCTCAATTGGAGGCAGGTGTTTTCTGTTGCCTCTGATTGAGAGTCCTATATATAGGTTTGTGTTTTGGTTGTAGTTTGTGGGTAGTTGTTTTTGCATTGCGTTGTATATAGCCTGCAAAACTGTTCCTGTCGGTCATTGTTTCTTGTTTTTTCGTGGTGTTCACATTTAAATAAAAACATGATGAGCACGCAACCCGCTGCGTATTGGTCCACTTTTTCCGACAGCGATTTCTCCGTATCTTCAGACGAAGAGGAGCGTGACAGAACTACCCACCACAAAAAGACCAAGCAGCGGAGGAAGTCTGGTGAGGACCGGGGAACACGGCTGGTAAGGGAGCCCGAGAGGCAGCCCCAATATTTTTTTTGGGGGGGCACACGGGTAGTTTGGCTGGGCGAGGATTGAGCCCCAGGCCAAATCCCCGTACTGTTTTTGGGCGACATATGACTGGACAGGTCCCGTGCTTAGGGGTGATGGGTGCTGTGGCGAGGCCGGGTATTTTCAGGCCGGTATGCGCAGTACCAGCGCCCCGCATGTGCCAGGGGAAAGTGGGCATCCAGCCAGTAGGGGTGATGCCAGTCCTGCGCTCGAGACCGCCAGTGCGCCTCTATGGTCCAGTGTTTCCCGCTACACGCACTAGCCTTGAGGTGCATGTCTCCAGGCTGGCACGTCCAGTACCAGCCCCACGCATCAGGCTTGTAGTGCGTCAGCCCAGCCTCGGCAGTCCAGAGCCGCCCACCAGTCCGGAGACGCCGGGGCCGCCCACCAGTCTGGAGCCGCTGGGGCCGCCCGCCAGTCCGGAGCCGCCGGGGCCGCCCGCCAGCCCGGAGCCGCCGGAGCCGCCAGGATCGCCCGCCAGCCGAACGCAGCCAGGGACGCCCGCCAGCCGAGCGCAGCCAGGGTCGCCCGCCAGCCGGGCGCAGCAAGAATCGCCCGCCAGCCGGGCGCAGTCAGGGTCGCCCACCAGTCCTCCGGCGCGGCCAGGGGCGCCACCTAAGTGGGCGACGCCGAGGGTGGAGCGGAGTCCACGTCCCGCACCTGAGCCACCTCCAGTATAGGTGGGTTGGGGAGGGGGGGTGTTGCACAGGTGCCGTTGTTGACGGCAGCCACCCTCCCTTCCCTCCCTCTAGTTATGGGTTTATTTTTTGGTTGTCTTGTTGTCTAGGTGCATTCGGGGTATGCACCTTTGTGGGGGGGGGGGGGGGGGGGGGGGGTACTGTCACGTCCTGACCAGCAAAGGGAGTAATTGTATTATAATTTGGTCAGGACGTGGCAGATGGGTATTTGTTCTGTATGGTTTAGGTTGAGTGTGAATTTTGTAGGGGTGTTTGATTTATTATTTCCGGGTTTTGGTTTATGTTCTATGTTTTGTATGTCTAGGTTCATTCTAGTTCTTTGTATTTCTATGTCTAAGTAATTGGGTGTTGGACTCTCAATTGGAGGCAGGTGTTTTCTGTTGCCTCTGATTGAGAGTCCTATATATAGGTTTGTGTTTTGGTTGTAGTTTGTGGGTAGTTGTTTTTGCATTGCGTTGTATATAGCCTGCAAAACTGTTCCTGTCGGTCATTGTTTCTTGTTTTTTCGTGGTGTTCACATTTAAATAAAATATGATGAGCACGCAACCCACTGCGTATTGGTCCACTTTTTCCGACAGCGATTTCTCCATATCTTCAGACGAAGAGGAGCGTGACAAAAAGGTATTTCACAGCAGTTTAGGTGGTACCATAATTCTCTACACTACTTGATTGTTTTGCCACATAAACTGAAATTAGGCAAACTATTCAAATTTTAGCAACAAGGAAATGGCAGAGTGCATCTAACTTATTATCCAAGTCTGTTTGGCACACCTGCCTTCTAATAAGCTAATAGGGTCGAATAAAAAGAGCTCAGGTAATTGAATTTAACAGTGGAACAAGCTGGCCTTTCTACCTTAGTGCCTAGTCCTTCTTGGAGCTAGCTGTACCGATTCCAAAAGAGACTAACCAGCCAAAGCCACCAATCAGATAAAATGCTTGACTTATTGATAGGTGTAATTCATGTTTTTGATGTCATTGTGAGGTTTGGGGGTTTCATAAACAGCTAATATTGTGGCTATGACACACATTGTCCTCTATGGGATAATGGATGCCTGTAGTATTGCTGTACTTTGGTTACAAGCAGAAACACTAATCATGTAGTGTTGAAGTTACAAGAAGAAACATTGTAGCTATGCAGTGTTGAGGTTACAAGAAGAAACATTGTAGCTATGCAGTGTTGAGGTTACAAGAAGAAACATTGTAGCTATGCAGTGTTGAGGTTACAAGAAGAAACATTGTAGCTATGCAGTGTTGAGGTTACAAGAAGAAACATTGTAGCTATGCAGTATTGAGGTTACAAGAAGAAACATTGTAGCTATGCAGTGTTGAGGTTACAAGCATAAACACTGTAACCCTGTAGTATTGCTGTAAGCTATTTTGGTTACAAGCAGAAACACCTCCACCGATGAACTGGCCCCGACTCAGAGGGACTTTTCACCATTTACAGAAACCCATTCAGTCTCCTTCACTCAAGTAAAGACTTCAACTGTAGGCTAATTTTAGAGTACCCTAACCCACAATGGCCTTGTACATTATTCATAGCTTAATACAGTTATTCCGCCTAAACACTGTCCCTCGTCAGTACTGTACAGTCTAACAGGAACAAAAAGGTGCATGATTGTCAAATTCATCGTTTCTATGCATTGTCTCTCCTCTGTCATATAGGCCAAGCATGTGTAGAATACGGAAAAACTGAATGATGCTGCATAATGTTGCCTTATCCATTACCTTATTAAAACACCTGATTTCAGCCAAAATGTCTTGAGAATAGAAATAGGCTACACTACAAACAGGCTAGTCCATATACAACAGTTGCACTGTACAACAGCCTACCAAAAACAGCCCTACTGTAGTGGATCACACACTCGAGTAGCCTACCCCTCAGAACATTTTGCAATGATGCGTCTCCGTCCATTGACAGTACTAGCAAAGGAACACAGACGATACAGCTTGGTTAGGGTTAGTTTTACATTCACCTTGGTATAGCTCCAACAGTTCCCCATCCTCTCCTCCATCATCTGTAGTCCACCTCAACCCAAACCCAATGTCTGTTGTCCTCAACCCAACCAAAGCTGCCTGCAGCACTTCATGCAGTATATTCCCCAACTGTCACTGAGCTACTGTCCCAGACCAGTCCTATGAACTCGACAGGGTTCTGAGTGGGGGTGTCTTTGTGCTGCTGTAATCCCTCGTTTTACATTGCCTGACTGCTACAGCTAGCTGCCTCAGACACAGGAAGTGGATGTGGTTTGAACAGCTTAGCATAAGTGCTTGATGCTCAACATTTCGGTCTTTTTTTGGGGGGGGGGACTGTGGATCAGAGTCTGTACCATTGCTGCAATGAACATAATGCTACAGCCAACATGAAGGCCAACACATGTTTAATACATGATGAGTGTTAATGTAGGGATGAATGAAAGCATCAAAACCAGGAGTGTAGCTTGGTACTGTAATAAAACATGGATGTTTGCCATCTAGGGCAAACAAGGACAAGATTCAGTTGGAGGGTCTTTTCACACAAATGTCCCTCAGTTGCAACAACCACACATTCATGAACCACTCACCCACCCACTCATGTGAAGAGACGTGAGATGCAAAACAATTGGCTATTCGATTGATTTAAAAAAGATGCCCTAGTAGCTACCTCTCTATCATATTTTTTCTTTGTCACTCCCCCCTCTCTCTCTCTACAGCATGCTCTCCTCTTCCCTCTTTCTCCTCATCCCGTCTTCCCTGAGGAAGTGCTCAACGCTTGTTGTCCGCCTCTGTGTCAATTAGATTCAGCAGATCTCCTCACAGTGATTGGTTCATTAAAACACTGTATAGCAGCGACTCAACAGGATCTCACCATAGAAACACATAATGCTGTTCCTCCAAATACATAAGTAATCCTCCACACCTCACTGCACCCAAACACACCCTTCACTAACACGCACAACACACACCCTTCACTCACACACACACCCTTCACACACACACACACCCTTCACTAACACGCACAACACACACCCTTCACTCACACACACACCCTTCACTAACACGCACAAAACACACCCTTCACTCACACACACAACACACACCCTTCACTCACACACCCTTCACTCACACACACAACACACACCCTTCACTCACACACACAACACACACCCTTCACTCACACACACACCCTTCACTCACACACACCCTTCACTCACACACAACACACACCCTTCACTCACACACAACACACACCCTTCACTCACACACACACACCCTTCACTCACACACGCCCTTCACTCACTCACACACACACACACACACAACACACACCCTTCACTCACACAACACACACCCGTCACTCACACAACACACACCCTTCACTAACACGCACACACAACACACACACTTCACTCACACAACACACACACAACACACACCCTTCACTAACACGCACAACACACCCTTCACTCACACAACACACACCCTTCACTAACACACAACACACCCTTCACTCACACACACACACCCTTCACTCACACACTCTTCACTCACACAACACACACCCTTCACTAACACACACAACACACCCTTCACTCACACACACCTTTCACTCACACCCTTCACTCACACAACACACACCCTTCACTCACACAACACACACCCTTCGCTCACACACACACAACACACACACCCTTCACTCACACAACACACACCCTTCACTCACACACACCCCTCACACACACACACACACCCTTCACTCACACAACACACACCCTTCACTCACACACACCCCTCACTCACACACACCCCTCACACACACACACCCCTCACACACACACACACACACACACACACACACACACACACACACACACACACACACACACACACACACACACACACGAGGAGGAAAACTTTGAAAATAAGTGTTTAAATGAATGTTTTCAAGTGATATCCTCTGGAATCCAACACAGATCTTGTTGATGCATCAATTATTAGGATTTTGCAAAAAAAAATTAAGTCACATTACCCTTCTCAGTTGAGACAGCATGGTGTCCTATAGTTGCAGAGGGGAAAGGTATACCCCTGTCCAACATTAAAATCCAACCAAGGTCCAACCCTCCCCTTCCCAGAGTAATAGCTAAGGCAGCCTCACTGTGGTTAGGTTAGAAAGGGTATCATTCCCCAGAAAATTCAGAAGTTTAAGAGCAGTATGTTATTCCTTATTCCTTGTCCCCATTTCCACCACATGGACCAAAATCTGCCCTGGTCTGTCTGAGAGAAGCATTCCTCTGTCTGGAAGCAACGAGGGTCCCGGAGCAAGAGATGCAGTACTGACTGAGACAGACATTCACACTCCTACACACACTCTACATCTGAGACCAGCCGTAGCCTGGGAGCACGCAAGCTAAATGTTCCGTCAGGCGTGAGGTGGTCTCAGTGGGACCTGAGACAGGGAATGATTCATTGAGGAGAGGAAAAAAGGGGGGCGGAAAAGAGGTGGAGTGGAGAGAAGAGGAGGAATTAAGAGGGAGGGCACTGGAGTGGAGAGGAAGAGGGACCACTTTGACTAAGGATAATGCAATGATTACCAACATCACCTCATTCATTACCTGGACAACACACGGCAGCAGGACTGTGGGGACACTTCTGCGAAAGATGTGTCACAGTCACAATGTGACAAATGTCTGAATAAATGAATACTAGGCTAGTTCATATGAGAGAGAGAGAGAGAGAGAGAGATGAGATAGAGAGACTGGCTTTCCAGTAAAAAGGAAAAACCCTTGGCCAGGCGATTCCCACAGGCGGAAAAGGGCTAATAAATGTTGAATAACAGGCTACTGCACATTGGAACAAAATATCAAGGAAAACTACAGAGAGGGAATCTGTGTCAAAGGCTCACGCTAATATCACACAGAGCCAACATCACCATATTCTATTACCTTGACACATCAAAACAACAATCCAGCAGAAAAAAGGGAGGGGGCAGACAGTCAAAGCATTTGTAGTCTTGCTCACCAGAATCTTGGGCTTCCGCTTCATGAAACACTTCATCATTGTTTCAATAAATTTCTGAAGTCTATATAAAATCTGCCTTCATATTGAAAACACCTCAGACCGTCTCATTGTCTTATTCTGATGAAAACATGACTATGGGACATAGCGCCTCTCTCTCCTTCTCTTTCTGTGCTACAATACCATATCACTCCTGGTATAATCCAGGCTGCTCTGCCTTTTATATCAGACACAGTGTGGACAGCAGCCAGCTTCTATATAATACATTAGCCACCACTAGAATGCTGCTGCCGCTGTGCATGAGAATGGACTATCTGGCTGTATCCCAAACCACTCTTCTTCTTCTTCTTACCACCTCCTTCTCATCCTCCTATTCTCTCCTCCTCCTACTCCTCCTCTCCCCAACACTTTCCACTTTTCTAACATGGAATGAAAGGTAAAAGATTACTTTTGTTGCTACCGTAAACTAATACAATGATTGTGCATAAAGCCCCCAAGGTAATATCCTGGTGTATGGACTTCCAACTTAAGCCACAGGGGGCGGTAGAGGGTAACAATGCCCCCATTATACTGGCCCCTGAAGGTGATCGGTCAACAACACTCAGATAGGGTCTGCAAATCATTGAAGTACTCCCTCCCCCCTCTCAATCTCTATCGCGCCCACCCCCTCTCTCTTTCCCTCCCTCTCTCTTGCACACTAACAAACACATTCCATTGACACATCAGTTCTCCAGAGGGACTGCTGTGGTTGCTTATTTTTAATCTCTGTCAGAACAGAACACCAAAGAGCTACAATTCAACAGCCAGAAACAAGACCTGCATAATAATGGTCCTGTAAGCCTTGTTACATGATGATTCACTATGACAGGCCTTAGAAGAAGGAAGACAAAAACCTCTGATGAAATGTTTGACATGGTGCCCCTCTTTCTGAGGGGTTGTGAAAGAGGATAAAAGGAAAGATAATGAAATCATCCATTCAGAGCCTTCCAAAATACTAGATGGACAAGTAATGTTCACAGATCTAGAGAAACCTCCTATATAAGCTTTTTACATTCAGATTTAGATTCATTTGTTGGCACATAACCAGAAGTTGGTGGTTTGCTGTTGTACTTTCATACTAATGGAAGACTGCTGGTGCTAGCCAGGATTAGGCTGACTCAAAGACACTTCCAATCATGACAGGCTAGAACTGGTCTGTGTCAAACCCTACAGTAAGTTACGCTCCATTTGTTGTAGGCTGTATAGACACTACAACTACCTCCAACACATCTTTACAGGTCAGTGCTCTCAATAAAATCCCATGTCAGAGTCACTCACAAGAGGAAATCAATAGGCCATTAGGAAGAGCCAGAGAGGTGAGGGGTCAGTGTTCATAGCAGGTCATCTGAAATATGGGAATGATATCTAATATACGGCTGACGCCAATTAGTAGACTGGTCGATTGTTTGGTCGTTAGGCTGTTGGTCTACCGAGATTGTTTTAATAACATCTCAGTGAACTAATCCATTGCGGAGGCTAAAAGCCAATTCAAGCTTGATCCAAAAATGTGGTGGGAGGCTCCATATGGAGGGTGTGACACAATTGTGCAGCCTCCAGAAGCATGCAGAGGTAAAATCCAGCTCCGTACTGCATCGCCATGCGCCTCCCAAATTTTGTATGCAGAGGGCTCTGTACAGCTCTGCATTGACATGATTTGTTGACTGTAGGTGGGGGCAGTACATCCTGTAAAAAACACAAACTCACTTCCTTGACAACAGCTCTGCACTGCCCCGCGAAGAAGTATAAATGCCCTGACTTCTGCTGAGGCCGTATCACCGTGAATGCTGCAGGGCTGAGGCCGTATCACCGTAAATGCTGCATGGCAGGGCTGAGGCCGCATCAACATAAATGCTGCATGGCAGGGCTGAGGCCGCATCACCGTAAATGCTGCACGGCAGGGCTGAGGCCGCATCAACATAAATGCTGCATGGCAGGGCTGAGGCCGCATCAACATAAATGCTGCATGGCAGGGCTGAGGCCGCATCACCGTAAATGCTGCATGGCAGGGCTGAGGCCGCATCACCGTAAATGCTGCACGGCAGGGCTGAGGCCGCATCACCGTAAATGCTGCACAGCAGGGCTGAGGCCGCATCAACATAAATGCTGCACGGCAGGGCTGAGGCCGTATCACCGTAAATGCTGCACAGCAGGGCTGAGGCCGCATCAACATAAATGCTGCATGGCAGGGCTGAGGCCGCATCAACATAAATGCTGCATGGCAGGGCTGAGGCCGCATCAACATAAATGCTGCATGGCAGGGCTGAGGCCGTATCACCGTAAATGCTGCATTGCAGGGCTGAGGCCGTATCACCATAAATGCTGCACGGCAGGGCTGAGGCCGTATCACCTTAAAATGCTGCATGGCCAATGCAGATGTCAGATTGACCATGTGCCCAGATGCACTTCTCTCTCCAGAATGCGCTCTCTCCCACCAATTTGTGCACCTTCATTATTTCATAACTTCATTGTGTGAATTGTTTGTGTTTGATAGTTACTGTCTATCAATTCCCCATTACATATATCACCAGTAGGACATTTACCATTAATTTCTATAATTTCTAATCTATAATGTTTGTTACTTTGGTTATGGTAATTTACGTTAATGCTTTCAATATCATTATTCCAGTCTTCCCGTTATCATTGTCGGAGTGGACACATTGTTTGCAGAGTGCACAACCTATGCTACACTTGTGAGAAACAAGTTTTGGTTTATTTCATTCCATTTACAAGTTTGGTCTATTTAGTCATTGTCTTTTGTTTGGAGCGCTCCTCTCAATGTTGACCTAGGACACGCACGCATATAAGTAGGCCTATAGGCTACCTGGCCTGCACGCAAATGTAGGCATATAAAATGTGCCCATTTGGGCATCTGATAGTACTTCTGATTGGCTTAACTCACCACCACTAATGACCTGTGGAGCTTCTCAAAGTAATGTTGTTTTCCTCACCTCAAACAGCAAGCAAGCAAAGTATGTTTTTACATCCATTGAGAATTACAAATAGTTCCTCAATGTATTTGAATTGTTTTCCAGCTCTTTCCCTTTCGATAACCACTCAGCGTGAAAGGGAAAAATGTCATGCTCTGATCCAGTGGAAATGTCATAAAATAGGCCTACCTGATTACTTATCAGTGCTTGACTTGGACTGAAATAGGTTTCGATACTCATTTTGGGTGCTGGTACTGTTTATTTTTTGGTGCAGGAGCTCCACAATACTTTAGAGCTAATATTCTATAAAAGGAACAGGAGTTTAAGCAGTAGAAAAATTGAGGTGCCGGTACTCAGCTCCGGTGAGCTCCTGCCCAAGCCCGAGCTCACTGGCTTTAGGTAGGCTATTTTTTACATAGTTGGCAATGGCAATAGAAGTTACTTTTTAGGTTTGTATAATTTTCATTTAGATTAGGAAAGAATTTTGATTAACCACATGACAATGATTTTGAGATACGAAGACATTATTATAAATTAAATAAAACTGTTATGGTAATGTGCATATGAAAACGATAGCTGGCACGCAGATCGGTAGAAAGAGTAAGATAAATTGGCATTCCACATGAGAAAGGTTGCCGACTCCTCGTGTAGGTATCCTCGTGTAGCCTATTACCGGTAACTTCAGGAGAATAATGCCAGAATCTGTGAAAGCCAGCACGAGCGGGAAGAGAACAGTTGGGTCAGGTAAAGGTTTTTTTCTTCTGGTTATCTAGATCTCTGGCGCCCACTTGAGGCATTTGTCTTATTTCATCAAACCAAAAGAACAGACGACTTTCGGTCAACTAAGATTTAGTTTTTGTCGGGGGCAGCCCTAATCTAATAGACTGTTAAGTAGTTGTCCAAATGAGCAAGAGTCATGGACCTACATGTTTCTGTAAGTCACAAAAACACACACACACACACATCAGGTGCTAAATCCGGCGCTAAAGATAAGCCTAAACATAGTCAGCGTATTACCGCATTATGGCGTGTTTTCAAAGCATCATGGTTTCAAACTTATCATATACTCATCATCTGGCCTAAATGTTTTCTTCACAAGGGAAATTCTATAAATTGTATGTAGCAAGTTATTTTAGGAGTCTCTTTGCATTATAATAATACTGGTGGTATACCGCAGACAGACAGAACACATTAAGAAGCAGTCTCCCACTGTTCCTCCAGAAATACCATTCCACCACAGGAAACGTGGAGAGGGGGACACCAGATGTCCCAACAGAGGAGTGGGGGGGACAGAGGGGACAGATGCTTTGCTAGGGGTTTAAAGAGGAGGAAAATGACAATAGCTAAAGAGGGCTTAGAAGTAATTGTCTCAGTCAGTGATCCTTTACATAATAGTAGAATAGAAGTATGGACCAGATGTTATGTGTAGGGAGGGCAAAGAGGAGATTTTTCTGACCATGTGACCTGACAAGGTAAAATTCCTTGGCTATAGGCCTAACTAGGGCCCAGAGGTTTTCCTTGGCTATAGGCCTAACTATGTCACAGAGGTTTTCCTGGTCAGTTCACATGGACAGAGACAAACTCTGTGTCTTTGTTACAAGGAAGGAATAAGTAGTTCCACTGAAAACTATCACATAGGCTACAGTAGTATCAAATATTAGGCTGATTGGAGAGATTTGGATTCTATGACATAATAGATCAGGATAATAATCTGAAATCCCATCTTGATTTTAGCATCTTGAGGAAGCTCCCCACAGCTTGTTGCTGAGTTACTGAACTGGACCTATGTGCACCAAGTCACATGATGTAGCCTAGAGGCTATCCTGTTGGCACTTGTGCTAAACTTCCAACTTATTATCTAGTAAATGAAACATACAGAGCCAACGGTGAGGACCACAGGTCAGTATAGCAATATTATCACTGTTTTACTAACAGGGGAAAAGTAATTTTGTAATACAGCATTATTTTTGATCTCCTATAGTCTAAATGTCATATCTATTTAACAGAAGTGGGAGGAGAGAGGGGTTTTTCAATGAGGTCATTCTAAGAATCTCTCTCATTGAGAGTCTCTGATGCACAAAATATCCCTAATTGGTTGGTTGGTTATGTAGGACAGACTCATTAGTCATCCATTTATCTGCTCTTGAGAAGAACCCCCCCCCCCCAATGAATATCCCATCGCTGCTAGCAGGTCTACAGTACAAGCACCAACAGAAGCTCTGGACCTGGCCTGTCTAATAAACTACAGCACACAATGGAGCAAAATAACAGGTTTCCTCTGTGCCCTGTGTATGTCAATGCATTTCTTCAGTGTGTCTCACGAGAGTGGGCATCCGACCACAAGGACAAATATTTAGTGGGAGATGCCGACCCGGGTCCCAAGCACAGAGGCTTTGTCCACCGGACTGGGTGGGAACAATACTCTCCACAGGAGAAGTCAGTAACCCCTGGGCCGAGGACACACACACACACACACACACAAACTGCGTATGCACACAAATGCACGGACACACGGCACACAAGCATGTGCACACACACACAAACTTGTCCACTAGACCATTGAGTATCACCACAAACATTTGCCTTAGTGACATAATGGCCTAACGTAGATTGCATATTTCTTTATCTCAGATATTACACTGTAAAATCACACCACTGTTCAGTCAGTCAAACCCTCTAAAATGTTGGTCAGTGTTGAGTCAAACCTGTTCCTCACCTCACTTAATTTATAGACTAATCAATGCTGATAAATAGGCTATGGACATGCTGCATGTATTACTTTATATTTTAATGATTGTCAATTTCATACTATTGCCTAGCTGTCTCTCTCCCCTTTTCTTGTCAATTCATTCTCTTGTAGTCTACTTTCGTAAAGCCTAAGGTAGGCTGAGGTTTTTTTATACGTTTTATAAAAAAATTGAAATATTTGCTCATGTCTGTCATACACTGGTGGCTTTGATTGACGGGTACTTTTATGGGGGTGTGCGTGTGTGAGATCACTGATTCTCTCTATAGGACAGTATGTCCATTCATAAAGTTTCCAAAAGTAGCATATCTGAACTCCATCTCTGTAATAAGAATCAAACGCTCCTGTCATGATTGAATCTTGTAAATGGCCTGTTTTCAGTAGCTTAGGCTACATTATTTGTCTCATTATAACGGCCTCTCTTTGAATGCCAATGCCATCACATGACGAGGCAGCAGGGTTTGTGACGTTCCGCAAATATTTAGGAACATTAAAAAACAAAAAAATCAGACTTCGTGTGAATGGATTTGTGAGTCTAAGTATTTGCAGGAAAGCCAACAGACAGGGACAAGGTAGGCATATATCTTTATTTTGACTCCGTCATGATCTGATTTACTTATTTTTTTATTTAATGTTGTGTCAATACGAAAATGCGATAGATCCTCTCCAACCTGGCATTTCATAACTTGTAGATTAATAGTTAAGTAATAACCTGAATAATAACAATGAAATGCCATGATAATGTTGAAGTGTAATGACTTGTTTCAAGTGGGTTTAATTAAGAAGCATATCCATGTTAACAAGTGTACAAACAGAATTGTGACCTCCCCTTTTTACATAGGGCCTTGTAGGCCTAAGACAACAGTATCATACTTTTAAACAAAATGGACATCTACGAAAAACTAATGAAAAGGGAAAGGAAAAAACGAACGAATTGCACATTTTTTTTGAGTCTGATAGCATATATGTTAAGTTGTGTCAATAAGAAAATGTGACAATCCTCTCCAATCTGACATTTCTTAAGTTGTATACTAAACTAATATTTAGAGGTAATCATTTGGCTTGGGGGGTATCCAGATTGTCATACTTTCATACCAACCTTGTACCATACTGGGACATTTGGTAATACTGGCACAGAACACAATGGGCACTGTTTTCAAACCTAACTGCTACTCTGTAATACGAAGGTTAGCAATGCTAATAAGTACATGTAAAATCCCATAGAAAATGCTAACGAGTGCATTGTGAACATTTTGTACAGTTTGTGACTTAAACTTATTCAAGTATACAAGTAACTCAAAAATGCTACTTACAGTTTGCTGCATTCACATAACAAATATTAGCCAGCAAGGCTCTTGATCCGCGAGGGGATTCTCTGCTGTTACCAAGCGAATGCTTGACTTGCTAGATAGCTAAGTAGCTACTAAATTAGCAAACCTAATGCAAAACTGCAGAGCATTTAGCATATTTTAGACAGTTAATTTAATAGTGGCAAACATTTAGTTGTGAATTTCATACTGTAATTCCTAACACTGATCTGAATAAAACCATGGAATGTCACATACATTTCTAATGACTAAATGCACTCTAAACAGGATGATGGGAAAGTAAACACTAGTGTTTAAAATCTGAATACTCAGGTGTTCTCCTGGTTGGAAACTGACTGGAAAAATCTGATTATCATGTTTAATCTTGCATTGTAAACGCCTGTGTTTAAGATAAGAACACTTATTAGCAAATCTAAATGCCTAATGTTTAAGTTATAAACGTGTCACGTTTCATGGTTTTACAGTGTGTAAAGCTATTGTACGGACTGTGGAAATAAGGTGCAACTATCTCCTAAGTACGACAGAGATGTTGAAGATCACTCTGCTGAGGGAAGGAATCACCAGGTATTGATGTACACTCACAGAGCTAGTCATCTTCATCTGCAGTAAGGTCTGCAGGTACTCCTCAAACGGGTTCAGTTGCTGGGTGTCATGGTTCAACCCTGGCCCTGCACCCATCCCTGGGTTAAGCTCCAAGGCCCTTCTCATCTCACTCCGCCTGTGCAACATGCTCATGGTCCATGTACAGCAACTCAGGAGAATGTTAAAAACCACAAAGGACTTTAATCCATTTCAGAAGGTGGATTATGAATGGAAGAAAAGGGTATTGATCAAGAATAAAAGTTGACCAAGACGTCCTTTGTTGATGACAACAGTAAGTCCAATAGACTGAAGATAAACATTTAAAAAATAAAGAATCAAAAGAACCACAGGGACAAAGGTAGAACCCAAGATTTCCAGAACCAATCTGATCAGTCTATAACTTTACCAGCTGTTAGGCTACCCAGAATGCCCAGGGCTCTGAGATTACATGACTCAGTAGAAACCTGGTTGACGTGGTTATTAATCTGATTACAACCCCTTTCGCCTGACGCCGACCCCTCAGCTACCCCACCACCCAATCAAATGCCACCGTTCTCTCTGAGATTACTACATATGGCCAAAGAACAAACATCAGCCATTGTTCTTAGAGCTGATTTTCTGAGTTTGTTCTTTTTGGAAGAGATCATGGTCTTATTTCTTACATAATAGCGTCCTAGACATTTCTAGGATTCAACTAACTATGTGATAGAGCTACATAGATGGAGAGTGGGTTAAAAACATAACGTTTAAAGCATACTGAACTATAGGCTTATAGGGTCTCGCTATATATGAGGATATTGAACACATACAGCATTCCAATACTCTAGAGAGGGTCTCTGTTCAGGGTCTGATCTGCTAGAGCTTAATAACATTCAGGTGGGTGGGTGATATGGGAGGGTGATTCAGATTACTCCACATCTTCTCAGATGCACTGTGCAGGCCCTGTGTTGTGACTGTAGGCCTCCCAATGCTAGCTAGTGGTCCTACTACTTTACATATAGATCGGGGCAACATCAGACTCAACCTCAAGGCCCATACATACAGCCAGCTGTCAGCCTCCATCCCTGCCCTGCTGCAGATTAGCACTCATGCTGAGCAAATGGGTGTTTAATGGACATAAGCGATAGGTTAACACTGAATGTAATATCACAACATTGGCACCCCTGCCCAGAAGTCCAGCTGTCCAGAGATAGCACTGTGTATCCAAATTGACACCCTATACAAAGGTTATTATGGTTTATGTGATTGTGATTTTCTATTCGTTTTTATTTCTATACGTTTTTAGATTTTTATTTGAAATTCAATTCAGTTTCAGTTCGTTTTCAGACTTGATTTACTAGTTTTATTCAGTTTCAGTTTGGTAAAAACATTTCTATTCAGTTTTTATAATATTTAGTTTCAGTTTTAGTGTTAGTGACAGAAACCTTATGCATGGGAGGCTAGGAGCCATTTATGTGTTGTAAGCCTATAGCAGGGGTACTCAAGTACTATTTAAGATGGTCCGGTTATCAAGGCAAATTTGATTTGTCACATGCGCCGAATACAACAGCTGTAGACCTTACCGTAAAATGCTTGCTTACAAGCCCTTAACTAACAATGCAGTTCAAGAAATTGAGTATTTACTAAATAAAGTAAAAAATGTAATAAAAAGTTACACAATAAAATAACAATACCGAGGCTATATACAGGGGGTACCGTACCGAGTCAATGTGCGGGGGTACAGGTTAGTAAAGGTAATTTGTACATGTAGGTAGGGGTAAAGTGACTATGCATAGATAATTAACCTGTTGGGGATAGGGGGCAGTATTTGCACGGCCGGATAAAAAACGTACCCGATTTAATCTGGTTACTACTTCTGCCCAGTAACTAGAATATGCATATAATTGTTTGATTTGGATAGAAAACACCCTAAAGTTTCTAAAACTGTTTGAATGGTGTCTGCGAGTATAACAGAACTCATATGGCAGTCAAAACCCTGAGACAATTCCTGACAGGAAACTGAAATCTGATGTGTGGATATCACTTCAAACATTTGCCATTGAAACACACAGGGGGTTATGAATCATTTAGCACTTCCTAAGGCTTCCACTAGATGTCCCCAGTCTTTACAAAGTGGTTTGAGTCTCCTACTATCAAAATTGATTGAAAGAGAGGCCGTGGAAAGTGGTCACAGGTGGAGGGCCATTTACCATTATGACGCCGCCGCCCATGGCTACCTTCCCCTTTCGAAACATTTTGAAAGACAATGCAAACGTCCCCATGGAATATTACTGAAGCTCTGGTTGAAAAAGGCCCGAAAGATTTATGTTATACAACGTTTGACATGTTTGAACGAACTTAAATATTTTTTTTTTTGTACATTCGTGACGACAAGTCCTACTCAGCACGGTACATTTTCAATAGCCTTCGGAGCGCGCTAACAATTGGGACATAAATGATTAACTTTTTCGAACAAAACTACATTTGTTATGGACCTGGGATTCCTGGAAGTGCTTTCTGATAAAGATAATCAAAGGTAAGGTTTTATTTACAATAGTATTTTTGATGGTTGATCATTCCAAGATGGCTCCAACATGTATAGCCTAGCCTATTTTGCTGGGTATACCACGTCATTTATTGCAAAGTGTGATTTCCCAGTAAAGTTATTTTTAAATCTGGCAAAGCAGTGGCATTCAAGACATGTTAACATAAGTCTTTGAATGACAATATTACATTTTAACAATGTTTTCGAATAGTAATTTTGTAAATTGTAGCGCTGATTTATCGGAAGCATTTGAGGGAAAAGATTTTCTGAATGTCACGCGCCGATGTAAAATGCTGTTTTTATATATAAATATGAACTTTATCGAACAAAAAATGCATGTATTGTGTAACATGATGTCCTAAGATTGTCATCTGATGAAGATTGTCAAAGGTTAGTGCTGCATTTAGCTGTGTTTTGGGTACTTGTGATGCATGCTAGTTGCTTTGAAAATGGCTGTGTGATTATTTCTGGCTGGGTTCTCTCCTAACATATTCTAATGTTTTGCTTTTGCTGTAAAGCCTTTTTGAAATCGGACAACGTGGTTCGATTCAGGAGAGGTGTATCTATAAAACGGTGTTAAATAGTCATATGTTTGAGAAATTGAAGTTATAGCATTTATGAGGTTTTGCATTTCGCGCGACGCGATTCCACTGGCTGTTGATTAGGGTGAGACGCAAGCGTCCCACTGGCCCAGACAGGTTAACAGCGAGTAGCAGCAGTGTAAAAAGTCTGGGTGGCCATTTGATCAATTGTTCAGCAGTCTTTTGGCTTGGGGGTAGATGCTGTTAACCTCTTACATCTAGACATTCCGCTAGCGGAACACCTGCTCCAATATCCAATGATAGGCGTGGCGCGAATTACAAATTCCTCAAAAATACAAAACTTCAATTTTTCAAACATATGACTATTTCACAGCATTTTAAAGACAAGACTCTCCTTTATCTAACCACACTGTCCGATTTCAAAAAGGCTTTACAGCGAAAGCAAAACATTAGATTATGTCAGCAGAGTACCAAGCCAGAAATAATCAGACACCCATTTTTCAAGCTAGCATATAATGTCACAAAAACCCAGAAGACAGCTAAATGCAGCACTAACCTTTGATGATCTTCATCAGATGACACACCTAGGACATTATGTTATACAATACATGCATGTTTTGTTCAATCAAGTTCATATTTATATCAAAAAACAGCTTTTTACATTAGCATGTGACGTTCAGAACTAGCATACCCCCCGCAAACTTCCGGGGAATTCGCTAACATTTTACTAAATTACTCACGATAAACGTTCACAAAAAGCATAACAATTATTTTAAGAATTATAGATACAGACCTCCTCTATGCACTCGATATGTCCGATTTTAAAATAGCTTTTTGGTGAAAGCACATTTTGCAATATTCTAAGTACATAGCCCAGGCATCACGGGCTAGCTATTTAGACACCCGGCAAGTTTAGCCTTCACCAAAATCAGATTTACTATAACAAAAATGTTATTACCTTTGTTGTCTTCGTCAGAATGCACTCCCAGGACTGCTACTTCAATAACAAATGTTGGTTTGGTCCAAAATAATCCATCGTTATATCCGAATAGCGGCGTTTTGTTCGTGCGTTCCAGAAACTATCCGAAATGGTAAATCAGGGTCGTGCGCATGGCGCAATTCGTGACAAAAAAATTCTAAATATTCCATTACCGTACTTCGAAGCATGTCAACAGCTGTTTAAAATACATTTTTATGCAATTTATCTCGTAAAAAAGCGATAATATTCCGACCGGGAATCTCCTTTTCGGCAAACAGAGGAAAAATCACAAAGACGGGGGCGGCCAGGGCACGCGCCTAAGCCCACAGTCCCTTGATCGGCCACTTGAGAAAGGCGATAATGTGTTTCAGCCTGGGGCTGGGATGACGACATTCAGATTTTTCCCGGGCTCTGAGCGCCCATGGAAGACGTAGGAAGTGTCACGTTAGAGCAGAGATCCTTTGTAAAAGATAGAGAGGGCAAAGAAGTTCAAGAAATGGTCAGACAGGCCACTTCCTGTAAAGGAATCTCTCAGGTTTTGACCTGCCATATGAGTTCTGTTATACTCACAGACACCATTCAAACAGTTTTAGAAACTTTGGAGTGTTTTCTATCCAAAGCCAATAATTATATGCATATTCTAGTTACTGGGCAGGAGTAGTAACCAGATTAAATCGGGTACGTTTTTTATCCAGCCGTAAAAATACTGCCCCCTAACCATAACAGGTTAAGGAGCTTTTTGGACCTAGACTTGGCACTCCGGTACCGCTTGCTGTGCGGTATCAGAGAGAACAGTCTATGACTTGGGTTACTGGAGTCTCTGCCAATGTTTTGGTCCTTCCTGACCCCGCCTAGTTTATAGGTCCTGGATGGCAGGAAGCTTGGCCCCAGTGATGTACTGGGCCGTACGCACTACCCTCTGTAGCGCCTTACGGTCGGATGCAGAGCAGTTGCCATACCAGCCGATGATGCAACCGGCCTGGATGCTCTCTATGGTGCAGCTGTAGAACTTTTGGAGGATCTGGGGACCTGTGCCAAATCTTTTCGGTCTCCTGAGGGGGAAGAGGCATTGTCGTACACTCTTCACGACTTTCTTGGTGTGTTTGGACCATGATAGTTTGTTGATGATGTGGATACCAAGGAACTTGAAAAGCTCTCAACCTGCTCCACTACAGCCCCGTCGATTTGAATGGGGGCGTGTTCGGGCCCTCCTTTTCCTGTAGTCCACGAACAGCTCCTCTGTCTTGCTCTCTGACCTCCTCCCTATAGGCCGTCTCATCGTTGTCGGTGATCAGGCCTACCACTGTTGTGTCATCAGCAAACTTTAATGAGGGTGTTTGAGTCGTGGGTGAACAGGGAGTACAGGAGGGGACTAAGCACGAACCCCTGAGGGGCCCCCATGTTGAGGATCAAAATGGCAGATGTGTTGTTGCCTACCCTTACCACCTGGGGGTTACACAAGTTATTCAACAAGCTACATTGGTTTCAGAAACTACCAGAAGCTTCTGTTTACCACAGAGAGCATTTGATTATATATGTTCTCTTCTACCTTTCCTGGCTGGCAAAGTACCAGGATGTTGTCTCTGGTCTTAAATCTGAATTTAGAGAACTGAATTTGAAAATGAATCTGAATGGATCTAAGAAGTTGAATATTATAATTTAAATTATAGTTCGTATGCTTGATACAGACAATGAATGCAATATCTACCATATTGTAACTGAATATATAAATATTGAAATTGAATATTCAATTAAATTGAAAATGTAATTTTAATTTAATTTCAGACGCAGCCCCTGTCTGGCGCAGGACTCAATCCCTCTCCAAGGCCACTAACACCAGGCCCATGCAGACCCAGACCACAGCGGGCGAGGAAAACCTTCAGAGCATTTCAGCTATGTGTTACAGTGACGTGTCTAGTCTAGTGTATACATTTCATATGCATAACACAAGGATTTGTTGTCTTGCAGCTGGTTAAAATAGCACCTGGTGAAATCTCTGACGTATACAGGATTTGTAACCACTGACCAGACTTGAGCCCTCTGTTCATAAATAGCCCATAGCATTTCACTGAAGGTTAAAGAAAGATGTGTAGAGTAACGTTAGTAGAGGAGCTTCTCCTGTTACCATGGCAACCTCCCAATCTTAGTTACCACCTCCTAATATCCCAGTCCAGGACCAGGGTCAATTCCCACCACTGAGCAAGGATCAAATCACACACTAGTAAGAATCCACCTCAAGCCGACCTCATGCCAGCCACTATACATACACCCAACGCTGGGGGGCTCAGATTGCCTATACTGCATGTAAACTCAGCAAAAAAAGAAATGTCCCTTTTTCAGGACCCTGTCTTTCAAAGATAATTCGTAAAAATGTAAATAACTTCACAGATCTTCATTGTAAAGGGTTTAAACACTGCTTCCCATGCTTGTTCAATGAACCATAAACAATTAATGAACATGCACCTGTGGAACGGTCGTTAAGACACTAACAGCTTACAGACGGTAGGCAATTAAGGTCACAGTTATGAAAACTTAGGACACTAAAGAGGCCTTTCTACTGACTCTGAAAAACACCAAAAGAAAGATGCCCAGGGTCCCTGCTCATCTGTGTGAACGTGCCTTAGGCATGCTGCAAGGAGGCATGAGGACTGCAGATGTGGCCAGGGCAATAAACTGCAATGTCCGTACTGTGAGACGCCTAAGACAGCGCTACAGGGTGACAGGACGAACAGCTGCTCGTCTTCACAGTGGCAGACCACGTGTCACAACACCTGCACAGGATCGGTACATCCGAACATCACACCTGCGGGACAGGTACAGGATGGCAACAACAACTGCCCGAGTTACACCAGGAACGCACAATCCCTCCATCAGTGCTCAGACTTTCCGCAATAGGCTGAGAGAGGCTGGACTGAGGGCTTGTAGGCCTGTTGTAAGGCAGATCCTCACCAGACATCACCGGCAACAACATTGCCTATGGGCACAAACCCACCATCGCGGTTTTGTCTCACCAGGGGTGATGGTCGGACTCGTGTTGATCATTGAAGGAATGAGCGTTACACCAAGGCCTGTACTCTGGAGCGGGATTGATTTGGAGGTGGAGGGTCCGTCATGGTCTGAGGTGGTGTGTCACAGCATCATCGGACTGAGCTTGTTGTCATTGCAGGCAAACTCAACGCTGTGCGTTACAGGGAAGACATCCTCCTCCCTCATGTGGTACCCTTCCTGAAGGCTCATCCTGACATGACCCTCCAGCATGACAATGCCACCAGACATACTGCTCGTTCTGTGCGTGATTTCCTGCAAGACAGGAATGTCAGTGTTCTGCCATGGCCAGCGAAGAGCCCGGATCTCAATCCCATTAAACACGTCTGGGACCTGTTGGATCGGAGGGTGAGGGCTAGGGCCATTCTCCCCAGAAATGTCCAGGAACTTGCGTGTGCCTTGGCGGAAGAGTGAGGTAACATCTCGCAGCAAGAACTGGCAAATCTGGTGCAGTCCATGAGGAGGAGATGCACTGCAGTACTTAATGCAGCTGGTGGCCACACCATACCTACTGTTACTTTTGATTTTGACCCCCGCCTTTGTTTAGGGACACATTATTCAATTTCTGTTAGTCACGTATGTGGAACTTGTTCAGTTTATGTCCCAGTTGTTAAATCTTGTTTTGTTCATTCAAATATTTACACGTTAAGTTTGCTGAACATAAACGCAGTTGACAGTAAGAGGACGTTTCTTTTTATTGCTGAGTTTATTCCAAGTAGAGATGCAATCACTGTCCAGGTAAACACGACAGTGTATGGTGTCTGTCCCCATGTTTTTCTTAAGTCAACACTCCAACAAAGTAAATAAATATTAAACTAACGGCATAATATCTCTCTCTACATCACGTAGCAGCACGGAACAGCCGTAACCACATGGTCTGTATGTTAATAAACACAGAAAGAAATGGCCATTGCAGCCATAAAGGTTAAAGTGTTGAGATGGGGCAGTATAGCAGTACTCTGTGTTAAGTTTACAAGACCAGGGTAGCTACAGATGTAGGATCTTCATTTAAATCACCCTGTTCAAGGAGAACTTTCCTGCGATGAATGAAATTGAAAACATGTAGTGTATTTTAGGTTTAAAAAGGCTTCTGAAGTTTGTAATTTCCACTTTAAAATTCCAGACTTGATTTTCTCTTACAAAAATGTCCATTCATTATAATCCACATAATATTTCACATTTCCTTTTGTATAGGATTATTTTCCTGATATAGCAAACTGGCTCAAATTAAGATCCTACATCTGTAGGCTACTCCATCTCTTACACTATACATGTATATAGGACATGTCCTAAAGCTCATATATTTCCAGTTGCTTTTCTGCTTGCAGTAAATAGGCCTGTAAGCTGATTTAGACCACGTGAAGAAGCAACTCTTTCTCGCACACGCACACAGAGAGAAGTTTAATTCAGTCGAGACATTTCTGTTTATTAGCCATGTACCGGTCCATGATTAAAGATATTCTCTTAAATCACCAGTCATCTAACCACCAAATAAAGGAGTTTTGTTTTGGTTGCATACTACTCTGCCTCCTAGCTGTCACTATGGCATGTTCAAATCAAAGTGTATTGGTCATGTACACAGATTTGCTGATTGTGTTTATAAATAAAAATATACAAAATTAAAAACATCAAAACGAGCAATGTCAGTGACAGGAAGATACATTATATGTATATCTGTACATATTTATATAAATATATATACATATAATGGTGTGTAAAGACAGTATGGACTGTTTATGAACAGAAAATGTGTGTACAGCAGTCATTATATAGGATGAGCCTTGACTAGAATACAGTATATACATATAAAGTGGGTAAAACAGTATGTAAACATTATTAAAGTGACCAGTGTTCCATGACTCTATGTACATAGGGCACCAGTCTCTAAGGTGCAGGGTAGAGTTCCAGCTGGTAGCCGGCTAGTAACAGTAACTAAGTTCAGGGCAGGGTACTGGGCGGAGGCCGAGTAGTGGTGACTATTTAACAATTCCTCTGGATGATCTGGCAGTACACTGCGTCTATCCAGATATGGTTTGAGACATGGTAGGTATGTGCATAGAGGGATAAGATGACATTATGTTTGTGTGGTCAAACTCTACTGTACTTCCATGGGGCTATTTGAAGACTAGCTGCATTCATGGGTATGTGTCAAAGAGTAAACCATTGTGGAAATGGATGTTGGCAGGGACAGGCTGTTAATTAGGCTCTGGATGGAAGATGATCTGCAGTGATGAGAACATTGGACATGAAAGCTTCGGGCCACATAGTGTTACAGAGACTGTGTGTTGGGGTGTGGTCTACACTGCTTTACAATCTAACACGGACTGACATCTGGTTATACATTTTTATGCAAAAATAGAGCATTAATCTAATACATTTTTAGAATTAACCCACTTTTCCTCACTAAAAACCTCCCCCATGAGCCTTTAGTGAACCCCCCGGAACCACACACACAATCTATTTAGTTCATCAGAGCATTAGATCTGTACCAGTTGCAGTCTTGAAAGAGGAGTAATGGAGAGAAAGAAGGAGAGGGGGAAGGAGGAAAAGAGAGAGAGAGAGAGAGAGAGAGAGAGAGAGAGAGAGAGAGAGCTTGTGTGAGTGTAATATTTACTGTTCACTTTTTATTGTTTATTTCACTTTTGTTTATCCATTTCACTTGCTTTGGCAATGTTAACATATGTTTCCCATGCCAATACAGTCCTTGAATTGAATTGAAAGTGAGAAAAAAAAGAGGGGGAAAAAAAGAGAAAGAGGGGAAAACAAGAGAAAGAGAGAGAAGTGTGGCGGGGGAAGCAATGTATGCTGGATCTACCTAAAAGGATATGGTTCATTCTCACACAGCTACTTTTATTATAATCTTTTTTATTTCACCTTTATTTAACCAGGTACAGTCAATAACACAATAGAAAAATCTATATACAGTGTGTGCAAATGTAGTAAGATTAGGGAGGTAAAGGCAATAAATAGACCGTAGTTGCGAAATAATTACAATTTAGCAATTAAACACTGGAGTGATAAATGTGCAGAAGATGAATGTGCAAGTAGATACTGGGGTGCAAAGGAGCAAAAGAATGTATAATAATATGGGGATGAGGTAGTTGGGTGGGCTATTTACAGATGGGCTGTGTACAGGTGCAATGATCGGTAAGCTGCTCTGACAGCTGATGCTTAAAGTTAGTGAGGGAATTTGTTCCAGTCATTGGCAGCAGAGAACCGGAAGGATACTTAGCAGACAATGAAGATGAACTGAAACAAGAAATAGGCCTGGGCCAAATCATTAAAGCCCTGAATCACTTCACATCAAATGGCCATTAAATTCACCTGCCTTCCAAAGTACAGAGTCCTCACTCTTTCATACAAGCACATCTGGTAGGCATGTTATCAAAACATTTTTTATAAAAGACTTGTACTGTGAAATCAGTGGCACACTAGATGTGCTTTCTAGCCGTAGAACCCTTTACACCGACATTTGTCCAGAGTGACTTGTAGCCAGTATCTGGCCCCTGAGTCTAATTTGTTTTTGGAGGTGCGCCAATAGCTTTTGGACCATTTCCCTGCATTCTATATCACTGGGGAGGGAGCACATGGTGGTGGACTGATATGTGATAGATATCATGCCTGGTCTGGTTTAATTTTCTCTCTTTTCGCTATCATCCTTCACAGTACATTTCTAGAAACACTCCAGGATAGAACTTGATGCAGAACTATCAGGGCATCGCAACAACTTCCTGTTTCTAACGTACATTTCCCATCCAGCACGACATTTAACCTGTATGGGCTAGGTGGGACGCTTACTTTAACTTTAATTACTTTAATGGCTTCCCTCCAAGCCAACGCCAAAGAAACAACAGTTCCTCCTTCCAGGGGACCAATCAATGGTCCTGTTTCCTCCGAAAAGGAAACATCCACACACCACCAGGCGTAATGAAGTGCTGTCAAGGGTGAGGAAGGAACAGGAACAATACCTGATGGTGGCGATATGAGCAAACAGACAGGCTGAGAGAACAGACAGGCTGAGAGAACAGACAGGCTGAAAGAACAGACAGGCTGAAAGAACAGACAGGCTGAGAGAACAGACAGGCTGAGAGAACAGACAGGCTGAGAGAACAGACAGGCTGAAAGACCAGACAGGCTGAAAGACCAGACAGGCTGAAAGGCAGACAGGCTGAAAGAACAGACAGGCTGAAAGACCAGACAGGCTGAAAGACCAGACAGGCTGAAAGACCAGAAAGGCTGAAAGGCAGACAGGCTGAAAGGCAGACAGGCTGAAAGAACAGACAGGCTGAAAGAACAGACAGGCTGAAAGAACAGACAGGCTGAAAGGCAGACAGGCTGAAAGAACAGACAGGCTGAAAGGCACACTGCTCATTTAATATTTATTAGACTCCAGAAGATGTTGAGCTCATTTGTACCCTGTTCCAATATTTCTCTCAAAAGGGTTGCTAATGAGAAGATTGTGATCAGCACTGGCAGTCGGTTTATAGCAGAGCTACAACAACCAGCACTTTATTCTATACCACCCTGTTTAAAAATCACAGAGAAAAGGTGATCAATTCACCAGATGTAATGCTGACATTAGCTGGCCAGTCCATTTCACAGTTCCCTACTGGTGGCTCTGGTTGAGGTCACAGAGAGAACAGTAGTGAAACCTGACTTGAGAGTAAAAGAGGAAATAATGCAAAAGTTTACAGGGAAGAAACATGGAACAAGGCCTAATGTTAAAGTGGGAGGGTGTTATTCTTCTTTGTGTTAGCTAGGTGATGCAAAACATTTAAGAGGAACATCCTTTCTGGTATTGGACTGGAGAAAATCACAGATGAATGACCATAATTGCCTTTTCATGGCCATCTGACTACATTTGTAAGTGAGAAGTGATGCTAGCTGTCTCTCTGTCGTCCAAAGGCAAAGACCTGTCAGGCTCTTATAGAACACCTGACAGCAGGAGAATGAATAGGTTTACCTTGAGGCAATTGTCACCATTGGAGACTCGCACTAGAACTGACTGATGCAATCAGCCAATCATTCGCCTTCACCATTAGAGAGAGCGAAATAAATGACGAGTCAGGAGTGGTCACCCATGATGGCTGCACCCAATACACATCAATCTAGGTTATTTATAATTAATAAACACACATCATTATGCCTACATACAGTGCAGGGATGAGTTGGTTTTGGATATGGGATCTCAAGTGTGTTGTCTCAACATTCAACCTGCAATGATTCAAGAATTATTTCATTGCTAACAATATTCACTCTCTCTGACATATGTCAGATCCCAGATATCAACCCTGAAAAGTATTAGCATGTACTGATTCATCACTCAAGGGAAGACCAATTGAAAATGCATCAAACATGAGATCTATACTTTCAGGGATACTGAACCAGATCAGTACATGGACTGAAACGGTCTTCCCCTCAGGCCTAAGGCAGACACAGAGGTCCAGGGTCATAAACACTAGATGGATGATCTCAAGGAGGGATCTGGCAAGTGGGGCACATGCCGTAATCTCATCATTGTCAGACAGGGGAAAAAGCGAATTGTAAGAGCCGAGTCTGGCACGTGTCATAAACTGTTACCCATGGAGACGGGACTAGTTCCTCCACACCCCGCCCAGCCCAGTGTGGCTTGAACTAAGACACAGAGAGAGAAAGAGAGACAGACCGAGACAGAGAGAACATTCTGTGGTCTGACGCAGAGATTAGTTGAAACGTTGAAGGAAATCCTGTTCTCATACGACATACACAAACACACGACTTGCATGAAAACATCTTAAATTCTTACTCTCCAATAAACATCTGTAAATCTAAATTTTTCAATCTGTAAGTCAACAGCTTGCTTTGTTTGTGTGTTTTCACCGTCATTCGATCTAAAATCGGATAAATATTTATTCAGTTCCTTTTTGAGGTTGCTAAGCAACACGGGTGGTGCGTGAGAGACAATATTCAGCATGTGAGCCCAGGAGTAACTTCTGCTTCAGAGAAACACTAGTAGCACTCTCACTTCTTCTGACTTCTCCCTGTTTGCTTCTGATCAAGGCTCATCATGTGTAGGTGTACATCAATGATTAGTTCAGAGGAAATATCCTGTGAATGTTTCAGTTCAATGAACTATTGGTTAGTTCCTCAACACAAGCCTGTAGCTTCAAACAGTCTCAGTATGGCTCCACAACAACAGTATGGCTCCTCAACAACAGTATACCCTCTCCAACTCAGTAGAAGACCAGACACTCTGACACCTGTCTTAACAAGCTCAGTGTAGGCGGTAGACCTGAAACAGAAACCTATTGAATCGTAGAGTCAAGGTTCTGCTATTAGTCTTAGAAACGTTGTTGAGAAGTTTCACTTTTATAGCCTGTCATCGTTGAGGTGGCTACCGGTTTCAGGAGAGCAGTTCCCTATAGAGGAACGACTGAGAAAGAGGAGGCACCTCCATGAAAAGGACCCATAATATCATGCAAATCATTAGGATGCTGCTACCCTTTTCCTGCACATCTCAATACTTTTTATTTCACTCAATCACAGGCCTCTTTTTTTCCTCTCTCTCCTTGTCCCTTGTTCTCCTCTCCTGTGGAGAAATATGGTTCTCCCTATCTCCTTCTTCAACACTCCTCTCTTTCTCTTCTAATTTCCTCCTTGGAGTAATGTGGAACACTCAGATCAGAGGTGAACCTATTCAGCGCCCTGCAGGCCTCCTGGGGGGGTCAGAGAGGGAGTCAGAGAGGAAGGGGAGGGGGAAACATTAATAACACTGCCACTCGGCAGGTGGGTGAAGGAGTAGTGAAGAGGAGGAAGCGGAGAATGGAGACCCTCTGTGACAACAGAGGAAGGGATTTAGACTATCCCCGCCCCCCGCACACTCACAGAGAGAAAACAAGCAGGCTCAGGTTTCAGCCCCAGAAGTGCCCTAAATGTAAAGTGAACCATAGGGGGGCCATGGCAGGGAACAGGCGGGGCAGGACGGGGGATGCTGGGGAACTCCAGGGCCAGGCCAGGGGAGCGGCAGAGGAAATGGAACTCAGGAAACCAGAGTGAAAACTGTAAAACCCTCGGCCCGTTCACAGCTCAGTACAGCACAGACTAACTTACCCGACAACAGCTCGGCACTGTCTCTATTACAACGATCGATGCATGAGCGTTGTTCAAACAAACAATAAGGTTCATGAGGTTTCTTAGAGCAATACTTAACTTTGTTATAAGCAGTGGCTTAGCATGCACCCCCGCAAGGCGATACTGAAAATCATACCTTTGGAATTTCGAAATACCCCAGTAAACGGTATATCGTACAAGCCTTGTTGTGTCCATGTCATTAAAATGAAATTATGTTGAACCAAAATGGAATAGACGTCTGTCGTGTTCGATCAACGTGGAGTAGTGTTTCAGCCAAAACTTACCTTCAGTTGCTGCTCTTTGAGCAGTGTTGCCCTCCCTGACTCCATCGGCAGGCCCGTCAGAAATGGGGCTCCCTCAGTCTGCGTATAGGAATGTGTGAGTATAAATGTGAGTATCTATGTCTGTATGTGTTTGTCTGTCTCCTTCTCATACCAGCCCTGACCAAATTCCTAAGGGAAGTGAAAAACGGTGTGTTGAAAATAATGACCACTAAAGGTTACTGTCCTATTTCCCCTTTCAGAGCTGAGATTGAGTAGTATAGGTTTAAGTACTAAAGAAAATTGTGTAGTATGTGTATAGCTCCTTGCTACGATCCATTTAGTGTGTAACTGAAATAAGAAAGAGCTTATTAAGATTATGGGAATCTAAATGACTAGGGCTCCCTCTGACTGACATGGAAAATATATCGCCTGGCTGGTTGCCATGTTACGACATTATATACACAGTGGAAATAGAAAACACTAGAAACTCCTTCCTAATATTGAGTCCCCCACCTTTTTGCCCTCAGAACAGCCTCAACTCGTCGGGGCGTGGACTCTTCCACAGGGATGTCGACTCCAATGCTTCCCACAGTTGTGTCAAGTGGATTTCTACTGCGAATAGCTCATTCCATCTCATCCCACAGATGCTCAATTGGATTGAGATATGGTGACTGGGTAGGCCACTGCAGTAAGCTGAATTCACTGTCATGTTGATGGAACCTTTCCTAGCCTTCTGGCATGGGGCATTATCCTGCTGCCATGAAGGGATGCATCTGTTTGGCAATGATGTTCAGATATCCTGTGGCATTCAAACATTAATCCACTTTTAACAAGGGGCCCAATGTGTGCCATGAAAACACACCACACGCCATCACACCACCACCAGCAGCCTGCAATGTTGACATGTGGCATGATGGATGCATGTACTCGTGGTTTTCTCCATACCTTAGTCCTCCCATCAGCTTGAAACAGCAGGAACCAGGATTGTTTTTCAGATGTTTTTCCAATTCTCCAGTGTCCAGTGTTTTCTATCCTTAGACGACTCCAACCACAGTTTATTGTTTTTTTGCTGAAAGAAGTGGAAGTCTGTCAGGTTGTCGGCTGCCATACCCCATTCGTGTCAAGGTACGACGAGTTGTGCATTCTTTTATGGGTCTTTGGGTACCAATGCTGCACTGGGATGTCAGTTGACTAACTGTAACATGTCTGTTGCTCTGCACAACTCGTGCCAGCCTCCTTTGTCCTCTTTCATCAATGACCCATTTTCAACCACTGGCCTGCCGTTGGCTGGATGTCCTTTGGGTGATGGACCATTCTTTATACACACGGAAACCTAATGTTCGTGAAAAACTCAGCAGCGTTGCAGTTCTTGACACACTTAAACCGGTGTACCTGGCGCCTACTACCATACACCGTTCAAAGGCACTTAAATCTTTTGTCTCCCCTTCATCTACATGATTGAAGTGGATTTAACAGGTGACATCAATAAGGGATCATAGCCTTCACCAGGTCAGTCAATGTCATGTGTTCCTAATGTTTTGTACACGCAGTGTATGTGCACTTGTTTTGGGGAATTTCTCTCCGTATTCAATTGTCTTTCTTCCTTTAATAATCTAAGTGACCATCTTATCATATAAAGGAGGTTAACTCCATTATGACATTCTCCAGGGGCTTGCAGACCAGAAGAAACGTTAACCCTGGCTGATGCCCCATGTAATTCCATCCCAGAGTCACATTTCCAGATGAAATAGTTTAGAGATCTGTCGTCTGTTATAAGACACAGTAGCAGAAACATTATGTACAAAATAACTTACAAATAACGCAAAAAAACATACACAATTGGTTACGGGATCGTAAAACGGCAGCCATCTCCTTCAGTGCCATTTAGAACCTAAAAGCGTTCTCCAGCTGTCCCGATTGAAGAACCCTTTTTGGTTCTAGGTAGAACCCTTTCCACAGAGGGTTCTCATATGGGGTCAGCTGAAAAACAGTTTTGGAACTATTTTTTTCTAAGAGTGTAGGCCTAGGTCAAGAACAAAAATGTAAAAAAATATTTTTCTCCCTGTCCTTATACAAACATGTCATGTGGATAATGAGAGTGACTACCATAAACAGCATGACCTGTGACCGTTAACCCCAGACTTTTATGGCCAAGGGTGACAGTTCCAACTTTCACCTAATTTCTAAATGTAGGCATGTAACATCCTAACTGAACTGTTTGGGCTATTTCATTTGGGCGTGTTCCATTTGTTTTAGAGTCCAGTGCTTCTGTAGTTATGAATGGAAGCAGCGGTCTAAGGCACTGCATCTTAGTGCAAGAGGCGTCACTACAGTCCCTGGTTCGAATACAAGCTCTATCACATCCGGCTGTGATTGGGAGTCCCATAGGGCAGCGCACAATTCCAGGTTTTGCTGGGGTAGGCCTTTATTGTAAATAAGAATTTGTTCTTAACTGACTTGCCTAGTTAAATAAATGTTACACACACACACACACACACACACACACACACACACACACACACACACACACACACACACACACACACACACACACACACACACACACACACACACACACACACACACACACACCACACTGACCAAAAAGTTATTTTGTTGGCATTTACGTATGTCCCCATTACCAGTAAAACATAATCAAAACCTATTTCTTTCACTTACTGTGCTGTTTCGTTGTTCATTTGGTCAGTCGTTTCATTCTCAACCAGGATTTCATGGAACGCCGTTTGGGTCTTTTCTATGGAACACCGTTTGGGTCTTTTCTATGGAACACCGTTTGGGTCTTTGCGCGTCAAAAAAGATACACGTTAAACAACACTATTTGACGGGTCAAATAACACTATTTGACGTGTCATATAAGCTTGTTGACCAATCAGGGCCTGAATATGAATGCACGTCACGTGATAATTTTACACGTTCATTCATTTTTTACGTAGTTATTACACATTGATTACACTATCACTTGTATTTCATATGTCACAACGATTCATCGATACGTATGCTATGATGCTGGTAAAGTCGTCTCGTGCACCTACAGTGCTGGTCATGAAAAAGCTAGCTAGCTCATGGATGCAAACAATGTTCTTCCCCAAAAACATAGCAAAACGACAATCTGTTTCATAGCTAGGTGTCATCTAAAATAACCCTAATTTATAAAACAGTTCTTATTTGATTAATGGCGGTCGGACCCATCTTTGTGAAGCTAGCCACAATAAGGATTAGCCACAATAGTGGACTTTGCGGTTAGCCTTCAAAATAAAAGTATGGCATAATTCTACTATTTGTACTCATTTGCATCACTGTCAATGACATACTTTTATTTTGAAGGCAAACCGCAAATTCCAGTATTGTGCATAATCCTTATTGTGGCTAATTTCACAACACATAAGCCGGTCCGGTTGGAGCCTCACTAGCCAGATGAAGCCAGCTGGCTGCTTACAACGTTAGCTTTGGGCAACAGGGTTAAGTAGCTGGCTAGCTATTTATTTTCATGAACTGAAGTTCAATTTCAATAGGCGAACAACAAGTGGCAACATAGTGAATACTTACTCACAAGGATTCCTAAATCATTGCTAAGAATAATGAAAATGACTGCAGATCCTACTGGTAATTGTTTTCAGGCTGGTTGTATTGGTGCTAACTAGGTACCAAGCTAAAGCTGGCTACCCCAGAAGTTGCGGTCGAACAAATAATGCTTTATTACCAATGCGGTATTGTAAACACATCGTTCGTGGCCAGTATTTGCAGACTTCTTTGTACAGCTTTGACAGTGCTACTGTATATTTTTTTGACATGCAAAGACCCAAGCGGCGTTCCATACTGTGTATGTCATGAAGCTAATAGCAGTGACGCTATTACTGTGCAACTTGGTAGTGTGTACTGGTGTTCGACCAGTCGGCGAAAGCCAACATCGCCCACGACAGAGAACAGTTGATTGTCAAGGGCAATGAATTCCATTATCTTGGCGTTAAAGGATTCTGCCTTTCTTGTCTCGCTGAAATGTTCTTACTCTTTAAATGACTCTTTAAATGACTGCTCGACTTGTTGACTGCTCAATCCACACAGCAGACACGGGCTAGGTTAGGAATGCTGTGTTGCATGTGTAGCGCAAAATTTTCCTTGACATCATTATGTCATGTACCTACATTATATAGGTATGCACGTCAGCTTTGACATCGGTTTTGCACATCGGCGTTAAACTAGACATTGGCCGATACCGATGTTGGCATTTTTAGCTAATATCGGCCGATTCTGATATGTTCACCGATATATCGTGCGTCCCTAGTTTATACCTCTTGCTAGACTGGAAGAGGAACACAGCCACCTGAGGACAGACTACAGGCCCTCTGGACCTAAGAATAATCTATAAAGATTAGGCCTTCACATGAAATATGGAACCAGTGGGACTATATTTAGTACCAGCTAAAAAATAGTTCTTCACAACAGAACAAAACATACCAAGTTAACAGGTAAGAATAATATGACATATTTTTGTCATAGGCCATACTCCTTTTTGAATCATCAAGAATACCAATGAGAAACAACAACTCAGCCGACTGTATAACACGGAATTTGGAGCTGCAAGGCTGAGAGAAAGGATTTGTCCAAATATAACAGAGATCTAATAGAATGTGGTTTAGATTTACCAGGTCAACTCTCTGTGTTTGGTCTAGACTGTTCAATACTCTCTCCTCTCTGTGTCAAGTGGAAAATGCAAGTTTGCAGGTCAATAGAAATCTGATTCTCTCTTAAGTCAGCCTCATGCAAGAGGAGAGAAGCGAATGGGTTTTCCAATAAAATGACTAACTGACACTCCCTTTACTTCAGTGACTGGCAGTGCAGTGTAGGAGTCGCCTATGGATGACATCACTAACTGAAGGGATGAGACGATGAGCTCACCCTAGCCAGGAACCTATTGCTTTTAATTTAGACATGACAACATTTATCCCCAGTATCATTACATGGAGGTAGACTATTATCTATAATCACTATGATGGAATGCAATAACTTTAAATCTGTTATCTTAACCCATTGGTAGTATATTACTGGTATTACTCACTCATAGTGACTCACACACACACACAAAGGTGTCCATTTGATGTAGGGAAAAAATGACTGGAATTACCACATACGGTGTAGAGTTGACAGCTCGTTCTGTCTCAAAAGTCACTCTCACAACCATTCGGAAAGCATTGGCGAGTTGCTGCATTGCTACAATGAAGCCATAGCTAAAAACAGATTCCAACTAAAACTGATTCAAAATGAAACAGAAAAGAGTGACTGACCAAAACAGCAATGTACCGTTACTAGCAAAATGGAACACTCTCTAATGATACTAACCATATTATTTAACCTAGAATGCTATTATTTAACTTAGGCTATTTTGGTATTTCCCCGCCTTTTCTTCTCAAGACCCACAGAAAAAGCTGAAAACGTCACATCACAGGAAGGCCTATAACTATCTCCAGTGATGTTCTTCTCGAGTGGTTGAGAAGCACAGCTTGACTGTGACGGTGACCACACTTCCTGAAATATCACTTCCTTCCTCTCTGTGCTCAGGCTGAAAACACCTAGAGCTGAGCCTGACAAGCACCATGTGGTGCCCCACCACTCCTTCCCCGTCTGTCACATTGCATGCCATTTAACAGCAATCAGTGTAATAACACACCAATAAATGGCTGAACTCTGCTCGCGTCATGTTCGTTCTACTAGGCCTACAACAATAAGTTAAGATGCACTTGTTCTACAAATGACAGAACAGAGATGTCACCACAGGACCAAGGAGAGAGGACAGTGCATATCCCATCCTAACTTGAGTTTAACATGACAGCCAGGGACACTGAACACACTACCGGCTTAACCACAACTAACCTTCATCCCCAGCTCACACCTGTAGAGTGCTGTTTGGTTGTAACTGGAATCTAAACTAAAACTAGTGTCTGTTTGTCATTCAATCCTATCAAAACACTGAGCATCTGGTTGTAATACACCATTATTTGCAACATTAACACATGCTTTTCAGAGAGAAAGCATGTCGGAAAGCACACATGAAAGCATTTGGAACACCCTGGGGCAATGCTCTATCACCATTGCCTGGGCAGCAGAGCAGTGCATCTTGTTCAGGCACTAAGGTAGTAAGAGAAATAGGGCTGACGTCATAACATAAATACTAGGCCTATGAAGCACTAACATTGGTCTCCATGAACTTTGGACCAGGAGAGCTGACCTTCAAGAGGAGATACACGTACCAGATTTAACCATCTCCAGACCTTGCTGTTTCTGACTTCAGCAGTAGGAGGCAAGGAACTCGCCACAACCACATACAATTTACAACTTCCCTGTTCCCATCGCTGAGATTGAAGCATCTATCAGATATGAAGTACACAATAGGCCACTAGGATCTAGGCCTAATTGTATCCCACACAGTACTACATTCACCAGTAAATGTTTAACCAGTGACAAATTCTACTTGCCTGGCTACCCAAACGCAATGCCACACCCACGGCAGTTAGTTTATTCTCCGCAATGAATCTGGATATAAGTACCTCCCCAACGATTTCTAGAACACAAACACATTCTAACCATTCTGATTGGTCCCAGAAACTAATGGGTTGGGCCCAGGGGTGGAATGGCCAGGCCGGCCCAAAAAAAACCAAGTTGGACAGGCCCAACTAGTTTTTTTTGTGCAAAATTAGAATTATCATGACTAACAATGGGGGGCTAAAGACAAAAACAATGGGTCGGTATGGGGGCCTTGAGGAAAAAAATTGGCCTGTGTGTTCGAAATGCCTGGACCGATTTCTTGTCCCAGTCCACCCCTAGTTGGGCCAGAGTCAGAAAACATGTGGGTAAAGCGACATTTAGAAAATGCATCATTGGCTTTGATACTCTGATTGGTTAGAGATGATCCAATTGCTGATGACTTTGTTTTGTACAACAGCCCTCATTTTGACGTCACCACAAACGACTTCAATGATGGCAGTCTCAGACTGAAGTATGTAGCGAACGGTAGAGCAGCGGAAGAATTATGAGACATCAAGCTATCATTTTACAGCACAACTACAACAAAATCTGAAACAAAAGGTAAACAAGGAATTCCAGAGGCTGTGACTAGTTATTAGGGCTCTGTAAAAATTGCTGTAGCAGTCCTATAATTTTCCTAACGCTCATGCCGGAGTTTACGTCACATGGCGCGGGATTTGTGTGTATGTGTGTGGTCTTCTGGGAATCCATCCTTCTGAACATCTGAAGCCCCTCTTACAATGTCGTTTTTTTAAAAGTAAGGTGCCCGCCTTTGGGAACCAAAAGCAGACAAGCTGAATAAAGTCAGAGCCTTTTTTCAACGCTGGATGTCTGTTGTAGCTCAACTAACTAGTCTAAATTTGGTACCAGGGCACATGAGTGGGTGGATGAAATTTGGCGTCATAACTGTGGAATTGTCAGTGGTATTCAGCTCCACCCTTGCCTGGAAACCTGACATTAAATTGCATTGAATTCTACGTTGGGCAGAAATGCATGTTCAGGACAGTTTCCTCTCACGGCCTCTACAAGCCAGAATTTTGAATAAAATTATATTTTAACATACTTTACCAGTTGTCCATGGGGTTGGTCCTTTTGGCGGTAGGAATGTGAGACAATATATCCACAGGAAAGTAGAATTAAATCAACTTTTCAAAGCGCTGGTAGTGCGTTAGATTTTTATCACCTAAGCATAAGCAGAACCATGCAAACATGTGCATGAGCTCGGCAAGTATGCATGCGTCTCATGCATGTATTTATATCTTGTGCGAATGCTTCAGGTGCTCAACATCAACTTCATTAGCTGATCCCTTCTGATGATCCTGTTGGAGTCATGTCCAACCGGGTCATCAGGAGGGTTCATCCAATCACGAAGAAGAAAATTGACTACTTCAAAATGGAGCTTGCCTCAATGGCGCTGCTCTCTATCATTCTCTACAGTGGTGCCGGCCTACAATTTCCGTGAATCAGACTGGTCAAGACATGCACAGAGCCTGCAGCAGCACTCCGATGTGAAGGACAGAGAAATTGTGAGCTAATTGACAACTCATGAGGCAAATTGGTAAAACAATTACGCACTTTGCTCCTCTTTTTAACCTGTATCGTCAATATATTTTATTAAACTAAATCAAAAAGTCACACCTGATTGAAAAGTGCTGGTTAAATGCCGCCTCGCCACACGTTCTCTGGCAGACCTGCCATATTTAATACTTAGTGGAAGCACCATTGGCACCCATTACAGGTGTGAATGAGTATTGTGGTGGCAGCATCATGTTATGGGTATGCTTGTTACCAGCTGGGTCTGGAGAGTATGTTAGGATCAAAAGAAATATGAAAGGAGCAAAGGACAGGTAAAAAGTTAGAGGAAAAACTGCCATAGTTTTCTGAAAACCTAAACCTGCGATAGAGTTGTATTTTTCAGCGGAACAAGTACACAAGTCTTAATTTTTCCTGACTAAAATCTGCTTGAAAATCAGTAACAAGCATTGAATATTGTTGTCCATCAATGATTCCAAATCAAATTGACTGAGCTTGAGTCATCTTGACAAAAACAATGATTATATTGCCCTAAGTGTTGTGCAAGGTTAGTAGAATCGTAATCAAAATTGTTCATAGCTGTAATGTGCTTCCACCAAGTATGAATAACTCTGGAGTGTGAAGACATACAGAAATCAATACATTTTTCTTTCTTATTTTTTTATTAATTTGGAAAATGTTTTACTTTCACTGAAAAAGACGAGTAAATTGTGTTGCGCTGGTAGTGCGTTATATTTCTATCACCTGAAGCATAAGCAGAACCATTTAAACACGTGCATGAGCTCTGCAAACAAAATCTAATGTAATCCTTTTTAGATGTAATTTTCATGCAGCAAAATGTGAAGACTGTGCAAGGGGTGTGTAGACTTTCACTAGCAACTGTTTGTAGGAGCATGCAAATGTAATCCCACCCCCTTAATTGTCATTATCATAGAATGTTTTAAATGTAAAAAATCATTATTGATGCAAAAGATTATATTAAAATATGTTAAAACAGCTTTCGCTAAATCAAGCGAGTTCATGTCAATCTGTGGCACAACCGGTTTTGATTATGATGCTGTCTTGGTTGTATGTGTGAGACATGGGAGGAGAGCTGACTGGCTGCATTGTGAAGATCAGCTGTCATTTGGCTGATTGCAACATGGCTGACAATGACAGCACAGTGTGGTGTGTGTAACAGTAGCTTCTGAAAAAGTAGCTTCTGAGAAGCCACAGCCCTATATCCTGTCAACTCAGACCTTCCTATTAAGACTCTCCTTGTTCTATAGTGTGGTTCCAAGACAAATCCATTTAGACATAGGACATGTAATGTGTGTACAGCCTACATCTAGCCTAAACAAAACGTCATAAACACTGACTGCATCCCTAATTTTCAGCTACAATGCTGACTGCTCTGCTGCTGTTGTTGTTTATTTTCATACAAGCATTTGAGTATTCTCAGATGACCCAGGTACCACACCAACAAGCATTAAATTACATGAAATAAATGTGTTAGTATTATAATGCCTTCCGCTTTCTCGATCACACGGGAGACAAATATGGTCTGGAATGGTAGTGGACTAGCTGACCTACAAGCACTGCCTGGACTCTATAGTGAAAAACATCAAGTGGCGGTGTGTTTTATAAAAGCATGTTAGTGTTATGTTGTGTTGAATTGTATTGAATTGAATTGAAAGCGTAAAATAGCTCAGTGTGTATCGTTTTTATGATGTAGGCTACAGTAGGCACACATGCACATCGGTCTGGACAAGCTAGCTAGCTACACATCAATGGCCTACATGTCAGTTAGGCAGGGAACATGACAGACTTCCAATTGGAATTAGCCTTCATTGGGATGAACTGATTGACGACTGGGAAAATGGACGGTGTAGCTTGTTTTGCAGTTATTACAATGTAGCTAATAAACATTCGGGCTTGGTTTGCGAGCACTGTTGAGTCGTCGGGCTGTTTCTCACTATCGATAGCCACTAATAGTGGCTAATAAATGAAGAGATTATTCTTACCCATAGCTCTGACCCCCAGCTCATGGTTCCAAAGCGATTTCCTCGTAATAATCCACGATTCAGACGGGGTGTATCGAAACCACTGAGTCGGGTATAATTGTTTTATTTCTTTGAGGTAAACGGTCTCTTTGTGAGCGCCTTCGGAATGTGTCCTTATTCCCTCCTTGTGCGTAAATGCAAGATTTTTTCACCTCCTCATTCTGTCTGTTTTCTAAAAAATGGACAGAAACCACAACATAATCTTCAAACTGAGTGTGTGTGGCGCTGTGCTGTTCGGTGCAGAGTGCGGGCACCCGCTTTTCAAACAAGAATGACAGCTGCTGAGGCGCGTGCATTCATAAAAGGCACAAGAGGAGAAGTAGCGGGGGATCGTTGGGGCGATGGTGGATCCACAGATGGTTGTTGTCTGGTGATGAGTAATTAAGATTGTTTTTGTGTGGAAATGGGTAATTACAATGTTATGATTTGCATTTTACACTATACGCTGACTGCCACGGATTATTTAAAGGCCCTGTTCAGTCAAAAACGTGTTATTTCTGTGTTTTATATATATTTCCACACTAAAAGGTTGGAATAATACTGTGAAATTGTGAAAATAATGATTAGTTTAGTGTAAGAGCTTTTTTGAAAAGAAAGCCTGAAATGTCAGCCTGTTTTGGTTGGATGGAGTATTGGCCTGCCTGGTGATGTCACCAGGCGGTAAGTTAGGTAATAGACCAATAAGAAATAGAGTTCCAAACAGTGGCGGCTCCCTAGAGGAGGAAGGGGAGGACCATCCTCCTCATTGAATTTCATTAAAAAAATGTAATTTTGAAACATTTAAAACGTTTCCTTTTTGATAAAACTATATTAAATATATTCAGGTCAACAAATAATTTATTAAAACACACTGTTTTGCAATGAAGTTCCACAGTAGACTCAACAGCACTTTCTGGGGAAGCATGGTTCTCATGGTTCTCACCCCATTCCATAGACACAGTAATTATGACAACTTCTGGAGGACGTCCTCCAACCTATCAGAGCTCTTGTAGCATGAACTGACATGTTGTCCACCCAATCAAAGGATCAGAGAATGAATCTATTGCTTAAAGCATAAGCTACAGCTAACTATCACTGCAGTACATAGAATATGGTGATTAGTTGACTCAAAGAGAAAGACAATAGTTCAACAGTTTTTAACAAAATAATTTCCTCAAAAATGAATGAGAAGCAAGAGAGACCGAGAGAGATAGCTATATTTCATTGTCTATTTTTTCACTTTCACTTACTTAGCTAGCGAATGCAGCTCAAACAGAGAGGGATACTATGTTAGCTAGCTGGCTATGGCTATTCAACACTAGAACTCTTCCAATTCAAGGTAAGCTTTTGGGTTTATTCATTTATTGCCATCGGGGCCCGCCGGTGTAACTGCTAAACTGCTTGCTGTTCACTGTACTGCATGACTGTAGCGGGTTTACTAATGCGTTAGTTCTAGTAGCTATGTTGACTATGACGTTAGCTAATATGGTAACGACAATGTAGGCTGTGTGTCGCAGTTAACGGTTATGGTATGAAAGTTTGGCTTGGAAAGGATTTTTCGTCTGGTCACGGACAGCTGTTGTGTTGTGCACTCAAGTCCACAAGCAAAGGGAGAAGGTGAAAGGGGGATAGATGCGAGAAGAAATTATACAACGAGCAAAGTGATCATGCTGTTAGTATGTGGCTGCTATGAAGGTGAACTGTGTTTGCCGGTGATGTATTCATTCCGCCAATTCTGTGGAAAAACATTTCTTAAACTGAAGCAAACTGAACAAAATGGGGATAAACACAGCTGAACTTGTACAATAGAAACTAATTTGCAGCTGTTGGACTAATGATTACATCTTAGATCAGCTAGATGCAGGCGAGAGTGTGCACGGCAGTATTGAATCTGTCACCCTGATTACTCAAAATGTTCAAATGTTCTCTCGACCTGTGCACCTATGTTGTAAACTTTAATTCGTAGGCTAGGTTTTAGCAACCTCATGATGGGTATAGGGAAAATTAGAGTATCATGTAGTAGCCTAAACCTACCAATGTTACATTGAGCTGGGTGAAAGGAAAATGAATGGCACTCATCCAATATGCTGTAATATAAATTATTTAAAGTCGTTCTCCCTAACCTTAAACAGCACCGACTGCCACTGGTCCCAACCCTCTACTATGCCAATAACAGGTCGCTTTTACATGTCCCCTCTCCACTCAGACCACTCCCAGACAGTCCTAGCAAAATTCATTTGAGAAATTGCACATTACTAAGAAGCTATTTTTGCTTCTTTTAACTATTTTATTTGAAAACAATCACAGTAAGGTACTTAATTGTGTTTACCCAGAATAACTTTATATTGAGATAAAGATGGCTGCATTGGACTTTTAAAGCTAGAATCCTTAGTTGCTATATACATTTTTGGACTTATTAACTAATGATATACTCATTGCTTCTTGAAGAATATAACTTATAAATGCGTTTAGTTCAACTGTCATACCACATCAGAACTCAAAATATAAGCTTGTTTTACTACAATGTGTGTAAACAATGCAAATGTAAACAAACACTGTATAGCCTCAAAAAATATTAAAAGTATAATTTGATATCATGGACGGTCAGTCCTTGCATCATACATCTGTCTATGAATTTGAGAGTAGTTACATTTCTCCCATCTCTCAGCTTTTTACCTAAACTGAGGCGGGGTAACACCTTTGTTATTGTTACAATTAAGTATTCTAGCTTTAATTCATGAATATTTTCTTAGTACTATTAAGACAGACACAACCAGCGCAGTAGAGAGCAGTGTACAATGACAATAGATGTGACAGGGTATTTGCTCCACCTAGTGGCTATCAACAGTGTTACAACCACCCTAAGAGTGGAAAAGGTGTTTCAAAATGCTATCTAATAGTGTGGTGACCTCATTTGGCCAGGTAGTGCATCGTGTGTAGAGAGCAGTAGAGAGTAGAGAAGATGGCGTCGGATGAAAGTGGATTCAGGAGTTGTATCCAGTGTCGTTACTGTATGTTCGAGACTGCCTTGAGTTGTTGTTGTGGGCGTCAGAAATGAGAAGGAAGTTTAAATGATATTAAGAATCTCTTTGCACAGGATCCATTTTGAGACTAGAGAGCAGAATATAATCTTCAAAACGAAGAGGAGAACATAAAGTATTTCAGAATCCACAGGACAGAGCAGAGTGACTGAATGGAGTGGGCCTAAATTATTAATCTTATTTGCCTATCTAACATTTTCAAAGAGGAGGTGAATTTATCTGGATGTAGTTCTTCTGAAAAAAAATGGTATTTAAATAGCCTTTTTTTAAATTGTATTTTATCAAACCAGTGTGTTAGCTCCATATTACAGAAGTCCAGAAAGGACATATGAATTAAAAAAAATATTCCCTCGTTATGTTACGATCACAACTTATTTATCTCATGATCACCACATAACAAAAGTTGTTTTGTCGAGATCACAAGATCATTTTCTCATGATCATGACATAAGAAAAGTTGTTTTGTGGAGGTCACGAGAAATGTCTGAGTTGGCAAAGCCCACAGTGGATCAGTGCATACGTTTTTATTGATTGCTACACTAAGGGATGGTACATGTACATTTCATGCTAACATCACACGTTAATTTGTGTTTGTAGCTCATTATCAGTTTAGAAATTAGAATGTTAGCGAGATAAAGGTCCCTTACATTGTGCTAAGAGCTCATGGGGCAGCTAAGCCCTCATGTGGCATTTAAGCCCTTAACAATGACTGACAGGCATTTTCTTTTGTGTTTGTAACTCATTATCAGTTTATAAATTAGAATGTTAGTGAGCTAAAGGTCCCTTACCGTGAGCTAAGAGCATTTAAGCCCTGAACGATGCCTGACAGGCAACATCGTCTCCCAGGCTGTGTGCCACCCTCAAGACCACACCCAATCGCATGCAAGCAGCATCGCAGCTAACTTGGCTAGTCTTGTGAGCAAGAGAGCTAGTTAGGTAGGTAGTGTTGTTATCTATGCTGGTTGTTAGCTTGCATAACTGATATTCTTTAAGGATACTATTAATATTTAGACACTTTATGTTTTGTGGATAATATTTACAGTGGTTGAGCTCCATTCCTGGCAGGCTGATAAGAGTCAATAGCAGCCTAAGAGGCTGAATAGTCAGAATGCTGCCTTGTAGGCTATTTCATAAGTAAAGCGCCTTGCCGGCAGATTAGCAGTCACTGCATTATGTGATCAAGAGTGGGTGCACTCTATTCCTGGCAGGCTGATCAGATTCAGTAGCAGTCTCAGAGGCTGATAAATCAGGATGCTGCACCTTGTCTGCAAGGAGCCTTACATATGAAACAGACTATTATTGAATCTTCTCATAATGCCAGGAATAGAGCACATCCACTCTGGATTATATGCATCAGTCTGATGGCTAATGTACCTCCAAGAACCTTTACCTATGAAACAGCCTACAAGGCAGCATCCTGACATCAGCCTCTGAGCCTGTCAGGAATGGAGCTCACCCACTGTAAATATTATTATGAAGTGTCCCTTGTATTTATACACATGTTTTATTGTCAGATACACTGTATAGGAATACACATACACTGGAGCAAATTAGGATTAAGGGCACATCAACAGGTTTTTCACCTTGTCAGCTCGGGTATTGAAAACAGCAACCTTTCTGGTTACTGGCCCAAAGCTCTAACGGCTAGGCTACCTGCCTCCCTATATCAGTTATGCAAGCTAACAACCAGCATAGATAACAAGCTATCTTGCTAGCTAGCTAAATAGCTAACAATACTACCTAGCTAATTAGCCAGCTCACAAGACTAGCCAAGTTAGCTAGTCCTTGCATGCGATTGGCTGTGGTCTTGGGGGCAACAGGCAGACTGTCAGGCATCGTTCAGGGCTTAAATGCCCGCATTGCATCAAGCAGCCACAGGGCTCCTTGATCAAATCAAATAAACTTTTATTTGTCACATGCGCCGAATACAACCTTACAGTGAAATGCTTACTTACAAGCCCTTAAACAACAATGCAGATTTCAGAAAAATACCCCCAAAAAATAAGAAATAAAGTAACAAATAATTAAAGAGCAGCAGTAAAATAACAATAGCGAGGCTATATACAGGGGGTACCGGTACGGAGTCAATGTTTGGGGGCACCAGTTAGTCAAGGTAGTTGAGGTAATATATACATGTGGGTAGTTACTAAAGTGACTTATGCAGCTGTATTCATCAACCTGGCAAAGGCTTTCGACTCTGTCAATCACCACATTCTTATTGGCAGACTCCACAGCCTTGGTTTCTCAAATGATTGCCTCGCCTGGTTTACCAACTACTTCTCTGATAGAGTTCAGTGTGTCAAATCGGAGGGCCTGTTGTCCGGACCTCTGGCAGTCTCTATGGGGGTGCCACAGGGTTCAATTCTCGGGCCGACTCTCTTCTCTGTATACATCAATGATGTCGCTCTTGCTGCTGGTGATTCTCTGATCCACCTCTACGTAGACGACACCATTCTGTATACTTCTGGCCCCTCTTTGGACACTGTGTTAACTAACCTCCAGACGAGCTTCAATGCCATACAACTCTCCTTCCGTGGCCTCCAACTGCTCTTAAATGCAAGTAAAACTAAATGCATGCTCTTCAATCGATCACTGCCCGCACCTGCCCGCCCGTCCAGCATCACTACTCTGGACGGCCCTGACTTAGAATACGTGGGCAACTACAAATACCTAGGTGTCTGGTTTAGAGCTCGACCGATTAATCGGAATGGCCGATTAATTAGGGCCGATTTCAAGTTTTCATAACAATTGGTAATCGGTATTTTTGAACATCGATTTGCAATTTTTTTCAATAATAAAAATTAAAATTGAAATTTATACACCTTTATTTAACTAGGCAAGTCAGTTAAGAACACATTCTTAATTTCAATGACGGCCTAGGAACGGTGGGTTAACTGCCTTGTTCAGGGGCAGAACGACAGATTTTTACCTTGTCAGCTCGGGGATTCGTTTTTGCAACCTTCCGGTTACTAGTCCAACACTCTAACCACCTGCCTTACATTGCACTCCATGAGGAGCCTGCGTGGCAGGCTGACTACCTGTTACGCGAGGGCAGCAAGAAGCCAAGGTAAGTTGCTAGCTAGCATTTAAATTATCATATAAAAACCAATCAATCTTAACATAATCACTAGTTAACTACACATGGTTGATGATATTACTAGTTTATCTAACGTGTCCTGCGTTGCATATAATCGATGCGGTGCCTGTTAATTTCTCATTGAATCATAGCCTACTTCGACAAACGGGTGATGATTTAACAAGCGCATTTGCGAAAAAAGCACTGTCGTTGCACCAATGTACCTAACCATAAACATCAATGCCTTTCTTTAAAATCAGTACACAAGTATATATATTTTTAAACCTGCATATTTAGTTAATATTGCCTGCTAACATGAATTTCTTATAACTAGGGAAATTGTGTCACTTCTCTTGCGTTCCGTGCAAGCAGTCAGGGTATATGCAGCAGTTTGGGCTGCCTGGCTCATTGCGAACTGTGTGAAGTCCATTTATTCCTAATAAAGGCTGTAATTAATTATGACATAACATTGAAGGTTGTACAATGTAACAGCAATATTTTGACTTAGGGATGCCATCCGTTAGATAAAATATGGAACGGTTCCGTATTTCACTGAAAGAATAAATGTTCTGTTTTCAAAATGATAGTTTCCGGATTGGACCATTTTAATGACCAAAGGTTCGTATTTCTGTGTGTTATTATGTTATAATTAAGTCTATGATTTGATAGAGCAGTCTGACTGAGCGATGGTAGGCACCAACAGGCTCATAAGCATTCATTCAAACAGCACTTTCATGCGTTTGCCAGCAGCTCTTCGCAATGCTTCAAGCATTGTGCTGTTTATGACTTCAAGCTTCTCAACTCCCGAGATTAGGCTGGTGTAACCGATGTGAAATGGCTAGCTAGTTAGCGGGGTGCGCGCTAATAGCGTTTCAAACGTCACTCGCTCTGAGACTTGGAGTAGTTGTTCCCTTGCTCTGCACAGGTAACGCTGCTTTGAGGGTGGCTGTTGTCGATGTGTTCCTGGTTCGAGCCCAGGTAGGAGCGAGGAGAGGGACGGAAGCTATACTGTTACACTGGCAATACTAAAGTGCCTATAAGAACATCCAATAGTCAAAGGTATATGAAATACAAATCGTATAGAGAGAAATAGTCCTATAATTCCTATAATAACTACAACCTACAACTTCTTACCTGGGAATATTGAAGACTCATGTTAAAAGGAACCACCAGCTTTCATATGTTCTCATGTTCTGAGCAAGGAACTTAAATGTTAGCTTTTTTACATGGCACATATTGGACTTTTACTTTCTTCTCCAACACTTTGTTTTTGCATTATTTAAACCAAATTGAACATGTTTCATTATTTATTTGAGGCTAAATTGATTTTATTAATGTATTATATTAAGTTAAAATAAGTGTTCATTCAGTATTGTTGTAATTGTCATTATTACAAATACATTTTAAAAACGGCCGATTAAGCGATATTGGCTTTTTTTTGGTCCCCCAATAATCGGTATTGGCGTTGAAAAATCATAATCGTTCGACCTCTAGTCTGGTTAGACTGTAAACTCTCCTTCCAGACTCACATTAAGCATCTCCAATCCAAAATTAAATCTAGAATCGGCTTCCTATATTGCAACAAAGCATCCTTCACTCATGCTGCCAAACATACCCTCGTAAAACTGACCATTCTACCGATCCTCGACTTATTTGATGTCATCTATAAAATAGCCTCCAACACTCTACTCAACAAATTGGATGCAGTCTATCACAGTGCCTTCTGTTTTGTCACCAAAGCCCCATACACTCTCCACCACTGCGACCTGTACGCTCTCGTTGGTTGGCCCTCGCTTCATACTCGTTGCCAAACCCACTGGCTACAGGTTATCTACAAGTCTCTGCTAGGTAAAGGCCCGCCTTATCTCAGCTCACTGGTCACCATAGCAGCAGCCACTCGTAGCACGCGCTACGAGTGCAGCAGGTATATCTCACTGGTCACCCATAAAACCAATTCCTCCTTTGGTCGCCTTTCATTCCAGTTCTCTGCTGCCAGTGACTGGAACAAACTGCAAAAATCACTGAAGCTGGAGACTCATATCTCCCTCACTAGCTTTAAGCACCAGCTGTCAGAGCAGCTCACAGATCACTGCACCTGTACATAGCCCATCTGTAAACAGCCCATCTATCTACCTCATCCCCATACTGTATTTATTTATTTATTTTGCTCCTTTGCACCCCAGTATCTCTACTTGCACATTCATCTTCTGCACATCCTACCATTCCAGTGTTTAATTGCTATATTGTAATTACTTCGCCACCATGGCCTATTTATTGCCTTAATTAACTCCCTTATCTTACCTCATTTGCACTCACTGTATATAGACTTTTTGTTTTCTTTTTTTCTACTGTATTATTGACTGTATGTTTTGTTTATTCCATGTGTAACTTTGTTTTGTTGTATGTGTTGAATTGCTATGCTTTATCTTGGCCAGGTCGCAGTTGCAAATGAGAACTTGTTCTCAACTAGCCTACCTGGTTAAATAAAGGTGAAATATATATATTTTTTTAAATAGATAATAACAGAGAGTAGCAGCAGCGTAAAATGGGGGCGGGGGGCAAGGCAAGTAGTCTGGGTAGCCATTTGATTAGATGTTCAGTAGTCTTATGACTTGGGGATAGAAGCTGTTTAGAAGCCTCTTGGACCTAGACTTGGTGCTCCGGTACCGCTTGCCGTGCGGTAGCAGAGAGAACAGTCTATGACTAGGGTGGCTGGAGTCTTTGACAATGTTTAGGGCCTTCCTCTGACACCGCCTGGTATAGAGGTCCTGGATGGCAGGAACCTTGGCCTCAGTGATGTACTGGGCTGTACGCACTACCCTCTGTAGTGCCTTGTGGTCGGAGGCCAAGCAGTTGCCATACCAGACAGAGATGCAACCAGTCAGGATGCTCTTCATAGTGCAGCTGTAGAACCTTTTGAGGGTCTGAGGACTCATGCCAAATCTTTTCAGTCTCCTGAGGGGGAATAGGTTTTGGCGACTGTCTTGGTGTGCTTGGACCATGTTAGTTTGTTGGTGATGTGGACGCCAAGCAAATTGAAGCTCTCAACCTGCTCCACTGCAGCCCCGTGTATGAGAATGGGGTGTTCTCGGGTCCTCCTTTTCCTGTAGTCCACAATCATCTCCTTAGTCTTGATCACGTTGAGGGAGAGGTTGTTGTCCTGGCACCTCACGGCCAGGTCACTGACCTCCTCCTATATGTTGTCTCGTTGTTGTTGGTGATCAGGCCTACCACTGTTGTGTCAGCGGCAAACTTAATGATGGTGTTGGAGTCGTGACTGGCCGTGCAGTCATGAGTGAACAGGGAGTACAGGAGGAGACTGAGCACGCACCCCTTGAGGGCCCCCATGTTAAGGATCAGTGTGGCGGATGTGTTGTTACCTACCCTTGCCACCTGGGGGCGGCCCATCAGGAAGTCCAGGATCCAGTTGCAGAGGGAGATGTTTAATCCCAGGGTCCTTATCTTAGTGATGAGCTTTGAGGGCACTATGGTGGGCACCAATGATGAAGTGTTTATCATGCATCTGAACAAATAAATGGATGATGCATGGTACTTTTGTTTATCTCGTGATCTTGACAAAACATGTAGTTATGTAGTGATCATGAGATGAATAAGTTGTGATCTCGACATAACAAAATAATTGTTGTTGTTTTTTATTCATAGGTCTTCTCAGGACTTCCATACCAGGAAGTTCCATTGAGGTCAGAAGACATTTGTTGTTGTTTCTCAGGGTGCTGCATTTTAAAGTGAGAACTGTTTTTGAGACAGATAGACAGGTTAAAGTAAAAAATATATATTACATTATCCGTTCAACAGTTGTATTATGCTATCCAGCTATTTATTACATCAACCCATGTTATTACATTATCCTTTGTTCACCCTTTTCCAAGTCACAGCAACACAGTGGTGTAGCCCTCCACCATTTCATGCTAGTCATTTCCTGTCATACGTTCAGATAACGCCTGGATAGGTGTTTAACATATCAACTAACCACATCATATGATCATAGTAGTGTTCCACTGCTTAGATGTTAGCAGATCTTACAATGCCTGGATAGGTATTTTACGTATCAGCTAACCACATATGTCATAGAAATCTGTCAGTCGTTGATGAGGCATGCAATCTTTGGTTGATGCATCCAACGTCTAATCAACGTGGTGTTCCTGCCAGATCTCACAACGACTGGATAGGTGTTTAACATGTCAGCTAACCACATCATAGAGCAATCGGATGTCCGACTGAACAGTCAATGACATGGAACGCAACCATACAATTCAACTTCTTCAATGTATTATAGTCTGTAAATCTGAGAGCATTTGCTCAGTCTTTTATTGGAGGGCTTGTTAATATGTTAATATTCTACCTGTTCTGTTGTTTCCTAGTGTCTGGTGATCTACAACGGCTACACCTGAGCGGCTGCTGGCCACTCTGGAGGAGCTTGTCACTGATGAACTGAAGATGTTTCAGTGGTTCCTAAATCAGGATGTACTGGAAGGCTTCTCTAGCATCCCAAGTAGCAGACTGGAGAATGCTGACAGACAGGACACTGTGGATAAGATGGTGGAGACCTATGGTCCTGAAGGAGCTGTGAAGATCTCACTGGAGATCCTGAGGAAGATGGACCAGAACAATCTAGCTGAGCAGTTAAAGGCAGGCTATAAAATAAACTCAGCAAAAAAAGAAACGTCCTCTCACTGTCAACTGCTTTATTTTTTAGCAAACTTAACATGTGTAAATATTTGTATGAATATAACAAGATTCAACAACTGAGACATAAACTGAACAAGTTCCACAGACATGTAACTAACAGAAATTGAATAATTTGTCCCTGAACAAAGGGGGGGTCAAAATCAAAAGTAACAGTAGGTATGGTGTGGCCACCAGCTGCATTAAGTACTGCAGTGCATCTCCTCCTCATGGACTGCACCAGATTTGCCAGTTCTTGCTGTGAGATGTTACCCCACTCTTCCACCAAGGCACCTGCAAGTTCCCAGACATTTCTGGGGGGAATGGCCCTAGCCCTCACCCTCCGATCCAACAGGTCCCAGACGTGCTCAATAGGATTGAGATCCGGGCTCTTCGCTGGCCATGGCAGAACACTGACATTCCTGTCTTGCAGGAAATCACACACAGAACGAGCAATATGGCTGGTGACATTGTCATGCTGGAGGGTCAGGATGAGCCTGCAGGAAGGGTACCACATGAGGGAGGAGGATGTCTTTCCTGTAATGCACAGCGTTGAGATTGCCTGCAATGACAACAAGCTCAGTCCAATGATGCTGTGACACACCGCCCCAGACCATGATGGACCCTCCCCCTCCAAATTGATCCTGCTCCAGATTACAGGCCTCATAATAACGCTCATTCCTTTGATGATAAACGCGAATCCAACCATCACCCCTGGTGAGACAAAACTGTGACTCGTCAATGAAGAGCACTTTTTGCCAGTCCTGTCTGGTCCAGCTCTGTGCCCATATGTTGCCGGTGATGTCTGATGAGGACCTGCCTTACAACAGGCATACAAGCCCTCAGTCCAGCCTCTCTCAGCCTATTGCGGACAGTCTGAGCACTGATGGAGGGATTGTGCGTTCCTGGTGTAATTCGGGCAGTTGTTGTTGCCATCCTGTACCTGTCCCGCAGGTGTGATGTTCAGATGTACCGATCCTGTGCAGGTGTTGTTACACGTGGTCTGCCACTGTGAGGACGATCAGCTGTCCGTCCAGTCTTCCTGTAGCACTGTCTTAGGCGTCTCACAGTATGGACATTGACATTTATTGCCCTGGCCACATCTGCAGTCCTCATGCCTCCTTGCAGCATGCTTAAGGCACGTTCACGCAGATGAGCAGGGACCCTGGAAATCTTTCTTTTGGTGTTTTTCAGAGTTAGTAGAAATTCCTCTTTAGTGTCCTAAGTTTTCATAACTGTGACCTTAATTGCCTACCTTCTATAAGCTGTTAGTGTCTTAACAACTGTTCCACAGGTGCATGTTCATTAATTGTTTATGGTTCATTGAACAAGCATGGGAAACAGTGTTTAAACCCTTTACAATGAAGATCTGTGAAGGTATTTGGATTTTACGAATTATCTTTGAAAGACTGGGTCCTGAAAAGGGACGTTTCTTTTTTTGCTGAGATTCATTCAATTGCCTCATGAGTGGCACAGCGGTCTAATGCACTGCATCGCAGTGCTTGAGGCATCACTACAGTCCCGGTTTCGATCCCAGAATGTGTCGCAGCGGGCCGGGACCGGGAGACCCATGAGGCGGCGCACAATTGGCCCAGCATCGTACGGGTTAGTGGAGGGTTTGGCTTGCCAGGATGCCCTTGTCCCACCGCGCTCTAGCGACTCCTTGTGGCGGGCCGGGCGCATGCACGCTGACTTCTGTCACCAGTTGTACAGTGTTTCTTCCTACACATTAGTGAGGCTGGCTTCCGGTTTAAGCGCGCAGTGGGTCAAGAAGCAGTGCTGCTTGACAGGGTCGCGTTTCGGAGGTTGCATGGCTCTCGACCTTCTCCTCTCCCAAGTCCGTATGGGAGTTGCAGCGATGGGACAAGACTGTAACAACCAATTGGATATCACGAAATTGGGGACCATCTCTTCTGTTCGTCTGTTTATTGTTGAGTAGTCAGAAAATGTATTTTGATGAGAATAGCTCACAGGAGAGGCATTATCTATGTTGGAAGAAATATAAAAAAATGTGGATAGTCCACAATGGATGGTTTCTAGATGTTCCAAATAAGCTCAACAATTATTCTTCTATGTCCTTCCCCCTTCCTCGTTTTCGCTCAGCAGATGTCAGTGTTGAGGAAGAAGCGGCTGAGGGAACATAAACTCCTGTTTCTGACCGTTCCTCTGACAGTGCTGAGACTGAAGGCCATGTTACAGCCACGACAAGTCCTGCTGGAGATTCTACACAACATGGTAAATAAGTGGCGGGGCAGAGACACAAATACAATGAAACACAAATACAGCAACAACAAAAAAGGCTTTAGGTCTTGGGCGACAGTACTTCACTTTTTTTTAAAGTTACTTTCAAGCTTTATTTAGACTTATTTAGGGGATACAAAGGTAGGTTTAATACATCTTATTTTGCTTATCACAATGTTTGCCTGAAATCTTTATTATATCCTAGTTCGAAGTAAAATGTTGTATTCATTCTCAGATCCTTAAGAGGAAAATGTTGTGTTGTACCAACAGAAACTTTAATCCAACCTAAAAAAAAGAAGTTTCGGCATGTATTTGAGGGTATGGCAAAACTGGGCCATAAAACACTTCTCATTAAGGTCTACACAGAGCTCTACATCACAGAAGGTGGCTGTGGAGAGGTCAATAGTGTACACGAGGCAAGACGGCTCGAGACGACACAATCCAAGAATTCAGATAGACTAGAGACATCAATCAAATGTAACTATTTATTTCAACCCACACCTGGACAAAACACACTGTAATCGGGAAAACAGTCTCTGTGCAGAATTTCATGCTGGACTGGGCTGAAGGAAAAGCCAATCAAGATATCCAGTTCATCTTTTCACTTTCTTTTCGGGAGCTGAATGTGGTGAGGGAGGAACAGCATAGTTTGGTAGGACTTGTTCATACACGTATCAGAGAGACTAAAGGGATTAAGATGGGGTTTCTCAGTCAGCTTTTCATGAAGTTACAAGAATCAGGAGAATCAAACGATAATGAGAGCAAGTACAATGTCCTGTTTGTTCTTGATGGTCTGGATGAGTGCCGACTGCCCCTAGAGTACAGGACCAGTAAGAGGTGGTCTGATGTCACAGAGCTAACCCAATGGACATGCTGCAGACAAAGCTCATCAAGGGGAATCCGCTTCCCTCTGCTCACATCTGGATAACCTCCCGACCTACAGCAGTCAATCTGATCCCTTCTGAGTGTGTTGAACGGGTGACAGAGGTATGAGGGTTCAGAAGGAGGAGTACTCGACTTCATCTTGGGCCTAACAACATCCATGCTAATATATCCTCCAAACACCGGCTTCTCGGGCATTACAACTTAGATATACTTAAAATATATATAAAACGCAACATGCAACGATTTTACTAAGTAACAGTTCATATAAGGAAATCAGTCAATTGAAATAAATAAATTATGCCATAATCTATGGATTTCCCATGACTGGGTAGGAGCGCAGCCATGGGGGGGCCTGGGAGGGCATAGGTGGGGAGCCAGGCACAGTCAAACAGAATGAGTTTTTCCACACAAAAGGGCTTTATTACAGACATAAATACTCCTCAGTTTCATCAGCTGTCCGGGTGGCTGGTCTCAAATGATCCCGCAGGTAAAGACTACCTTCCTACCTGACAGGTCGCTCCTACCAGGTGGCGTGGCGAGAATCTGTCTCCGCACCATGCGCTCTCACCACTGGTGTCCCCCAGGGCTCTGTTCTAGGCCCTCTCCTATTCTCGCTATACACCAAGGCACTTGGCTCTGTCATATCCTCACATGGTCTCTCCTATCATTGCTATGCAGACGACACACAATTAATCTTCTCCTTTCCCCCTTCTGATAACCAGGCGGCGAATCGCATCTCTGCATGTCTGTCAGACATATCAGTGTGGATGACGGATCACCACCTCAAGCTGAACCTCGGCAAGACGGAGCTGCTCTTCCTCCCGGGGAAGGACTGCCCGTTCCATGATCTCGCCATCACGGTTGACAACTCCCTTGTGTCCTCCTCCCAGAGTGCTAAGAACCTTGGCGTGATCCTGGACAACACCCTGTCGTTCTCCACTAACATCAAGGCGGTGACCCGATCCTGTAGGTTCATGCTCTACAACATTCGCAGAGTACGACCCTGCCTCACACAGGAAGCGGCGCAGGTCCTAATCCAGGCACTTGTCATCTCCCGTCTAGATTACTGCAACTCGCTGTTGGCTGGGCTCCCTGCCTGTGCCATTAAACCCCTACAACTCATCCAGAACGCCGCAGCCCGTCTGGTGTTCAACCTTCCCAAGTTCTCTCACGTCACCCCGCTCCTCCGCTCTCTCCACTGGCTTCCAGTTGAAGCTCGCATCCGCTACAAGACCATGGTGATTGCCTACGGAGCTGTGAAGGGAACGGCACCTCCATACCTTCAGGCTCTGATCAGGCCCTACACCCAAACAAGGGCACTGCGTTCATCCACCTCTGGCCTGCTGGCCCCCCTACCTCTGAGGAAGCACAGTTCCCGCTCAGCCCAGTCAAAACTGTTCGCTGCTCTGGCACCCCAATGGTGGAACAAGCTCCCTCACGACGCCAGGACAGCGGAGTCAATCACCACCTTCCGGAGACACTTGAAACCCCACCTCTTTAAGGAATACCTAGGATAGGATAAAGTAATCCTTCTAACCCCCCCCCCCCCCCCTTAAAAGATTTAGATGCACTATTGTAAAGTGGTTGTTCCACTGGATATCATAAGGTGAATGCACCAATTTGTAAGTCGCTCTGGATAAGAGCGTCTGCTAAATGACTTAAATGTAAATGTAAATGTAAAGAAGCCGGTGTGGTTACATGTGGTCTGCGGTTGTGAGGCCAGTTGGACGTACTGCCAAAGATCCAATTGTGGCCCAGTTTCAACCTCCTGGCAGAGGCAACTAGGTTTTTGGTTAACATGTCCTGGTACTGGGTGAAGTTAATGATGCCGTTGACCTTAACAAGGGCCCCAGAACCAGTGGAAGCAAAATAGTACCATAACATGTTTTGCTATGGTGTGCACTAATGAATACACACCCCTGAATTTGTCCAAAAAGAAACACTTGTTTTTGTTTTTTGTTTGCGAAATGTCTTGCTATGGTGTGCAATAATTAATACAACCCTGGTTGGTTCACAAACCACAGTGTAGACCCAGGATTCTGGAGAACTAGCTACTGGCTAACATCTCACATCGGATTCAGCTAATCAGCTGCTCTTTGGGACTTTGACACCCTGAATCAGGTGTGTTAGAGCATAGAGTCCCACAGTGGAGGTGTCATAATACCCATAAAACCTAGCGGTCAAACAGGGAAATGGCTCCAAAGGCTTTCCACTATACATTTTTCCCGTAGGGAATTTTAGAAACACAAAAATAAGAGCTGTGTTTCGTGTGGGCTTACAAGCAAATACATTGACACAAGTCACCTTGTCCTAGAGAGATTTACACGGTTATCAAATCCTCACGCCCAAGTAAGCCTACACGAAACACAACCTTTATTTTAATTGTTTCTAAAATTGTCACGACTTCCACCGAAGGTGGCTCCTCTCCATGCTCGGGCGGTGCTCGGCGGTCGTCGTCGCCGGCCTACTAGCTGCCACCGATCCCATTTTCCTTTTCATTTAGTTCTGTCTGGTTTTACACACCCGTGTCTTGTTTTGTTGATTTTGGTGGCTTTATATTTCCCCGCAGCAGGTTAGCCTGTGCGCGGGATTATTTTGCTGTAGGCAACATGTAAGGGGTGCGTGCCTGCACCACGGGCGTTGTTAGTTGTTTGTACGGTATGTGTTACCGTGGACATTTTGCTTGTAGGCATTACGGAGTTGAGATTTCTCCTCTGTATGTGTCGTTGTGTTTTTTCGGATCTGCCAAAATAAACGGTGGAAATTCCTGGAACCCTTCTGCTCTCCTGCTCCTGATTCCACACACCCCCCTCCGTTAGAGAGGCTACATTACAGAATCCCACGCCACATTATGGAGTCATCAGGAGCTGACGCGCCCTCCACATCCATAGAGGAGCGCGTACAACAGCACACCACCGTACTCCACCATCTCGGGACAGCCATGAATCAAGTGATGGCAGCGATGGAGAGATTGGAGAGGTGTGGTTGGCCTACCCCTACGCCCAACGTGTACCCACCTGCACCATCACCAGCGCCATCACCATCCGGGCCCAGCGGTGTTCGGCTCGCGCTCCCGAGGGAGTACGATGGGACGGCTGCCGGGTGCAAGGGTTTTCTGCTCCAGCTGGAGTTGTACCTGGCAACTGTTCACCCGGCTCCTTCGGGAGGAGAGAGCATGAGCGCCCTCGTCTCCTAAATATCCGGTAGAGCTCTGGAGTGGGCCAACACGGTCTGGGACGGACCAGACTCAGCGAGGGAAAACTACACAGAGTTCACCCGCCAGTTCCGGGCCGTGTTCGACCATCCCCCGGAGGGGCGAGCGGTGGGTGAGCGTCTGTTCCTTCTGCGGCAGGAGACGAGGAGCGCTCAAGACTTCGCGCTGGAGTTCCGGATCTTGGCAGCCGGCTCGGGGTGGAACGACAGGGCCTTGATCGACCACTATCGGTGTGGCCTACGTGAGGACGTCCACAGGGAGCTAGCCTGTAGAGACTCTACCCTCACCCTGGACCAGCTAATGGACATGTCCATCAGGCTGGATAACTTGCTGGCTACCCGCGGGCGTCCGGACGGGGTCCTGTTGGTTCCACCCCCCAGCACTTCTGCTCCAAACCCCATGGAGTTAGGAGGTGCTGCAGCGAGGGCGACCGGAGGAGGAGCCTCCTCCCGCACTGGAAGTGGTCGGAGAGGACACACTACCGACCGGTGTTGGAGGGGCTCGTCTGGGAATCGAGATGACAGGCAGGGCACTGTTCGGATACCTCAGGTGAGTCAGCACCAGGCTCACCCAGAGCCCCCTGTTGGTCACATGTTTGTTTTGATTTCTTTCCCTGAGTTTTTCCCTCATTCCCAGCATAAGGCGCTAGTCGATTCAGGCGCAGCAGGGAATTTCATGGATCGTGGTTTCGCACAGAGGTTAGGGATTCCGCAGGTTCCGCTTGATAAACCCTTTCAGGTGCACTCCTTAGACAGTAGACCACTAGGGTCAGGGGTGGTCAGGGAGTCCACGGCGCCGCTGGACATGGTTACGCGGGGGAATCATGAGGAGAAAATTTGTTTTTTTCCTCATTGATTCTCCTGCGTTTCCAGTGGTGCTGGGGATTCCTTGGTTGGCCTTTCACAACCCTACTATTTTGTGGCAACAGAGGGCTCTAAAGGGGTGGTCAGAGGAGTGCTCAGGCAGGTGTATGGGAGTTTCCATCGGTGCAACGACGGTGGAGAGTCCAGACCAAGTCCCCACAGTGCACATTCCCCCGAGTATGCCGATTTGGCTATCACCTTCTGTAAGAAGAGGGCGACTAAATTACCACCTCATCGACGAGGGGATTGTGTGATAAACCTCCAGGTAGACGCCGTACCCCCCCGGAGTCACGTGTATCCCCTGTCCCAGGAGGAGACGGTGGCTATGGAAACATATGTCTCCGAATCTCTGAGGCAGGGGACATTCGGCCCTCCATGTCCCCCGCCTCCACGAGTTAATTTTTTGTGAATAAGAAAGGAGGAGGGTTGCGTCCGTGCATTGACTATAGAGGTCTAAATTTGATCATGGTGGGGTACAGTTACCCGCTACCTCTCGTTGCTACGGCGACGGAGTCATTCCATGGAGCACGCTTCTTCACAAAATTGGATCTCCGGAGCGCGTATAACTTGGTGCGTATCCGGGCGGGAGATGAGTGGAAGGCAGCATTTAGTACCACATCCGGCCATTATGTGTACCTCGTCATGCCGTATGGGTTGAAGAATGCTCCAGCCGTCTTCCAATCCTTTGTCGACGAGATTCTCAGGGACCTGCACGGGCAGGGTGTGGTGGCTTATATCGATGACATCTTGATATATTCCGCTACGCGCGCCGCGCATGTGTCTCTGGTGCGCAAAGTGCTTGGGCGACTGTTGGAGCATGACTTATTCGTTAAGGCTGAGAAATGCGTGTTCTTCAAACAGTCCGTCTCTTTCCTGGGGTATCGCATTTCCACATCAGGGGTGGAGATGGAGTGTGACCGCATTTCGGCCATGCGTAATTGGCCGACTCCCACCACGGTGAAGGAGGTGCAGCGGTTTTGACGGTTTGCCTATTATTACCAGAGGTTTATCCGGGGCTTTGGGCAGGTGGCTGCTCCCATTACCTCACTGCTGAAGGGAGGTCCGGTGCATCTGCGGTGGTCAGCTGAGGCGTACAGAGCTTTTGATCGCCTGAAGTCGCTGTTCACCGAGGCTCCCTTATTGGCTCATCCGGATCCCTCTTTGGCATTCATGGTGGAGGTGGACGCGTCCGAGGCTGGGGTAGGAGCCGCACTCGGGCACGCCACCGAAGCTCCGCCCCTGCGCTTTCTTTTCGAGGAAGCTCAGCCCGGCGGAGCAAAATTATGACGTGGGGGACCGGGAGCTGCTAGCGGTCGTGAAAGCTCTGAAAGTGTGGAGACATTGGCTCGAGGGGGCTAAACACCCTTTCCTCATCTGGTCCGACCACCGGAATCTGGAGTACATCCGAGCGGCGAGGAGACTGAACCCTCGTCAAGCAACGTGGGCCATGTATTTCACTAGATTTAGATTTACTATCTCGTATAGACCAGGTTCCCAAAACACTAAGGCAGATGCACTGTCCCGTCTCTATGATGCGGAGGAACGGCCCATCGATCCCACTCCCATACTTCCATCCTCATATCTGGTGGCACCGGTGGTGTGGGAGGTGGATGCGGACATCGAGGGGGCATGTCGTTCAGAGCCTACTCCGCCTCAGTGTCCTGCGGGACGGAGGTATGTCCCGCTTGGTGTCAGCGATAGGTTGGTTCGGTGGTCGCATACGTTACCTTCCTCTGGCCACCCAGGCATAGAGAGGATGGTGCGAAGCCTTAGGGGGAAGTACTGGTGGCCCACGTTAGGTAAGGACGTGAGGTTTTATGTCTCCTCCTGTTCGGTGTGCGCTCAGAGCAAGGCTCCTAGACACCTGCCCAGAGGGAAGTTACATCCCCTCCCCGTTCCACAGCGGCCTTGGTCACACCTATCGGTAGACTTCCTAACCGATCTCCCTCCTTCCCAGGGGAACACCACGGTCCTGGTCGCTGTGGATCGGTTTTCTAAGTCCTGTTGTCTCATCCCTTTGCCCGGTCTCCCTACGGCCCTACAGACGGCGGAGGCCCTATTTACTCACGTCTTCCGGCACTACGGGGTGCCTGAGGACATAGTTTCTGATTGGGGTCCCCAGTTCACGTCCCGGGTGTGGAAGGCGTTCATGGAGCGTCTGGGGGTCTCGGTCAGCCTAACCTCAGGTTTTCACCCCGAGAGTAATGGGCAGGTAGAGAGAGTGAACCAGGATGTGGGTAGGTTTTTGCGGTCGTATTGCCAGGACCGGCCAGGGGAGTGAGCGAGATATATCTCATGGGCAGAGATGGCCCAGAACTCGCTCCGCCACTCCTCAACTAACATTTAGCCTTTTCAGTGCGTGTTGGGGTACCAGCCGGTCCTGGTACCATGGCATCAGAGCCAGACCGAAGCTCCTGTGGTGGAGGATTGGGTACAGCGCTCGAGGGAGACCTGGGAGGCTGTCCAGGAGCACCTCAACCGGGCCGAGGCCCGGCAGAAGACGAGCGCTGACCGCCGCCGCAGTGAGGCCGCAGTGTTCAAGCCTGGGGATCGGGTCTGGCTCTCGACCCGAAACCTGCCCCTCCGCCTGCCCTGCCGGAAGCTGGGTCCGCGGTTTGTGGGGCCATTTAAAGTCCTGAGGAGGATAAACGAGGTGTGTTATTGGTTACAGCTCCCCCATTATTACTGTATTAACCCCTCGTTTTATGTGTCTCTCCTCAGGCCGGTGGTGGCTGGTCCTCTTCAAGACGCTGAGGTGCTGGAGGTCCCTCCACCCCCCCTGGACATTGAGGGGGCCCCGGCGTACACGGTACGATCCATACTGGATTCCAGGAGTCGGGTGAGGGGCCTGCAGTACCTTGTGGATTGGGAGGGGTACGGTCCGGAGGAAAGATGCTGGGTGCCGGTTGGGGACGTCTTGGATCCTTCTCTGCTGAGTGAGTTTCACCGCCTCCATCTGGATCGCCCGGCACCTCGTCCTCCGGGTCGTCCTCGAGGCCGGCGTCGGCGTGCTGCAAGAGCCGCGCGTCAGGGGAGGGGTACTGTCACGACTTCCACTGAAGGTGGCTCCTCTCCCTGCTCGGGCAGTGCTCGGCAGTCGTCGACGCTGGCCTACTAGCTGCCACCGATCCCATTTTCCTTTTCATTTAGTTCTGTCTGGTTTTACACACCCGTGTCTTGTTTTGTTGATTTCAGTGGCTTTATATTTCCCCGCAGCAGGTTAGGCTGTGCGCGGGATTATTTTGCTGTAGGCAACATGTAAGGGATGCGTGCCTGCACCACGGGCGTTGTTAGTTGTTTGTACGGTATGTGTTACCGTGGACATTTTGCTTGTAGGCATTACGGAGTTGAGGTTTCTCCCCTGTATGTGTCGTTGTGTTTTTTCGGATCTGCCAAAATAAACGGTGGAAATTCCTGGAACCCTTCTGCTCTCCTGCTCCTAATTCCACCCCCCCGCATTTGAGAGGCTACGTTACAAAAATGAATGCTGGAAAAACGATTGGAACCATTTCCTTGTTTGACCGCTAGGTTTTATGGGTATTATGACTCATACCATGGTACTTTATTACTGGAGCAAAAGCCTGCACACACCCACTAAGCAACAAAGTCATAATGATAATAATATCTGAATGTTATTTGGTAAAGCTAGCAGCACACTTTCAAAGACAAGTCTCTGAGGCACGAGAGCAAAGAAAACCTATAATATGCAGTATTTAATTTTTTATTTAACCTTTATTTAACTAGGCAAGTCAGTTCTTATTTACAATGACGGCCTACCAAAAGGCAAAAGGCCTCCTGCGGGGACGGGGGCTGGTATTAAAAATAAAATATAAATATAGGACAAAACACACATCACGACAAGAGAGACACCACAATACTACATAAAGAGAGACCTAAGACAACAACATAGCATGGCAGCAACACATGAAAACACAGCATGGTAGCAACACAACATGACAACAACATGGTGTTAACACAACATGGAGGCAGCACAAAACATGGTACAAACATTATTGGGCACAGACAACAGCACAAAGGGCAAGAAGATAGAAACAGCAATATATCACACGAAGCAGCCACAACTGTCAGGAAGAGTGTCCATGATTGAGTCTTTGAATGAAAAGCTGGAGATAAAATGGCCCAGTTTGAGTGTTTTTTTGCAGTTCGTTCCAGTTGCTAGCTGCAGCAAACTGAAAAGAGGAGCGACCCAGGGATGTGTGTGCTTTGGGGACCTTTAACAGAAAGTGACTGGCAGAATGGGTGTTGTATGTGGAGGACGAGGGCTGCAATAGGTATCTCGGATAGGGGGGAGTGAGGCCTAAGAGGGTTTTATAAATAAGCATCAACCAGTGGGTCTTGTGACGGGTATAGAGATGACCAGTTTACAGAGTAGTATAGATTGCAGTGATGTGTCCTATAAGGAGCATTGGTGGCAAATCTGATGGCCAAATGGTAAATAACATCTAGCCGCTCGAGATCACCCTTACCTGCGGATCTATAAATGATGTCTCCAAAGTCTAGCATGAGTAGGATGATCAACTGAATCAGGGTTAGTTTGGCATGCTGGAGTGAAGGAGGAAACCAAGTCTAGATTTAACCTTAGCCTGCAGCTTTGATATGTACATTTACATTTACATTTTAGTCATTTAGCAGACGCTCTTATCCAGAGCGACTTACAAATTGGTGCATTCACCTATAATATCCAGTGGAACAACCACTTTACAATAGTGCATCTAAATCTTTTAAGGGGGGGGTTAGAAGGATTACTTTATCCTATCCCAGGTATTCCTTGAAGAGGTGGGGTTTCAGGTGTCTCCGGAAGGTGGTGATTGACTCCGCTGTCCTGGCGTCGTGAGGGAGCTTGTTCCACCATTGGGGTGCCAGAGCAGCGAACAGTTTTGACTGGGCTGAGCGGGAACTGTGCTTCCTCAGAGGTAGGGAGGCGAGCAGGCCAGAGGTGGATGAACGGAGTGCCCTTGTTTGGGTGTAGGGCCTGATCAGAGCCTGAAGGTACGGAGGTGCCGTTCCCCTCACAGCTCCGTAGGCAAGCACCATGGTCTTGTAGCGGATGCGAGCTTCGACTGGAAGCCAGTGGAGAGAGCGGAGGAGCGGGGTGACGTGAGAGAACTTGGGAAGGTTGAACACCAGACGGGCTGCGGCGTTCTGGATGAGTTGTAGGGGTTTAATGGCACAGGCAGGGAGCCCAGCCAACAGCGAGTTGCAATAATCCAGACGGGAGATGACAAGTGCCTGGATTAGGACCTGCGCCGCTTCCTGTGTGAGGCAGGGTCGTACTCTGCGAATGTTGTAGAGCATGAACCTACAGGATCGGGTCACCGCCTTGATGTTGGTGGAGAACGACAGGGTGTTGTCCAGGGTCACGCCAAGGCTCTTAGCACTCTGGGAGGAGGACACAAGGGAGTTGTCAACCGTGATGGCGAGATCATGGAACGGGCAGTCCTTCCCCGGGAGGAAGAGCAGCTCCGTCTTGCCGAGGTTCAGCTTGAGGTGGTGATCCGTCATCCACACTGATATGTCTGCCAGACATGCAGAGATGCGATTCGCCACCTGGTTGTCAGAAGGGGGAAAGGAGAAGATTAATTGTGTGTCATCTGCATAGCAATGATATGAGAGACCATGTGAGGATATGACAGAGCCAAGTGACTTGGTGTAAAGCGAGAATAGGACTGGGCCAAGAACAGAGCCCTGGGGGACACCAGTGGTGAGAGCACGTGGTGCGGAGACAGATTCTCGCCACGCCACCTGGTAGGAGCGACCTGTCAGGTAGGACGCAATCCAAGCGTGCGCGGTGCCGGAGATGCCCAGCTCGGAGAGGGTGGAGAGGAGGATCTGATGGTTCACGGTATCAAAGGCAGCAGATAGGTCTAGAAGGATGAGAGCAGAGGAGAGAGAGTTAGCTTTAGCAGTGCGGAGAGCCTCCGTGACACAGAGAAGAGCAGTCTCAATTGAATGCCCAGTCTTGAAACCTGACTGATTAGGATCAAGAAGGTCATTCTGAGAGAGATAGCAAGAGAGCTGGCCAAGGACGGCGCGTTCAAGAGTTTTGGAGAGAAAGGAAAGAAGGGATACTGGTCTGTAGTTGTTGACATCGGAGGGATCGAGTGTAGGTTTTTTCAGAAGGGGTGCAACTCTCGCTCTCTTGAAGACGGAAGGGACGTAGCCAGCGGTCAAGGATGCGTTGATGAGCGAGGTGAGGTAGGGGAGAAGGTCTCCGGAAATGGTCTGGAGAAGAGAGGAGGGGATAGGGTCAAGTGGGCAGGTTGTTGGGCGGCCGGCCGTCACAAGACGCGAGATTTCATCTGGAGAGAGAGGGGAGAAAGAGGTCAAAGCACAGGGTAGGGCAATGTGAGCAGGACCAGCAGTGTCGTTTGACTTAGCAAACGAGGATCGGATGTCGTCAACCTTCTTTTCAAAATGGTTGACGAAGTCATCCGCAGAGAGGGAGGAGGGGGGGGGGGGAGGGGGAGGAGGATTCAGGAGGGAGGAGAAGGTAGCAAAGAGCTTCCTAGGGTTAGAGGCAGATGCTTGGAGTTTAGAGTGGTAGAAAGTGGCTTTAGCAGCAGAGACAGAAGAGGAAAATGTAGAGAGGAGGGAGTGAAAAGATGCCAGGTCCGCAGGGAGGCGAGTTTTCCTCCATTTCCGCTCGGCTGCCCGGAGCCCTGTTCTGTGAGCTCGCAGTGAGTCGTCGAGCCACGGAGCAGGAGGGGAGGACCGAGCCGGCCTGGAGGATAGGGGACAGAGGAAATCAAAGGATGCAGAGAGGGAGGAGAGGAGGGTTGAGGAGGCAGAATCAGGAGATAGGTTGGAGAAGGTTTGAGCAGAGGGAAGAGATGATAGGATGGAAGAGGAGAGAGTAGCGGGAGAGAGAGAGCGAAGGTTGAGACGGCGCAATACCATCCGAGTAGGGGGAGAGTGAGAAGTGTTGGATGAGAGCGAGAGGGAAAAGGATACAAGGTAGTGGTCGGAGACTTGGAGGGGAGTTGCAATGAGATTAGTGGAAGAACAGCATCTAGTAAAGATGAGGTCAAGCGTATTGCCTGCCTTGTGAGTAGGGGGGGAAGGTGAGAGGGTGAGGTCGAAAGAGGAGAGGAGTGGAAAGAAGGAGGCAGAGAGGAATGAGTCGAAGGTAGACGTGGGGAGGTTAAAGTCACCCAGAACTGTGAGAGGTGAGCCATCCTCAGGAAAGGAACTTATCAAGGCGTCAAGCTCATTGATGAACTCTCCAAGGGAACCTGGAGGGCGATAAATGATAAGGATGTTAAGCTTGAAAGGGCTGGTAACTGTGACAGCATGGAATTCAAATGAGGAGATAGACAGATGGGTCAGGGGAGAAAGAGAGAATGTCCACTTGGGAGAGATGAGGATTCCAGTGCCACCACCCCGCTGGCTCGATGCTCTAGGGGTATGCGAGAACACGTAGTCAGACGAGAAGAGAGCAGTAGGAGTAGCAGTGTTATCTGTGGTGATCCATGTTTCCGTCAGCGCCAGGAAGTCTAGGGACTGGAGGGTAGCATAGGCTGAGATGAACTCAGCCTTGTTGGCCGCAGACCGGCAGTTCCAGAGGCTGCCGGAGACCTGGAACTCCACGTGGGTCGTGCGCGCTGGGACCACCAGGTTAGAGTGGCAGCGGCCACGCGGTGTGGAGCGTTTGTATGGCCTGTGCAGAGGAGAGAGAACAGGGATAGGCAGACACATAGTAGACAAGCTACAGAAGAGGCTACGCTAATGCAAATGAGATTGGAGTGACAAGTGGACTACACGTCTCGAATGTTCAGGAAGTTAACCTCTATGGGCTAGGTGAGACGCTAGCGTGCCACCCGTGGTGCACTCCATCAACAGCAGGTGCATTTCAAGAGCGGCAAATTTGAATCCAAATAAATGTCCAAATTCAAATTTTTCAAAAATACAACTATTTTACACCATTTGTAAGATAAACATCTCCTTAATCTAACCACGTTTTACGATTTCAAAAAGGTTTTACGGCGAAAGCATAAATTTAGAGTATGTTAGGACAGTACATTTACAAGAGTTGTGTGTAATGTTTTGTCAAGTCAAAGACAGGGTCACCAAAACCATAAAACCAGCTAAAATGATGCACTAACCTTTTACAATCTCCATCAGATGACACTCCTAGGACATTATGTTAGACAATGCATGCATTTTTAGTTCTATCAAGTTCATATTTATATCCAAAAACAGCGTTTTACTATGGCATTGATGTTGAGGAAATCGTTTCCCTCCAATAACCGGCAGTCAAGTCAGCGTCACAAATTAAATAATTAAAATTAGAAAACATTGGTAAAATATTATATTGTCATTTAAAGAATTATAGATTTACATCTCTTGAACGCAATCAACTTGCCAGATTTAAAAATAACCTTACTGGGAAATCACACTTTGCAATAATCTGAGCACTGTGCCCAGAAAAATACGCGTTGCGATACAGACTAGACGTCATGTTGGGGAGATCTAAAATCGAAAATACTATGTAAATAATCCATTACCTTTGATTCTCTTCATCAGATGTCACTTCCAGGTATCACAGGTCCATAACGAATGTAGTTTTGTTCAAAAAAGCTCATCATTTATGTCCAAAAATCTCCGTCTTGTTAGCACATGATCTAAGCCAGCCGGACTTCTCGTCATGAACGAGGGGAAAAAATATATTTCCGTTCGTTCAAACATGTCAAACGTTGTATAGCATAAATCATTAGGGCCTTTTTTAACCAGAACATGAATAATATTCAAGGTGGACGAATGCATACTCTTTTATAACGTATTGGAACGAGGGTACCCAACATGAACTCGCGCGCCAGGTGTCTAATGGGACATCATCGTTCCATGGCTCTTGTTCGGTCAGATCTCCCTCCAGAAGACTCAAAACACTTTGTAAAGGCTGGTGACATCTAGTGGAAGCAATAGGAAGTGCCAAAATATTCCTCAGCCCCTGTGTTTTTCAATGGGATAGGTTTAAAGTCAATACAACACATCAGGTATCCACTTCCTGTCAGAAAATGTCTCAGGGTTTTGCCTGCCAAATGAGTTCTGTTATACTCACAGACACCATTCAAACAGTTTTAGAAACTTTAGAGTGTTTTCTATCCATATATAATAAGTATATGCATATTCTAGTTACTGGGTAGGATTAGTAACCAGATTAATTCGGGTACATTTTTTTTATCCAGACGTGCAAATGCTGCCCCCTAGCCCTAACAGGTTAAGCTTACGTTGCAAAAATGTTATTGACTAAAATGATACAGTACTGCTGGCTGGTGGAGTAGGCTAGCTAGCAGTGGCTGCGTTGTTGACTTTGAACGTGTAGCTGGCTAGGTAACCTCGGTAGTTTCAGTACTACACCTTGTCATGATACAAAGCAACTTTGTAGCTAGCTAGCTAACATAACACTAATCAAGACGTTCCTTGTAGTGTATTTAGTTTCAACAATGCTGCTCGTCGGTAATAGTTGGCTAGGTTAGGAAAAATGGCGTCGCGGGGGACGGAAATAGCTGGCTAGCTAACCTCGATGGCTGGCTAGCTAACAATTATCAATTAACAATTATCAAGCTATGACAAAGACAACTAGGTAGCTAGCTAGGTAACACTGCACTAGTCAAATCGTTCCGTTGTAAAGTATTAGTAACTACAGCGCTGCTAGTCGGTAACGGTTGGCTAGCTGGCAGTGGGTTAATGATGACTAGGTGTGTTGAGTAAGTCTGGCGCCGCGTCGCGGCTGGCTAGCACACCTCGATAATACTCAAACTCAAACTACACAATTATCTTAGATACAGAGACAGCAAAGACAACTATGTAGCTGGCTAACTAACACTAACACCACACTAATCAAGTCGTTGCGTTGTAATGTAATAGTTTCTGCGGTGCTGCTAGTCGGTAGAAGTTGGCTAGCTAACAGTGATGACTAGCTAGCTAGCAGCTAGCAGTGTTGACTACGTTAGGAGGACGAAGATAGCTAGCCTCGATAATTACTCAGTTACTCTAAACTACACAATTATCTTTGATACAAAGACGGCTATGTAGCTAGCTAAGAAGAATTGCTCAGATCAAACAAATCAAGCCGTTGTAATGTAGCGAAGTGTAATATTACCTGTGGAGCGGAGCGTGGTGCGACTGCTCGCTCCAAACCGGAAGTAACAATATGTGCTGAGAGAATGACAATGTACCATCTAGCTATAATCCCAAGTATTTGTATGAGGTGATTACTTCAAGCTCTAAACCCTCAGAGGTAATAATCACACCGGTGGGGAGAGGGGAATTCTTCTTACCAAACCACATGACCTTTGTTTTGGAGGTGTTCAGAACAAGGTTACGGACAGAGAATGCTTATTGGACACTAAGAAAGCTTTGTTGTAGAGCGTTTAACACAAAATCCTGGGAGGGGCCAGCTGAGCATAAGACTGTATCATTGCATATAAATGGATGACAGAGATGCCTACTGCTTGAGCTATGCTGTTTGATGTAAATTGAGAAGAGCGTGGACCAAGGATCGAGCCTTGGGGGTACTCCCTTGGTGACAGGCAGTGGCTGGGACAGCAAATGTTCTGACTTTATACACTGCACTCTTTGAGAGAGGTAGTTAGCAAACTAGGCCAAAGACCCCTCTGAGACACCAATACTCCTTTGCCGGCCAACAAGAATGGAATGGTCTATCGTAACAAAAGCTTTACCCAAGTCAATAAAAATAGCAGCACAACATTGCATAGAATCAAGGGCAATGGTGACATCATTTAGGACCTTTAAGGTTGCAGTGACACATCCATAACCTGAGTGGAAACCCTATTGCATACCCAAGAGAATACTATAGATGTCAAGAAAGCCAGTCAGTTTATTATTGACAAGTTTTTCCACCACTTTTGATAAACAGGGCAACATAGAAATTGGAAATCAGCTGTAATCTCCCCCTTTAAATAAAGGAGACACCGTGGCTGCCTTCCAAACAACGGGAACCTCCCCAGAGAGGAAAGACAGGTTAAAAAGGTCAGAGATAGGCTTGGCGATATTTACATTTATGTCATTTAGCAGACGCTCTTATCCAGAGCGACTTACAAATTGGTGCATTCACCTTATGATATCCATTGGAACAACCACTTTACAATAGTACATCTATATCTTTTTGGGGGGGAGGGTGGGGGGGGGGGGGGGGGGGTAGAAGGATTACCTAATCCTATCCCAGGTATTCCTTAAAGAGGTGGGGTTTCAGGTGTCTCCGGAAGGTGGTGATTGACTCCGCTGTCCTGGCGTCCTGAGGGAGCTTGTTCCACCATTGCCAGAGCAGCGAACAGTTTTGACTGGGCTGAACGGGAACTGTGCTTCCGCAGAGGTAGGGAGGCGAGCAGGCCAGAGGTGGATGAATGCAGTGCCCTTCTTTGGGTGTAGGGACTGATCAGAGCCTGAAGGTACGGAGGTGCCGTTCCCCTCACAGCTCCGTAGGCAAGCACCATGGTCTTGTAGCAGATGCGAGCTTCAACTGGAAGCCAGTGGAGTGTGAGGAGGAGCGGGGTGACGTGAGAGAACTTGGGAAGGTTGAACACCAGACGGGCTGCGGCATTCTGGATGAGTTGTAGGGGTTTGATGGCACAGGCAGGGAGCCCAGCCAACAGCGAGTTGCAGTAATCCAGACGGGAGATGACAAGTGCCTGGATTAGGACCTGCGCCGCTTCCTGTGTGAGGCAGGGTCGTACTCTGTGAATGTTGTAGAGCATGAACCTACAGGATCGGGTCACCGCCTTGATGTTAGCGGAGAACGACAGGGTGTTGTCCAGGGTCACGCCAAGGCTCTTAGCACTCTGGGAGGAGGACACAATGGAGTTGTCAACCGTGATGGCGAGATCATGGAACGGGCAGTCCTTTCCCCGGGAGGAAGAGCAGCTCCGTCTTGCCGAGGTTCAGCTTGAGGTGGTGATCCGTCATCCACACTGATATGTCTGCCAGACATGCAGAGATGCGATTCACCACCTGGTTATCAGAAGGGGGAAAGGAGAAGATTAATTGTGTGTCGTCTGCGTAGCAATGATAGGAGAGACCATGTGAGGATATGACAGAGCCAAGTGACTTGGTGTATAGCGAGAATAGGAGAGGGCCTAGAACTGAGCCCTGGGGGACACCAGTGGTGAGAGCGCGTGGTGCGGAGACGGATTCTCGCCATGCCACTTGGTAGGAGCGACCTGTCAGGTGTCGTTTGACTTAACAAACGAGGATCAGATGTCGTCAACCTTCTTTTCAAAATGGTTGACAAAGTCATCTGCAGAGAGGGAGGAGGGGGGGGAGGGGGAGGAGGATTCAGGAGGGAGGAGAAGGTGGAAAAGAGCTTCCTAGGGTTAGAGGCAGATGCTTGGAATTTAGAGTGGTAGAAAGTGGCTTTAGCAGCAGAAACAGAGGAAAAAATGTGGAGAGGAGGGAGTGAAAAGATGCCAGGTCCGCAGGGAGGCTAGTTTTCCTCCATTTCCGCTCGGCTGCCCGGAGCCCTATTCTGTGAGCTCGCAATGAGTTGTCAAGCCACGGAGCAGGAGGGGAGGACCGAGAGGACCGGGAGGATAGGGGACATAGAGAGTCAAAGGATGCAGAAAGGGAGGAGAGGAGGGTTGAGGAGGCAGAATCAGGAGATTGGTTGGAGAAGGTTGAGCAGAGGGAAGAGATGATAGGATGGAAGAGGAGAGAGTAGCAGGAGAGAGAGAACGAAGGTTGCGACGGCGCAATACCATCTGAGTAGGGGCAGAGTGAGTAGTGTTGGAGGAGAGCGAGAGGGAAAAGGATACAAGGTAGTGGTCGGAGACTTGGAGGGGAGTTGCAGTGAGATTGGTAGAAGAACAGCATCTAGTAAAGATGAGGTCAAGCGTTGATAGGGGCAGCAACCTTAAAGAAGTAAGGGTCTAAACCATTTGACCCAGATATTTTTTTGGGGTCAAGTTTAAGGAGCTCCTTTAGCACCTCGGACTCAGTGACCGCCTGAAAGGAGAAACTTTGTAGCGGGGCAGGGGGAAAAAGGGGGAGGAGCATCGGGGATCGTCGCATTAGAAGGGGTGGGAAATGAGGAAATGTTCGATGGGCAAGGAGGCATGGCTGAGTCAAATAGGAATCCTGACTTAATGAAGTGGTGATTAAAGAGCTCAGCCATGTGCTCCATGTCAGTAACAACTACATCATCAACATTAAGGGACATGGGCAGCTGTGTGGAGGAGGGTTTATTCTCTAGGTCTTTAACCATTTTCCAGCAAGAGAACGCCTCCTTAAAGAAACTAACTTTTGCCTTCCGGATAGCCTGAGTGCACTTATTTCTAATTTTCCTGAACGAGAGTATGCGTGCCCCGAGCGATTTGACAAATGGAATTCTTGAGGTGGAGTAACAAATCAGTAATAACAAATCAATCGTATAAATGTGCCATATATTACAATATAATGGCCATTATCAAGGTGATCAAGTTTCTGATGTATAAAAATAATGTTTGCAACTTCGAATGTAGGCCTACATTTATTGTGGCTCAGTTGGTAGAGCATGGTGTTTGCAACGCCAGGGTTGTGGGTTCGATTCCCATGGGGACCAGTATGGAGAAAGAAAATGTATGAAATGTATGCATTCACTACTGTAAGTGGCTCTGGATAAGAGCTTCTGCTAAATGACTAATATGTAAAATGTCTTGTATTTTGTGATTTGGGCGTATTGTTCTGAAACCAGGACGAAAGTGATTATTTAATTAAACAACACTGCCACCTTGTGTTAAAGTATTTTAGTGCAAAACCTTTCAACGCAATCCCCTCTTGTCACTGGTTGTTTCCTATGGTTGTCTTTTGTGTGCTTTTCACCTTAATGGATATTATGTATAGATTTTTAGCCAACATCATTGATTACAGTTTTTATTGGTAGAGCAGTTTATATTAAGCAACATAATTCAGGATGAACGGAATGAACTCCTTTATCTAGGAGCCAAGCGCAACCGTGGAATTGTTTCCTGTCGGACATTCACACTTGTGACAGATTTCCGAAGTACACATTTCAGCATGGCGTGTAGAAAAATGTGTAACATTGGATCTCTAATTGTGTACAGCATAACTATTGTTGCGGCGTTGTAAGTATTCATTTAGCTCTTTATAGAGTTGAATTATTCCAGTTTAAACCATGAGTACCAATTAGTTGTTATGTTATTGTTACTTAGCAAATGCAGCTAACGTTAGCGAATTCGTTCATGTTTGAGCTTCTGATCACATGTTTGCAAAGCTAGCGAATTTATAGCAAGTAGCTAACTTACTGAGCTACAGAACGTTTGAAATATATTGGGCTGTGAAAGGCTAGTCATTTAGCAAGGTTAACTTTTATTTTATGAGATATTAAGAGTATAAAGTGGACGTCCTGGCTGTCATTACTCTCACACTGTTTCCCACCCAAGAAATCAGAACCCAGTTGACAGCAAGATTTTCAAAAGCAAAGCTCACAGCCATCGAGACATGTGTAAAGTCAAACCAGAGAAAACAAACTCTGCTGCTTTTAAAATGCCAAAATCCAGTCAGAGCCAAACGAAAAAGAAACCTCTAAAGAAAACGTTTTTTCAACACACTAAGAAGAAGGAGCCCGTTTCAAAAGATCAAGGTAAAACCAAGGCGTTGCTTCCCCCGAAAGATGCCCAACAGTTTTCAACCAACTGGAAAACGTTATTAGAGGTAAGGACTTGGTTATGACTTAAGTCAGAAATAGCATTTTGTGATACAGATTTTAGATGAGACTTGAATGCATTAGTACCACTGTCATCCCTGTCAAAAATGTGGTGTTATTAGAGCTCTCTATTTGCAGGTGTTCAAATCCAACCCCCCTCCGGTGAAAAAGCAACCATTTCAGCAGAACTCAAAGAAGGAATTCCCTAAGAAACCCACTAAAGACATTTCAAAGAAGGACGAGACTCATAAGAAACCCACTAAAGACATTTCGACGGAGGTGGCGGTGGCGCATAAGAAGCCTGCTAAGAACTTATCAAAGACAGTGAATGATGCAACTAAGGCAACTAAGCCCAAGCAGGTGAACAGTGGGAAAGCATGGAAGGACAGTGCTGTTCCTAGTAAATCTCAGGTGAATGGGATAGATCCAGGACCATCAGGGACAGAACAGCCCAAAGCCAAGAAGAGGAAACAGAGCAGTGTCCAGACAGACAGCAATGCACAGTTGAAGAAGAAAGTAGAAGTGGAGGAAAAGAAACCCACTGAGTAAGTCTGTCCAGTGTGACCAATATTGCCTTGACTTGGGCAGGAGCTTACCAGAACTAAGTACCAGCACCTCCAATGTTCTACTGCTTGAGTTTCTGCACATGTTTTATAGAATATCAGCTCAAAGGTATTGCAGAGTTTCTGCACCTAAATATAAACAGTACGGGCACCCAAAATGAATACCGGCAAGTAAGTGTGACTATTGAGATGTTGACTTCAAGAACCTCTCACTGTTGTAAAAAGCATGTGTGGTTTGTCTGTTTAGTGACTTCTGTAGTCAATTGTCAAACTTGCATCCAAACCTACGGTCAGATTATCAGATATTATTTCCACAGGCACCTCAGTGTTGGTTAATGTATGTGATGGGTAATGCATATCTGTCCTCCACTAGATCAGACATGTGGTTTGATGATGTGGACCCTGACGACATTGAGGCCACAGTGGGAACAGAGGCAGCCGATATCATGAGGAAGATCCAAGGCACTCAGAAGACAGATGCCCAGACCACAGAGAAAGCACTGGTCAAGGACAGGGCATTTGAGGGGTGAGTTAGGCAGCGATTCTCAACTGGTGGTTTTTGAGTGTTGAGGTTGATTTTTTTTAAATGAAAAAATACTCCAGTCTGAACTTAAACCAGGTAGAAAGTGTGTAAAAATTCGAATGAACTTACATTTTTACTTAATTTTCATCTCTGGAGAATTATTCTTCAGAGTATCGTAGTATTTTCAATATAGAGCTATTAGCAGCTTTGTGCTACATGAACAGCAGTGCATATTCCACATCTATCTTGGCGTTGTAGGCAAACTGTGGGGGGGGGGGTCAAGAAACCCAGAGCACCTGCTGTTTTAGTTGTGCCAGGACCACTCTCTCAAATACCTTCATCAGCTGGGAAGTGAGTGCAACAGGCTTGAAGTTGTTTAGGCCCTGCCCTTGGTGTTTTTGGGAACAGGCACAATGCAGGGGGATTTCCATGGTGTAGGTACAGTAGAGGTAGACAGTGACTGTATGAAGATAAAGTGCATGATCCTGCGCAGTACAGTCATTGAGCACCCGGGTCTGATTCTATCCGGTCCTATAGCCTTCCTGGCATTTGTCCATTTTAACTGTTTCCTCACCTGGTCCACAGTCTGAGTAATTACCCGTACTGTGGCAGTCTCTATCCAAGCGCATGACAGAGAACCCATCCAAAGTCACTGATTCAACAAGTGTATCCTCCCTAAGCCAAGTTATGATGAAAGAAGGAAAGCTCACATCGTAAAAGTCTGTAGGCATTGAATGTTTGCGTACAGCTCATCTACCTTGTTGGGCAGTGGGCGCACGTTTCCCCCCCCCCCCCCCCCCCCCCCCCATGGTGATGAAGGCTTGCATTTTCTGTCTGTTCCGCACTCTCACACCAAATCAAATGTATTTATAAAGCCCTTCTTACATCAGCTGATATCTCAAAGTGCTGTACAGAAACCCAGCCTAAAACCCCAAACAGCAAGCAATGCAGGTGTAGAAGCACGGTGGCTAGGAAAAACTCCCTAGAAAGGCCAGAACCTAGGAAGAAACCTAGCGAGGAACCAGGCTCTGAGGGATGGCCAGTCCTCTTCTGGCTGTGCTGGGTGGAGATTATAACAGAACATGGCCAAGATGTTCAAATGATCATAGATGACCAGCAGGGTCAAATAATAATAATCACAGTGGTTGTAGAGGGTGCAACAGGTCAGCACCTCAGGAGTAAATGTCAGTTGGCTTTTCATAGCCGATCATTCAGAGTATCTCTACCTCTCCTGCTGTCTATAGAGAGTTGAAAACAGCAGGTCTGGGACAGGTAGCACGTCCGGTGAACAGGTCAGGGTTCCATAGCCGCAGGAACCCTTGAACCTGGAGAAGCAGCACGGCCAGGTGGACTGGGGACAGCAAGGAGTCATCATGCCAGGTAGTCCTGAGGCATGGTCCTAGGGCTCAGGTCCTCCGAGAAAGAATTAGAGAGAGCATACTTAAATTCACACAGGACAACGGATAAGACAGGAGAAATACTCCAGATATAACAGACTGACCCTAGCCCCCCGACACACAAACTACTACAGCATAAATACTGGATGCTGAGACAGGAGGGGTCAGGAGACACCTCTCCACTTTGTCTGGTTGGAGCGTATACAGCTCCTTGATTGAGTATCACTACAGCATTAAAAGTATTTCTCAAGATTGTATTTTGGCAATTATTTTTCATGATGCGAGTATTGGGTTGTGACTGAAACAAACTGGTTCAATTTGGGTCCCGAGGCAAAACCAGTTGAGAACCACTGAGTTAACCTGTTAAACTCTTAAGTGGTTGTTTTGGGCACTGAACAGGGCCCAGTGAGGCCTTGTCTTTTTGGAAATCTTACTAGAATCTTACTGCTGGCAATGTCATAAGAACCCCCACCCCCCATAAATGATGCCCTGTGGACATATTCATAGATTATGCAATGTAGGTCAAGTCACCTTTTAGTATGCAATGAAAGGGTACACCTGATGGTCATTGTAAAGAAATGCATTTCCTTCTCCCACATTACCTAGTATGCGTTGTTTAGCTAGCTGGGAATAGAGGTGAAGAAACTTCAAACTTATCGGTGTCCTTATTTAAAAAATAAAAATAAACTCTATAACTTGAAAGCCCTGTATGCTACATTCATTTTAAGATGTCAGATTTGAAAATCCGTTCAGCCATTTGGGCGGTGACTCACTACCCAAACCAGACACAACTGGTTTCAAGTGGCCAAGAGATGTCATGTGACATCCTACTGCTATCTAGTGCAGGGGTTCCCAAGCTTTTTCACTCAGGCCCCCCTTCCAGCATTGGAACATCCTGCATCCCCTTATTTCTATGGGCACAAGCACTGTTAATAATACAAACTGTTAACACCCCTCTTGTTGGAGGAGAGTTTTGCAGGTTTAAAGCTTATTTCCTGCAATTCTACACATGTTGTCATGAGTTGCAGAGAAAAATGTGCCGTTTTTAAAGCTCTTTCTTTCAATTCTACACTGTTTTCATGTGATATTTGAGTGACTCGAACATTACTACAACATCTATGGGCTAAAAAACCTAGGGGATGGAGGGGGGGTCAAGCTCCAAGTCAAGTACCAGGTGTGACCAAGGCTTTTTCTTTTCCTGTTTATCATGGCACCTGTCAGCCTGACCAAGGCGGTGGCTATGGACTGTGAAATGGTGGGTGTGGGGCCAGATGGCGAGGACAGCATCGTAGCCCGGGTCTCCCTTGTCAACCAGTTCGGAAAGTGCATCTACGACAAATACGTCAAACCCACAGAGAAGGTGACGGACTACAGGACAGCTGTCAGTGGCATCCGGCCAGATGACATCAAAAACGGTGAGCAGGATGAGCTGACCTCTTAGTGATTATTTTACCACTATATTCTTATGGTAGCATTGGAAATGGAAACAAACTCATTAAAGCCCAAAAGAGTTGTCTTATTTTAGGATGAAGTTGTCTGCGGGTTGTTTTCAAATGCGACATTTGTGTTGTCTGTTATATTCTGCAGGTGAGGATGTGAAGACCGTACAGAAAGAGGTGGCTGAGATCCTCCAGGGGAGAACGCTTGTGGGACACGCCATTCACAATGACCTCAAGGTACACCACTATGATGTAACTTACATAGAATGATATACAAACTAAAACCTGACCATTGTCAACATTTACATATACTTTCCATGCTAAAATCTTTCAGATTTTGTTCTTGGATCACCCAAAAAAGAGAATCAGAGACACCCAGAAGTATAAACCTTTCAAGACAATTGTGAAGGTAAAGACGGGTTTGTGGGCAGATATTTTCTATTAATGTGGGTGACTGAAGGGGTTGTAATAACACTATAAGAGGAAGATGTTAATGTTATTTTATTTTCAGAGTGGTCGGCCCTCTCTGAAACTCCTGTGTAGAGAAATACTCGGTGTCAAAGTACAACAGGGAGAACATTCATCCGTAAGTCACCGTTTTATCAATCTTTTTTTATTTTGTAGCTCACATATACAGTGGTACAACTGTGAACCATAGCCAATACCTGAGAATGTGTTGCAGGTCCAAGACGCCCAGGCGACCATGAGGTTGTACACGGTGGCGAAGAAACATTGGGAGGCAGAGATCAAGGCTAGTCATAACAACCCAGAGTTAACCAAGAAGACCAAGGAACCAAGGAAGCCCAAATCACCCAAACACAAATGAACCTGATTGACTGAACTGCATCAGTCTGTAATGGGACTGAGGACTCGCCCTTGACTAGATGGCACAGGACAGGAGGCTTGATTGAATTAACAAGTGTGTCTTTTGGAAGTGGACTCGCACTTTGAGATCTTAGTGAAAAGTGAATTGAGGAATCTCTTTTGGTGACCCATAAGGATTACACAAAGTGGTTTGATCAAATTAATATGGACTTTATTCAAATCCCACTCAACCCTAATCATTCAGAAAGTTGGTCATCAAAAACAGCCTAGTGCCGCTTTAACTATGCATTGATCTTTCATTCATTGTCTGCTACATCATCAGTTTTCTTCTGGTTCGAATGTTTTAAAATGTGGTCTTTTTCTGATCTTCTAACATCCATGTCTTGATGTTGAATATCTGCAGTTTCAATTCCAAGTGTTTGGATTATGTGTTGCCTTTTGAATTTGAATTTTTGTTTCATGAATTAAAAGTTAGATATTTAAATCACAAGTATGTAATTTATTTGTTTGCGTGTAATAACTGGGAGGAAAAATGTTTTCATATGGAGAGAGAATACCATGGGCCCGTTCATAAATTCGGAATAACTGACATTTACAAACACTCGACACGTGTTGAATATGACCGGTGTCAGTAAATGTCGGCAAAAAAGCGAATTAGTGTTGCCAGCAGTGAAGTTAGTCACCAACGCTCTGGATAACATGAAAAAAGCCTAACCAGCTCTGCTAGGGTGAGTACAATGGTCAGAGTGAGGTGTTCTCTAATTTTTGTATGGAAGTAGCTATCAAGCTAGCTAATTTTAGCCGGATAGCTTGGGTGCTTGACTGCCGTTGAGGTCAGAACGCTCGGATCAACCCTACTCCACGGCCAGAGTGAAACGCTCTGAATTTACGAACGCCCAAAGTGCTCTCTGGCACTCCAGAGTGAATTTACAAACGCACCCCCATATAACTAGCAACGAAGTTAGTGTGCTCATTTTGACCTTACAGTACATGACATCATAAAAAAGCAACAAAGACAAACCAAATTCACTTAGATTCAACATAACTAAACAGAAGAATACACAGTAACCCCATACAGCAAACTAGAGGTCAGGGCTGCAAAACTATCATTTCTACTGCATGGGGCAAGCTGTTAGTGTTTGAGGTTCCAGAGTGGTGCAGCGGTCTAAGACACTGCATCTGGTTCAAATCCAGGCTGTATCTCATCCAGCCGTCATTGTAAATAAGAATTTGTTCTTAACTGACTTGCCTAGTTAAAAAAATATATATTTTAGATCATTGTTCCATAAAGCTATAGTGTAACCATTAAGGACTTGTATGTGCCCAGAGATCATAAGGTAAGGATTAGTGTCCCTCTTGTCTATGGGGGTGAATCTCATGAAACTAGTTTTAAAATGTAGCAAATTGAGTTACAAAACCATGAATAACCTGCCAAAATCGACTATCATTCTGAGGACCAAGATGTCTACTTTTTGGGAAGGTGTCTTATTTTAAACCCATTTTACATTTGCCTGAATTTTTCACCCCAAATTCTCAGGTCGTTTTATATTTTTTTGGGGGGGGGGGGGAAAGCTTAACTTATTTGAATATAACACTTGAAGTTTACATTAAACTATATTTATTGCAGTGTCTGGACATGTATCATAACACTTTCTCTAGTTCCTGTAAAAAGTTAATTTATTCGCTTACATGCCCTCAGAATGAGTTTCTTATTCTAAAACCCTCCCTTTACCCCATTTGGCCTTCTCATTACCGAAATGGCTGAAGTGCTCAAATTGGGAAAAAGTCACATTTTATTTAATTTGAAATATTTATTTTCAGTGTTATGTTTAACTCAGGCCTTTTCATTAGGGGAGCAATGTAAAAAAATATATATAGATTTGTTTATAACTTTTTTTTGTCTGTTACAGTAATGAAAATGTTGGTAAAATGCATAATATCTGATAAAAACAATTGAAATATTTATTTTGAACCTTTATTTAACTAGGCAAGTCAGTAAAGAACAACTTATTTTCCACGACGGTCTAGGAACAGTAGGTTAACTGCCTTTGTTCAGGGGCAGAAAGACACATTTTTACCTTGTCAGGTCAGGGATTTGATCTAGCAACCTTTCGGTTACTGGCCCAACACTCTAACCACTAGGCTACCTGCTGTGGTTAGCTCATACAGATCCTAATATCAGTGAATCAAGACTTCAGAATGTTTTGTTGGACAATTTTATGAGAATGATCCATGGGCAATATAGACCTCTGGGTCAATGCATGAAACATTCATGAAATTCCTAGTTTTCCCCCCAGTTGCTTTCTGTCAGGGAAAAATAGTTAACTGTGAAGCTACATTAGACAGCTGCTAACACACCTATGTTGCATATTATTTTGAACTATGAGCTTAAATAGTGTTTCATATAATTCCTAAGTGATAGAATATCGCTTGTATGCCTGTAGTGTTTGATTCATTTTAACAAAAGCTGGTTCATTTGTACGTGTATGTGGATAGTACCTATGCATTGGTTAAAGTGACCTGCAATAGTGTTCTTGCTAGTTACCCTGTATGATGTATATAGAAAATAAAATATGCCTAACTGAGAACCGATCATGGGTGACCATTTTACTGATTGAAATGATTTCCAATCCAGAGATAATGTGCGAGATACACTACTGTAAGAGGTGTGGCCAAACAAGCTAACTCAATGCATTATTGTTCACCAAAAGATTCAACCAAAAAAAACAACAGTAGCATGTTGCTGAACAACACATTTGAACCTGTGATCAGTTGTTGGACAGAAGATTGTATCTCCTATCTGACTAAGGAAAAAGGCAAATATTTGCTTTGTGTGCTGTGTTACACACTATTAGTCCCTGAATCAAGACATTATCCCATCACAGTCCTTAAACCTTTAACATGCTGCTTCCATGGGTCAGAAGGCTAGATCACACTAGGATTTGTAGTCGAAAACAAACATTCTGAAGCGGCATAGATCAACCGGGTTCTAGATCAATTCAGGTTCCAGAAGAGAACACCAACAATAGATAGGTTCTAAAGCACCGTAGCCTTTCTTTAGGGCCCAATTCAATTCGTATCACAGAAGTTCAGCGCAATAGCGTGATTTAAATGTTAAAGTAATTTCCGATTGACCGACGTGTATCGTTTACCGTGAATGTAGTCTCCACGAAAGCGGGAACATTACCTTTGAATTTCAATTGCACTACAGCGCTGAACTTCCGAGAGATGTATTGAATTGAGCCCTTAATCTGTTTTTCTTCTCATGATATACACAACCTGTAGCAACCTGTGACTGTTTGATTACAAGCAAATTTGTAGAATGCCCCAAAAGCTGATCAGATAGTTCATCTCATCTGTGCACTGAAAACTGTTGTTAGGATTCACTGTGACATCATAGTTCTATGTCCTCTGTAAACATGCAATGTTGTCAATGTTTGTTCAAACTGTTCAGTTGGAAACTTGTTCATATCTCAAGTAACCCATATAAAAGAGGACTCCCATCTTTGGGTACACTGGATGGATATACATTTGGGATTACTGTCCCAATGGCCAAATGTCCAATTGCCAGTGGCACAAACAGAGTAAGATGACTTGGGAAATTCCAAAAACTACAATTCCACATTCACTAATCGCCCAGGTTTCCTGAAAGGCGGATTGGCTAAAATGGTACATTCCTTTTCCTACTTGCCAAAAATGGATACCCCAGTAACCAGGACAACAAAACATTACAAAAAAATGAATGAATAACCCCCAAAACGTATTAAAACAACAGCTAAACCTTTACATTAACTAAAATGTCATGGAAAACTAAATTCACACTATAAAAGGACCAAATTACATAAAATCTATAGTTATCTATACGGACACATTTCATCAAATAAGACATTAAAGATGCAGCAGTTTAGATCCATAAATAAACCCAGTAACAGAGAGGGAGAGGTGGGGTTAAAGAGAAGAGATGCGATGGTGGGGGAGGGGAAGAGGGGTTGACATCTTTGTCCCTTGGTTAAGGATAGTGTTCCTCCTCTGTGAGACCGGAGGGATGAGCCATGTCACTATATTGACCCGTCAGTCATCCCGGTCAGCTTCTCCTCATCCCCCAGTTTCTGGTGATTCAGCCTGGCATAACTCACCGCATCGCCCCTGAAAGAAACAGAGTGGTGGAAGAGAGAGAAAAATGGACGAAAGCATGACACCACAGAGGAAAGGGGAGATGTTAGATATAATGTTGAATGAGAGAATTTACAGGGTTACTTTTTGCCACTCAAAGTTATGAGAGTATGGAATGAAGCTGTTATCTCCTGTTACAAGATGTTATATTATTTTAAATGTAATGCATATTATTACTGATTAATAACACATAAACATCTAAATGTTGATTAAAAATGCATGTTCATTTGAACTGAAAGGGGAGAAAGTGTGAGAAAGAGGGGCGAGAAAGAAACAAATTCAATCTCAAGTACACTATGTAGGCCTACACACATATATTCAAATCGAAATCTTATCACAAAAGTATGAATAGAAAAGCCTCACTTTTTGCCCAGGGAGGCGAGACCATAGAGGACTCCTGTAGCGAAGGCAATGGCATTCCCAAACAACGTGGTGATGGAGAAGCTCAGGAACATGGGAAACAGTGCCATCCTGGAAATACAAGAAACAGGGATTGATTGAGTGGTTGATTACAGAAAACTTGGTGTGTTTTTCAACTGGTTAAAAGGTCATTTAAAATGCAGGCCTAGACAATAGACAGCTGAGTCATGTGAAGACAGCAGGTCTCAGTCCAGTTCTTACCCGCAGTAGAAGAAGGCTTTCTGCCATGGCTTGAATTTGTCAGCTCTAGCTGCCACTGCGTTTGCAAACTCAATGAACTGGCAGCAGAATGGGACTTCACACAGGAACAGCACAAAGGCATTCAACCTTGAAAAAGAAGGAGGACATTAGCACAGTGATGGATCTTTATACACACACACTCTCTCTCTCTCTAATATATGTAGGCATGTATGCAAAACTAAAGCCTTGGCTAAGGATCATATTGTGCAAGACAAACTTACACCATCCATACTCCAGCAGCGATGTTTAAAGGGTTGACAGTGACACACATCCACACTCCTGAGATGGCACATGCTTCAGTGGGAGAGAAAATATTATATTACATGCAATGTTACAGTTATGATAATGCAACCAGATCAAGTACAGACAGGTATAAATATGCATGTGGACGCTTCAGGCATATAGGGTTACCATGAATACCAACTTACCAGAATAAAGGAGGCTTGGTTCCAATTTAGAAATATGACAAACAGTGCTATTACCCTGACTGGGGATGTTATTCATCCACACTTAAATCAAATATAGCCTAACTGGAAACTACAAGGGCCTGAATTTCCGTTTAAACAAACATGAGTGGTTTTGATAGCAGGAGCACCAGAGGATCAGCTCTTCTCCTCTGGCAAAGAGCCATAGAATACGAGCCAAATAGGAGGCAGATGAGTATTCATCTGAGTTTACAGGCCCCATGCTAAGATCCTGCTAGGCCCCTGATATACATTGCCTGGTCGGCTCTGCTGGGTGCTGCTACCAGTCCAGTGGCCACACTGTGAGCATGGGAAGGGACCCAGACAATGAAAAGATGGGATAATTACACACATGCCATCCATTGTACTCTGTAGTACACACACACACATATATACAGACTTGAATGAATAAATTAATTCACACAGCCCACTAGTGTCTTAAAGTTGAGACAGCTCATCTTGTCTTTTGTACCCAACTTTGATTTTGGCTAAATGATTAACTAGTGGGGCTAGAGTTGTATTGGTTTGAAACCATTAAAGCTTGAAAACACAGCTCAGGATTTCTATCTAGAGAGAAACATCACGCTAACCTCATGCTAGTAATGACATTGGAGATCCCATACAAGTGTGATTAAATTAAATGGCTGCCACTGGCAACAAACTCCCACAGTACCCGATGAGACCATTTGGCTAGCTAGCACACTCATGCCATACACCCACAGAGACGCCCACACACAAGCACTGCTAGTCTCAGAGACACACATATGCAGTCTACTCTGCAGTAGCTAAAGTCAGAGGAATCATTTACAGTGCCTTCAGAAAGTATTCATATCACTTGACTTAGTCCATATTTTGTTGTGTTATAGCCTGAATTCAAAATGGATTACATAAGATTACTTTCCTTACACATCTACACACAATACCCCACAATGACAAAGTGAAAACATGTTTTTAGACATTTTTGCACATTTATTGAAAATTAAATACAGACATATTTAATTTACATAATTATTCACACCCCTGAATTAATACTTTGTAGAAGCACCTTTGGCAGCAATTACAGCTGTGAGTCTTTCTGAAAGTCTCTAAGAGCTTTCCACACCTGGATTGTGCAAATAATTGCACATTATTGTTTTCAGGATTCTTCGAGCTCTGTCAAATTGGTTGTTGATCATTGCTAGACAACCATTTTCAGGTCTTGCCATATATTTCTGCAGTAGATTTCAATCAAAACTGTAACTTGCCAACTCAGGAACATTCACTGTCTTCTTGGTAAGCAACTCCAGTGTATATTTTGCCTTGTGTTTTAGGTTATTGTCCTGCTGAAAGATGAATTAAATCTCCCAGTGTCTGGTGGAAAGCAGACAACCAGGTTTTCCTCTAGGATCTTGCCTGTGTTTAGCTCCACTCCATTTCTTTTTTATCTTGAAAAACTCCAGAGTCCTTAATGATTAGCCACATACCCATAACAACACCCACCACTATGCAGTATGCTTGAAAATATGGAGAGTGGTACTCACTAATGTGGTGTATTAGATTTGCATCAAACATAACACTTTTTTGTATTCAGGACAAAAAGTTGCCATTTTTTTAGTTGTTGTATTAATTCAGTGCCTTGTTGCAAACAAGATGCGCGTTTTAGAATATCTTTATTCTGTACAGGCTTTTTTCACTCTGTCAATTAGGTTAGTATTGTGAAGTAACTACACTGTTGTTGATCCATCTTCAGTTTTATTCTATCACAGACATTAAACGTAACTGCTTAAAAGTCACTTTTGGCCTCGGTGAAATTCCTGTGCGGTTTATTTCCTCTCTGACAACTGAGTTAGGAAGGACGCCTGTATCTTTTTAGTGACTGGGTGTGTTTATACACCATCCAAAGTATAATTAATACCCTCTCCATGCTCAAAGGGATATTCAATGTCTGATTTCTTTATTTTGACCCATCTACCAATAGGTGCCCTTCGTTGCGAGGTATTGGAAAACCTCCCTGGTCTAAGTGGTTGAATCTGCGCTTGAATTGTACTGCTCGACGGAGGGTCCTTACAGATAATTGTATGTGTGGGGTACAGAGATGAGAGAAACTATTATTGCACACAGAGTGAGTCCATGCAACTTATTATGTGACTTGTTAAGCAACATTTTACTCCTGAACTTATCCAGGCTTAACCATAGCAAAGGGTTCATTCTTATTGACTCAAGACATTTCAGCTTTTCATTTTTTATTAATTTGTAAAACTAATTCCACTTTGACATTATGGGTTATTGTGTATAGGCCAGTGACACAAAATCTCAATTTAATCAATTTTAAATTCAGGCTGTAACAAAATGTGTAAAAAGTCAAGGGGTGTCAATACTTTCTGAAGGCACTGTAGGACATATCCTATCCTGAGCTCGGATTCAACAGCATGCTGAAGTATACAGAGCCAATTTAAAATGCAGCGGTCCAGCATGTGAATGTGATACAGCGACCACTACTCCGGTATCATAGCTACAGCAAGGCAGGGAAGGGATAGGTGGGAAGGGAGGGCAGGGATGCGAATGGCCTACTGCTGGGGAACTGCAACGCAGGCAGAAACAGCACCTCTGTCTGTCTCGCACGGAATACTCTACTCTAGTTAACATTATAAAATAGAAGCTATCACTGGACATAGCTTATGACTTATTGTGCCAGCCAGGCAAGCAGAAAGCCTATGACCCAAGGAGATATGTGACAACCAGGAGAGCAGACAGACAGTGCCAACTTCCAGCCTCTTGGTTCCTGTAAGGAATAATGTGAACATGTGACTAATGGGTTATTGTTGTACAACGAGATGCTGGGGTAGAGTGATGTGGCAGTGCTTTGTCTGGGCAGATAGAGGCGCTCAGTAAGAACACTGAAGGCCTTGACTAAACACTGTAATATTTTAAAGACAGCAGATCAGCAGAGCTTCCTAAAGAGAGTATAGCCTCACACTGTCACTGCATGCACTTCCGTCATGTGCACGTGCCTTCAGTCATGAGAAAGTATGCATGCATCGCATGTTAATTGAAGTCAGCTAGCATTTACATGGTTTTGTGCCTGTGTCAGGTGATAGAAATGTAAACTTCCGTGCCGTCGCACTAAAAGGTTGGGTACATTTATTTTATTTTTTAATGATTGCAACATTGCCGCAAAAATGGAGGAGGCAAGTGGAAGAAGGTAGAGAACTTGTCTGTCTGCCATATATTAAATTAGCAGAATTGTCTGGAAAATATTGGATCTAAATAGATAAATACAGACCAATAAATGTTGATATTTTGTCTCAAGTTTCAACCATCTGAAGGACCAACACCACAGACAACCGGTAGAGTGAGTTGAAATGCAATTGTATTCAACATTCAGGCTGTGTATACCATCAGCCTAAAGTCAGCAGGTGAAACCACTGACCTGTGATAAGGTAGAGACAAAAAGGATTAGCCACAATAGTGGAATTTGCAGTTCACCTTCAAAACAAAAACTTCCCCATTGAAATTGATCCTAACAGACATAAATAGTAGAATAATTCCGTCTAGATAATGCTAAATAAGGTTGGAATGTACCGTAATTTCCAGACTATTAAGCGCACCTGAATATAAGCCGCACCCACTGAATTAAACATTTTTTATTATTTTGAACATAAATAAGCCGCACAAGTCTATAAGCCACAGGTGCCTACCGGTACATTGAAACAAATTAACTTTACACAGGCTTTAATGAAACACGGCTTGTAACAAAAATAAATAGGCTTTAACGAAACACGGCTTGTAACAAAAATAAATAGGCTTTTTGCACTGAGTCAATTCCTCACGCTGCTGTTTCCAACGTCTTATCATCGACTCATTAAGACCAAGCTCCCGTGCAGCAGCTCTATTTCCTTTTCCAACAGCCAGATCAATCGCCTTCAACTTGAAAGCTGCATCATATGCATTTCTCCGTGTCTTTGCCATGATGAGGGTGACAAAATGACTACCGTAATCAGAATGATGGGAAGTTTGAGAGCGCTCGATTTAATCTAAACAGTAAACAAAAAAGTTGTTTGACCTTAACCCGTTCGGCAATTTCATTGGTCTAATGAAAGATTCATGCCGCCAAAAAACTGAGCACGTCACAGAATGTTTTTTTTTTTTAAATTAAAAAAAATTGAAAGCGGGAAAAATCCATATATTAGCCGCGTCATTGTTTAAGCCGCGACGTTCAAAGCTGGGAAAAAAGTTTCAGTTTATAGTCCGGAATTTACAGTAGTTACATAATATAAACAATAATTAGACAATAAACAGTAAAATAATCCCACTGTGGATGCACTAGACCGCATAATTGCATTGGGGGCATACATATGCACTGTACATATAGCCTTACCTATGGAGTATGCACCCATGAAATGGGGTATCACCCTACTCAGCAACACCCACAGATCACAACTATGTAGTTTAATTAATTGATGATTTAAGAAAATAAATAGTTATGTAACAACGTTCCAACCTTGTTTAGCATTATCTAGTCCACATATGGCATTATTACACTATTTGGATCTGTTTGGCTCAGTTACAATGGGGGACTCTTATTTTGAAGGCGACCAGCAAATTCCAATATTGAAGCTACCTTCACACAGGTATCCAAATCCCAGACAAAAGTCCTCCATTGAAACGGATCCCAAAAAATAGTGGAATAATGCCATATTTGGACTAGATAATGCTAAACAGGTTGGAATATTGATAGATAACTTAAAAATAAATACAATAATTAATAAGTAAACTCTACATAGTTGTGATCTGTGGGTTTTGCTGAGTTGGGTGATTCCACTGTGGATGTGTTAGACAAAATAATTGTACAGCCTTAACTATGGAGTGTGAACCGATGAAACGGGGTATCAGCCCAGTACTCAGTGAAAGCCACAGATTACCATTCCAAAGAGTTTACACAAATATTAGTGTCACGGCTCTTATTGTGGGACTTTGTAGGAAATCACCTACCTGTGTGTATTAGACATTCAAATTGGACTGTCAATCACAGTAGTTATGAAAACGCTTAGTTAGTTTTTACTTACATACTCCGCCCAGGACCCCAACGATTTTACAGAGCCATCGGTACCACCATGTCATACCATCATCGTCGGTGACAGGTTTCGGAGCTGCCGCCTCGTCGATGTTCATTTTGGCCCAGTAAATGATTCAGCGACTCGCCTCAGTCAATTTAACAATAGCCAATACCGGCTGTGGCTCACTTGGACAACGAAAACTAGCGTTAGTTAGCCAACGTCAATGGTCTTGTTGATAGTTGAAGAAATCACAGAGATTTTTGTTTTAATGATAGCTTTGATCTGGTCTATACTCTGGCTTGCTAAATAACAAACTATGGTTATCAACGGAACATTGTTTTGTTGTCAAGATAGCTGACAGCTGAACATTAGCTATGAAGCTAGCTAACTCTGCTGTCCCTGTCGCCAAAGCAAAGTCTGATGTTGGCTTCTGTCACACCGCTAACCTCCACCAACAAAGTTGGAACTTACTAAACTATTTTTTCAAATTAGGCAGCTACAGCTACCACTATTCAATTACACCATTCACAAATTATCGTTGTAACGACCTGCTTTGTCTTAATTTGTCCCTAATCTGATATTTTGTCCCGTCTTCTCGGAGGATCCCGCAGGTTCGTCCGCGTTGCATTGTGGGTGGGACTAAAATAGGGTACGTCACTGTTTGTTTACATGTGGGTGTGTTCCAATCCAAACAGTTCGGTGGATGCTGCACAGCGACACAAACAAATCCTGTAATATGTTGTTTTTATCCCTAATTAATAATGAGCATTTATGTATTTAATTATGATTTGCCTGAGACATATGAAGCTCCTACTTTTGCCAAAGACTCCAGCCATCCTAGTCATAGACAGTTCTCTCTGCTACCGCACGGCAATCGGTATCGGAGCGCCAAGTCTAGGTCCAAAAAGGTTTAACAGCTTCTACCCCCAAGCCATAACACTCCTGAACAGCTAATCAAATGGCTACCCGGACTCTTTGCATTGACCCCCCCCCCCATTTGTATACTGCTGCTACTCTCTGTTTATTATCTATGTATAGTCACTTTACCTACATGTACAGTACCAGTCAAACACACATACTCATTCAACGGTTTTCCTTTATTTTGTACTATTTTCTACTTTGTAGAATAATATTGAAGACATCAAAACTATGAAATAACACATATGGAATCATGTAGTAACCAAAAAAGTGTTAAACAAATCAAAATATATTTTATATTTGAGATTCTTCAAAGTAGCCACCCTTTGCCTTGATGACAGCTTTGTATACTCTTGACATTCTCTCAACCAGCTTCATGGTGAATGGTTTTGCAACAGTCTTGGATAAAATATATTTTGATTTGTTTAACACTTTTTTTGTTACTACATGATTCCATATGTGTTATTTCATAGTTTTGATGTCTTCACTATTATTCTACAACGTAAAAAATAGTAAAAACTGTAGCCTCGTTACTGTTATTTTATTGTCGCTCTTTAATTATTTGTTAGTTTTCTATTTTCTTCTTTATTTTTTTTACTTCAGTTTATTTTAGTAAATACTTTAACACGTATTTTTTATAAAACTACAGTCGTGGCCAAAATATTTGAGAATGACACAAATATACATTTTCACAACATTTGCTGCTTCAGTGTCTTTAGATATTTTTGTCAGATGTTACTATGGAATACTGAAGTATAATTACAAGCATTTCATAAGTGTCAAAGGCTTTTAGTGACAATTACATGAAGTTGATGCAGAGAGTCAATATTTGCAGTGTTGACCCTTCTTTTTCAAGACTCTGCAATCCGCCCTGGCATGCTGTCAATTAACTTCTGGGCCACATCCTGACTGATTGTTACGATTGTGTGGAGAGACGGACCAAGGCACAGCGTGCTCTGAGTTCCAGATCTTTATTTTTGTGAAACTTACAAAACAAAAAGGAAATAAACAACGAACCGTAACATAAGAGGTGCAGAATGCACTAACTCAAAATAAGATCCCACAAAAACCTGTGGGGAAATGGCTGCCTAAATATGATCCCCAATCAGAGACAACGAAAAACAGCTGACTGATACGGAACCATACCAGGCCAACATAGACATAAAACAACCTAGATAACCCACCCTAGTCACACCATGACCTAACCAACATAGAGAATAAAAGGCTCTCTATGGTCAGGGCTTGACACTGATGGCAGCACATCCTTGCATAATCAATGCTTGGAGTTTGTCAGAATTTGTGGGATTTTGTTTGTCCACCCGCCTCTTGAGGATTGACCACAAGTTCTCAATGGGATTAAGGTCTGGGGAGTTTCCTGGCCATGGACCCAAAATATCGATGTTTTGTTCCCCGAGCCACTTAGTTATCACTTTTGCCTTTTGGCAAAGTGCTCCATCATGCTGGAAAAGGCATTGTTCGTCACCAAACTGTTCCTTGATGGTTGGGAGAAGTTGCTCTCGGAGGATATGTTGGGACCATTCTTTATTCATGGCTGTGTTCTTAGGCAAAATGGTGAGTGAGCCCACTCCCTTGGCTAAGAAGCAACCCCACACATGAATGGTCTCAGGATGATTTACTGTTGGCACGACACAGGACTGATGGTAGCGCTCACCTTGTCTTCTCCGGACAAGCTTTTTTCCGGATGCCCCAAACAATCGGAAAGGGGATTCATCAGAGAAAATGACTTTACCCCAGTCCTCAGCAGTCCAATCCCTGTATCTTTTGCACAATATCAGTCTGTCCCTGATGTTTTTCCTGGAGAGAAGTGGCTTCTTTGCTGCCCTTCTTGACACCAGGCCATCCTCCAAAAGTCTTCGCCTCACTGTGCATGCAGATGCACTCACACCTGCCTGCTGCCATTCCTGAGCAAGCTCTGTACTGGTGGTGCCCCGATCCCGCAGCTGAATCAACTTTAGGAGACGGTCCTGGCGCTTGCAGGACTTTCTTGGGTGCCCTGAAGCCTTCTGCACCACAATTGAACAGCTCTCCTTGAAGTTCTTGATGATCCGATAAATGGTTGATTTAGGAGCAATCTTACTGGCAGCAATATCCTTGCCTGTGAAGCCCTTTTTGTGCAAAGAAATGATGACGGCACGTGTTTCCTTGCAGGTAACCATGGTTGACAGAGGAAGAACAATGATTCCAAGCACCACCCTCCTTTTTAAGCTTCCAGTCTGTTATTCGAACTCAATCAGCATGACAGAGTGATCTCCGGCCTTGTCCTCGTCAACACTCACACCTGTGTTAACGAGAGAATCACTGACATGTCAGCTGGTCCTTTTGTGGCAGGGCTGAAATGCAGTGGAAATGTTTTTGGGGGATTCAGTTCATTTGCATAGCAAAGAGGGACTTTGCAATTAATTGCAATTCATCTGATCACTCTTCATAACATTTTGGAGTATATGCAAATTGCCATCATACAAACCGAGGCAGCAGACTTTGTGAAAATTAATATTTGTGTCATTCTCAAAGCTTTTGGACACGACTGTACATTGGTGGTTAAGGGCCTTTAAGTTAGCATTTCACTGTAAGGTCTGCACCTGTTGTATTCGGTGCATGTGACAAATACATGTTGATTTGACTTATGTAAAGAAGGACTCTTTATTCAACAATAAAATAATAAAAAGAGTTCTACAACAGCAGCTTTTATTTCATTCAATATGTATTACCCTATAAATCACAAATAATTACATGTTTATACACATCTGTCTCACATACACCATTACATTCTTCTTTTGCACACATTGCTGTCCCTTGGATTCAACAAACCTTTTCACAGTCAGCAGTTAAAAGTCTGAAATGCTCTGAAGAGGCTCCCCAGACATAGAACCAACTAGTATACCTGTACCATTGTATATGTTTGGGTGAACGTGTGAAGAATATGACCAAAAAGTAAGAATACAGAAGGGTCTCTGGTTGAGAGGAGAGGTACATTGCACTGACTGGTACACTATAGGTCACTATAAAGTCCAGCTCTGGGTGTAGGGAGAGAGCGCATCTCTGTTCAGCCTTGCTTGGGTGGTGTGAGACCAGACCCCCATGGCTGTGACAGGGACTGGTACAATTAAGGCAGAGTTTAGAATGAAACAATGTTTGTTTAAAATCCACTACATTGCACTCGGACTGCGCAGAATCACTGATCTGCAAATTCCCACCCAAAAACCTACTCAGTATCTGATCAAGATTCACAATTCTGCGCCTCACCTTGATCCCCTCAAACACGCAGAGAGATACAACCAAGTCCCATTCACTCTGACAACAGAGTGGACTACAGACGCCTCAGAGTCCTCCGGCTGATCCGTCTCTCGTCCATTATCCCCATGGGCATCCTCTTCTTCCCTATGGGGGTATGACACAACATCTCGTCCAGGTTTCGTTGGGTCACCTGACCTGCCTGCTGGAGGTGGAACACTGCCTGCTCCACGCTCGCCGTCAGAGGACTGTCCTCGCTCCGAAGACGCAACAGCTCCACCTGAGAAAGAGACCACGCACACATAGATGTATTGATGAATTATATTTGTGACTGGATGACTCAGAGATAATTACACATAGGTTATGCATCAGACATTAAACATCCATTTGGAGTTTTTTTTACTCGCCACTTCCTGTGCGAATTCAGGCTTCTTTATAAATGCAGGGCTGCTGGATCCCAAAGCTAAGGTCAAGACAGAGAGTGATTCTTTCACAGTTCCTGCCATAGCCAGTATCAGCACCTGCAACACCAGAAATATCATCAAATAGCCTGCTCCCTGACTGACAGCTTGACACAGTTACAAAGTTATTGTAAAGACAGTGAATATTAGAACTCACTTTGAGATTTTGACATATTCTGCTGTCAGTGCTCATAATCTGACCGAACATGGATTGTGCTTTTTCAACATCATTCTGGAAGGAGAATAAAATATATTTAAACACATTTGTATGCCAGAGAGAGAGAGAGGAGAGAGAGAGAGAGAGAGAGAGAGAGGAGAGAGAGGAGAGAGAGAGAGAGAGAGAGAGAGAGAGAGAGAGAGAGAGAGAGAGAGGAGAGAGAGAGAGAGAGAGAGAGAGAGAGAGAGAGAGAGAGAAAAAATAGATGACCAACCTGTCTAAGTGCTAGAGCCACAGTGAAGCAGTAGGCATAATGTGTCCTTTGGTCTGTCCCTCCTCTATCAGGGCCGTACAGATTCTATAGGACTCCGGGGTATTCTGGTAAACATGAAACAGGGCGTTAAATCGACTGTCTATAGGGTGGACCAATACAATGTCTGCAAGGTGGACAAGTCCTCACCAGTTTATAGCAGGTACCAGTTGCTAGTGTGAATGTGTCCTTGTTGAATGGCACACCTTGGTTCTTCATCTCGCAGTACATCCAGAGAACCTACTATTATAGACATTGTTTAGTGATGAAAAAGATCAGTCATCTAAAAAAATGTTCCTTTATAGTTTAATGTGTCTGCCTTCTAATAGTAAAAGGATGCCACCTACTCTCATATAATCCTTTCATAAACAACATGTCTATGGCAATATTGAAGGAGGTTGAGTCTGAAAAGAATCCTCTCAAGTCCTGTTAGAGAATATAGATATATAGTATATTTACAACTTCACAAACTACACTATGTGTAAACGTCAATCAATGCCCTAGTCAAGAGGAGGAGTTACTATGACAGCACTTAGTTCAAATGTTGATTATGACTGTTCCCTGATTGTTGTAGTCCAAGTGCTGCATATAAATATTGTTACCTTGTCTGTCAGAGTGGCAGCAGCCATCTCCTCCAGCCCCAGCTCATAGCACAGCCTCATGAACAGGGGACCAAACTTAAACTCTCCAAATGCTACGTTACTGTTCTCTTCAAGATTGCATTAAATTATTTCAGACTAATGCTTTGTCCGTAACACAGCTGATGAGTAGACTTGATCTTCAGGTCTGTTTTGACAGCTAATTGTCAGGATACTCATCTGGCCAGTGGCCACAATGCATTAGTGAGAAACGAGTATTTTACTGTGTGACCCATACCTGTAGATGGCACCTCTGGCTGTGACCATGTCCTCTGCAGATTGGCATAGGTGTAGAAGTAGTTTCAGCTCATCCTTCAATATTAGCTCGTTCTTCTTTAGCTTACGATTGAATACCTCCAAATAATGACCTGCAGAATAGAAAATGGTCTGTCAACTTCAAAAGAAGTAGTTGAGGTACAGTAGTTAGACCCAAGCAGTAAGGACATGCATATATACACACACATACATATACAGTGCATTCAGAAAGTATTCCAGCCTCTGGACTTTTCCCACATTTTGTTACAGCCTTATTAAAATGGATTAAATTGTTTTTTCCCCCTCATTAATCTACACACAATACCCCATAATGACTAAGCAAAAACAGGTTTTTAGAAATTGCAAATTTATTAAAAAAACAAAAACTGAAATATCACATTCACAGAAGTATTCAGACCCTTTACTCAGTACTTTGTTGACAGCGATTATAGCCTCAAGTCTTCTTGGGTATGACGCTACAAGCTTGGCACACCTGTATTTGGGGAGTTTCTTCCATTCTTCTCTGCATATCCTCTCAAGATCTGTCAGGTTGGATGGGGAACATCGCTGCACAGCTATTTTCAGGTCTCTCCAGATACTCAACTAGTCTAAAGAAGGCCAGTTGTATTGCTTCTTTAATCACAACAACAGTTTTAGCTGTGCTAACATAAATGCAAAAGGATTTTCTAATGATCATTTAGCCTTTTAAAATTATAAACTTGGATTAGCTAACACAACGTGCAATTGGAATACAAGTGTGATGGTTGCTGATAAAGGGCCTCTGTACACCTATGTAGATATTCCATTTTTAAAAAATCAGCCGTTTCCACCTAAAATAGTCACTTACAACATTAACAATGTCGAGACTGTATTTCGAATTAATTTGATGTTATTTTAATGGACAAAAAAAATGCTTTTCTTTGAAAAACAAGGACATTTATATTTTGTGAATCTTTCGGCATTTGTCTTTACTTTATTTTAACAAAATGTATCTGCTATCATTTCTTATAACACACAAGCTGTTTATCATATACCCCGTTGCCTAGTCACCTTACGTCTATACATATCTACCTCTATCACTCCAGTATCCCCTGCACAATGTAAATATGGTATTGGGACTGACCCTGTATATAGCTTCTTACTTTCTTGTGTTCTTATTTTCATTTCTTGTGTGTTTTTGTTCACAATACCCCATAATAACACAATGTTCTACCTTATGTTTAGTGCTGCATTGATATTGATTACTGCATTGTTGTATTTGCAGCTTGCAAGAGAGGCATGTCACTGTACTTGTCCACGTCACATTAAAACTTGAGCAGCCTACTTTTTGATCCGGACACTTGATGAGCCACTGCCTGTTTCCGCTGCTGAAATTCTTGTAGTTTGACAACATCCTCTGACAATAGATGCCTTTTTGCTGAATGAATGGAGCAACATGAGCATAGATGATATTAGACTAGATTTTCATGACCGTCTCTGACAGGAGTACTGTGCGACTGTACTTACCCATGGAGCTGAACAACTTGTGGAAATGGAGTGCATGCATTACAAATTCGTCTAGAAATTTGAAGTAGTTCCAAATATGAAAGCCGGACAGGGAAAGACATCTCAGCCGCTGTCACAGCAAGTGACATTGATTGAGACAGAATCCTCGTGTGGTGGTTTGTCGACAAGGTACTGCACCATAACCATGAAATAAGTTATTCATATACCTCCTACTCTGCATTCCATACAGTCCGATTGTATGCGGCCACAAAGTAATCCTTTTGAGGGACAATCGTGAAGCAGTATTCGGATGCAGCCGCCGATCCTGCCAAGCGCCATGTTACCCCTGACTGTACTATTGCGAGAATAAAGGGTGAAATGGTTTGGCAATTCAAAAACATTCTGCTTTTGTTGCGCTGGATTTGGTATAAGCACAGCAACTTATTATGCATTAATTAATTTTATTTATTGTTTTACCATACAATTCATAAGTTCTGTGAAGAAAAAAACGAACAGATAGAAATATATACGTTTTATTCTCCACTTTTTCACGATTTAGTTGGAACATTCAAAATGGCTGCGCCCGGTCGTGGCTGTTGACTAGTTTTACGCTGGATTTCCAAATGTCTAGTTAAAACGCATATTTCTTCTGACAAATGGACTATCTTGGAGTAAAATTATCATTATCTTGCCATCTCAATTCCCATTAGCTGTCCGACGTCTGGTTGTGTTTCTAACAAACTAAATTAATTTCGCACATGCACATACTGAACATAAATCTATTACATCCTACAACCGGAAGGGGACAGTGTCCCATACACAATATGCACCCTCCAAACTATGACCTGAGCTTTTCGTCCCTGCTTTAGAGAGCAATAGTAATTGTGTCTTTTTATGGGCAACTCACTACCGTACATGCACTAACTCTGCCATGGCTCAAGCCTTTTTATTTATTTTTTATAAACGCCGAAAATAAGGTCTGTGGTAAACACAGCCTTAGGAACAGTGGTGTAGTAAGTGGTGCCTTGAGAAGTGGGTATACAAAAATTGCGGTATATGCACTAACTCATTACTGAATTATTTAATGTAACAAATCAATCATTAAACCTTGTAAACAATTAATGGTAATTCATGGTAACCTCATAAACAATTCATTTAGACCCAGCGTTTATTTGAAACAGGTGTTTATTTGCTGAAATGTGTGCTGTTGCCTGGCTATTAAAAGGGACAGGCAGCAATTTGAGACTCAGCGTTTAGTTGATGTTTTACAGTATGCGTTCTCCTATTCTATTGGTTTTCTTTCAACTTTCTTTCATTGTTTAGCAGCCCATGATAGTTGTTGCATCTTTAGATCTCCCCTCTTTCTAAATTTCTAACCAATATTTCCATCTCTGTCCATTAAATGTATGTGCTGTGTGCATTTTGGAACATCCACACATAGGCCTATTGCCTTGCCTTGCCTTGTGCCAGAAATGTGAAGAAATAATACTTAATCAACATTTTAAGCTAAACAATCTGTTTAGGCGATCAATTAAATAAGCACAAAACTGTCTGATATCAACTTCGACACGTTCATTCCATTGACTGGACTGCAGCTTCTCGGACTGTTTGTACTTTGTTCTATGGTACAGTAGGGCCTGCTCTGGGTCCAATATATCATATCATCATGTTGCAAAAGAAGCTATCTATCCATTGACAGATATGAACAGTACATTCATGACAAAATGTTATTATATCATCAATACATTACATCGAATAGATAAACTCAGGTACTAGATTATGTGTAAGATTGAGGGAAGGGGGTTAATATAGAAATATGCCTGATGACCTCATCGTTGTGATAAACTACTCCTATTGGGACTCTCTGACCCATAACAGTATGCTGCCTGTCAGTGCACATTTTTCGACAGGAGAGAATATATAGCTCAGCACCAGTGAGCAGTGCTGGTCCCCATAGCCCTAGTTCCTTCAGAAAGGTACAGAAGGGTCTGATCAATTTGCTGCTGGCTAATTTCTAAGTTTCATTTTTATCCTCTGCAGCAGAATGAGCATCCCTAATGGACCTAAAAGATTGAGAGAGAGAGAGAGAGAGAGAGAGAGAGAGAGAGAGAGAGAGAGAGAGAGAGACCCACTGAGAGAGAGAGAGACAAAGATACAGAGAAATAGAGAGTTTCCTGTCTGCTCCCTAACGACAGCAGCGCTAGACTATCTGGGAGCATCCTAAATTCATTATTGATGACATCTCTAACCTATGAGAGCTTTCTACACAGCCATGTTGATTTGATTCACATGGTTCTCAATGCATTAATACCCAAATTCTCCCATAAGTGGTTGCTTCAAACTTAAACTCAAGAGTTTTGGCCAAGTAATATCCATATATTAACCAAAAATAAGATAGCAGTGTTATTAAAAGTCTTATTGAAACATTCAGTGAAGGTTTTAAGGAAGTTATTCAAAAACCTCCAAATAACCTATAAGTTCTGTTCTCAGAGCGTTACTAAAAACCTCCCAGGAAAACGTTCAATGAACCAGAGTAAAACTTTCTTAGAACCTCCCTTTCTTAGAACCTCACAGGTCAGGAAACGTATAGCTTCGTTGCCAGAACCAATGTGATACCAAAAACATACGTTCCCACAACTTCCAAGGAACCAAATGTGCTTGCTGGAATGAAAGCTTTATATTCCAGGATATTGTTTTCCTTGCCTTGCAAATTTAGAGGCTAATGTAATGTGAGTTATGAATTGGGGAGGAGAAAGGGATATGGTTGCAGAAAAGAGAAGAAAAACAGATTCATTTTCAGGGCGATACTCAGACACTTGGGATGATTTCGCCTGGTGGTGGGAGTATCAAACAACCTTTGTGGATTGGACAAATCAGAGAGCTATAATGTCATTGGATAATACATAAAGAGAGCAGATAGTTGATTGGTTGAGAAAGTAAACACTGGGAATGTTTTCATCTGTGGCCATATTGAATGAGAATTCCCATATTTCTGACTGTGTGATTGTTGAATGAAGGTTGAGGACCATCATTTTGCTGTTTTAAAAAGCCAGTTTACGTAATCAACAGTTTCATATCACTGTCAACCAGTGTAGCCTGCAGCCTCTTCCTTTGTTCTTCTCGGTGTGGGCGTGTGCGTGTAGGTGTGGGCGTGAATATGTGTGTGTATGTGCCTGTGCGTGTGTATTGCCTGCGATTATTTTGTGTCAGAGAGGGATTCCCTTGTTCTCTGTTGAGGAAATGTTGTGAGAGCAGAGCAGACCCAATCTCAGGATCTAACAGTCGTCCTCCCATTATGACACAGTTAATTGGTAGAATTATATCTTGCAAAGATTTTGTAAAGGGGCCTTTCTTTGAGCAGAATAGGCAGCACCGTCCCATGGGGAATGTCATCTCTGCCTGTATCAAAGGAAAAGGTGGTGATGCAAAAACTAACTGAAGCAGAATAGTTGTCCTCTCATGAACCAAGCTTTCTACATGGTGTTTGTTTGATCAAGTCCAGATCGTGGGAAAAATGATCTAACTGACCTCTCTATTTTTGGATCATAAATTGATGACATGGTCCTGTAATGAAACCTGAAGGTCAGTATCACAGAGAAACTCTGACTGTCAAATAACTCATTTGGTGGGAGACTGAGATAGACACGAGGCATTAAACAGACTTCATATTGTCATTAATCTTCCTCTCTTTTCTCTGTCTGATCCCAGGCCGCCTCCTCTGACAGTGGGGAAACATTAAAGACAGTAGGTGTCAGGGGACCTGCAGGCCTCAGTAATGTCATTATGAAGCTGTGTAAATGCTGATCGCCTCTGTGATAGATGGATGTTTCGGAGCTCTTTCCACTTATGAGGTAACTGTCTCATAGAGGAACTGAGAGCGAGGTGAGTGGGGGGAGGTTCACCTCCGTTGCTGTAGCAACAGGATTCCATCTCACCCATCCCGCTGAGATTTCATCTTCCCGGCCAATCAGACATAGCTAGGGCTTCTTCTCAATGCATTGGGTTATTTATGATATGAGGTGGCAGAGGTGTGTGTGTGTGTGTGTGTGTGTGTGTGTGTGTGTGTGTGTGTGTGTGTGTGTGTGTGTGTGTGTGTACACACATGTATGTGCGTGCAAGCGTGTGATATAACTTCAGAGATTTATCTTGATTTTATCTGTATTTCTGACTCACAAATCTAGAGACCTCCATGTTAATCTTTTCTGTATCTCACCTATGTCCACAACCAGATAGATACTGGATGTTCTGTTCTCATTGTGATGCAAAGTATTATAGACTAGCCCAAATGTGTGGAACAAATCACCACAGAATACCAGAGTTCCAGGAAATGTCAGTGTGAGTTCCCCAGTAAGGGGTGGCAGGTAGCCTAGTGGTTGGAGCATTGGGCCAGTAACCGAAAGGTTGCTGGATCGAATCCCTGAGCTGAGAAGGTAAAAATCTGTCGTTCTGCCCCTGAACAAGGCAGTTAACCCACTGTTCCCCGGTAGGCCATCATTGTAAATAAGAATTTGTTCTTAACTGACTTGCCTGGTTAAATAAAAAAATAAGGATTTATTTTTGTCCTAGAGAATGAGAGCAATAGAGAGAGCAGGACAAGCACGTAGCAAAGCTGGAACAGGGACTGCCTCTACTGACTCTGTGTGCTAGTCAGGACAAGCCCCTGAGGGTCAGTCAGACAAGGTCCCACTGTAGACAGAGGCTCCTGGGTTGTAATGGGACAACAACACAGAGAGAGAGGGGGGTAAGAGATGTCATGTCGAGTGCAGCTGAAGTTTTGTATTTGACCCTGTTGACATCTCACATGAACCCTTGGACAATGCCCAGTAGCCAAGTCACGCAATGACAAAAGATGGACATAGCATTTCAGCCCCTCTGTCTATTTAGCACAGCAGATGGAATTGACACAGCTAACCAACTGATGGGACTGTAAACAAGATACCCAGTGTGTAGAGGTTGTTGAGACACATAGAAAGTGGAAGATATAGGTAGTACTATTAGAAGATGTATTAGTGGTAGCAGTTAGGCTTGGGCGATATACCGTTTAAACCGTATACCGGGGTATTGAGAAATACCGACTTTTGAATACCGTTGTTAAAAATCTCTACATTTTTTGGTGGGGGGAGGGGGCAGGGGGGAGCTGCGGGGGTGCGTTCTACACCAATGCTTATTAGTTAAGTTAAGTATAACTACAAGAAATCTAAGATGTGTCAAATAAATGATATGCAGCTCAGGGCTCCAGCTATGCATTTGGTTTACTAACTTGCTAGCTAAGTGGCTAGATGTCAAGATCAAGCTTTTTGGTTACAGCAGAGACATTCCATCCCCTCCTGGATCAAGATCCCTGTTGCCTAAATAATTTTGTGCACCCCCCCCAAAAAATGAATAAATAAAATAAGAATATATAAATATACACTATATATACAAAAGTATGTGGAATCCCTTCAAATTTGTGTATTTGGCATATTCAGCCACACCCGTTGCTGACAGGTGTATAAACTCGAGTACACAGCCTTGCAATCTCCATAGATGAACATTGGCAGTAGAATGGTTTTACTGAAGAGCTCACTGACTTTCAACATGTCACCGTCATAGGATGGCACCTTTCCAACAAGTCAGTTCATCTAATTTCTGCCCTGCTAGAGCTGACCCGGTCAACTGTAAGTGCTGTTATTGTGAAGTGGAAATGTCGAGCAGCAACAACGGCTCAGCTGCGAATTGGTAGGCCACACAAGCTAACAGAACGGGATTGCCGAGTGCTGAAGCGCGTAAACATCGTCTGTCCTCGGTTGCAACACTCACTACCGAGTTCCAAACAGCCTCTGGAAGCAGCTTCAGCACAAGAACTGTTTGTCAGGAGCTTCTTGAAATGGGTTTCCATGGCCGAGCAGCCACACACAAGCTGAAGATCATGATGAGCAATGCCAAGTGTTGGCTGGAGTGGTGTAACACTCGACACCATTGGGTTTGGAGGATACCAGGAGACCCGCAATGCATAGTGCCAACTGTAACGTTTGGTGGAGGAGGAACAATGGTCTTGGGTGGTTTTTCATGGTTCGGGCTAGGCCCCTTATTTCCAGTGAAGGGAAATCTTAACGCACATCATACAATGACATTCTAGATGATTCTGTACTTCCAACTTTGTGGCAACAGTTAGGGGGAAAAAAACGAGGTCCATACAGAAATTGTTTGTCAAGATCGGTGTGGAAGAACTTGACTGGCCTGCATAGAGCCCTGACCTCAACCCCATCGAACACCTCTGGGATGAATTGAAACGCCGACTGCGAGCCAGGCCTAATCGCCCAACATCAGTGCCCGACCTCACTAATGCTTGTATGGCTGAATGGAATCAAGTCCCCGCAGCAATGTTCCAACATCTTCCCAGAAGAGTGGAGGCTATTATAGCAGCAAAGGGGGGACCAATTCCATATTGATTAACCATGATTTTGGAATGAGATGTTTGACAAGCAGGTGTCCACATACTTTTGGTAATGTAGTGTATATACAGTGCATTCGGAAAGTATTCAGTCCCTTGACTTTTTCCACATTTTGTTACGTTACAATCTACACACAATATCCCATAATGACAAAGCAAAAACTGTTTTTTTTTATTGTTTGAAAATGTATTACAAATAAAAAAACAGAAATAACACATTTACCTAAGTATTCAGACCCTTTACTCAGTACTTTGTTGAAGCACATTTGGAAGCGATTACAGCCTCGAGGCTTCTTGTGTATGACGCTATAAGCTTGGCACACCTGTATTTGGGGAGTTTCTCCCAGTTGTAGTATGTCTGGTAGTAGTAATAATAGTAGTAGTAGATCTAATAGTAGTAATAGTGGTCGATCTAGAATTAGTATTAGATCTAGTAGTAGACGTATATCTAGTAGTAGTAAAAGTAGTATATCTAGTAGTAGTAGATTTAATAGTAGTAGTAGTATAATTGCTCGGCCGCCGACCGCAAGGCACTACAGAGGATAGTGTGAACGGCCCAGAACATCCCTTGGCCCAGACTATTTGCAGTGGGAGTAGTAACAGCAGTAGTAGATGTAGTAGTATATCTAGTAGCAGTAGATCTAGTAATACTATATCAAATAATAGTAGTAGTTCTAGTAGTAGTAGTAGATCTAGAAGTAGTATTAGGAGTAGTAACAGCAGTAGTAGATGTAGTAGTAGTATATCTAGTAGCAGTAGATCTAGTAATAATATATTACTAGATCTAAAGTCAGTGAGCTCTTCAGTAAAAACATTCTACTGCCAATGTTCATCTATGGAGATTGCAAGGCTGTGTACTCGAGTTTATACACCTGTCAGCAACGGGTGTGGCTGAATATGCCAAATACACAAATTTGAAGGGATTCCACATACTTTTGTATATATAGTGTATATTTATATATTCTTATTTTATTTATTCATTTTTTTGGGGGGGTGCACAAAATTATTTAGTACTACTAGTAGTAGTAGTACATTTTCAAACAATTGTGTCGGGGGGCTAGGGTCAGTCTGTTACATCTGGAGTATTTCTCTTGTCTTATCCGGTGTCCTGTGTGAATTTAAATATGCTCTCTCTAATTCTCTCTTTCTGTCTTTCTCTCGGAGGACCTGAGCCCTAGGACCATGCCTCAGGACTACCTGGTATGATGACTCCTTGCTGTCCCCAGTCCACCTGGCCGTGCTGCTGCTCCAGCTTCAACTGTTCTGCCTGCGGCTATGGAACCCTGACCTGTTCACCGGACGTGCTTGTTGCACCCTCGACAACTACTATGATTATTATTATTTGACCATGCTGGTCATTTATGAACATTTTAACATCTTGACCATGTTCTGTTATAATATCCACCCTGCACAGCCAGAAGAGGACTGGCCACCCCTCATAGCCTGGTTCCTCTCTAGGTTTCTTCCTAGGTTTCTGGCCTTTCTAGGGAGTTTTTCCTAGGGAGTTTTTCCTAGCCACCGTGCTTCTTTCACATGCTTTGCTTGCTGTTTGGGGTTTTAGGCTGGGTTTCTGTACAGCACTTTGAGATATCAGCTGATGTACGAAGGGCTATATAAATACATTTGATTTGATTTGATTTAGGAGTAGAAGTAGATCTAGTAGCAATAGATCTAGTAGTAGTAGTTCTAGTAGTAGTAGTAGTAGATCTAGAAGTAGTATTGGGAGTAGTAACAGTAGTAGTAGATGTTGTAGTAGTAGATGTAGTAGTAGTAGTAGATCTAGTAGTAGTAGTAATAGGAGTATATCTAGTAGCAGTAGATCTAGTAGTAGTATATCTAGTAATAGTAGTAAAGCACAGGATGCCCTGGGGGATAACTATTTTCTCAGACTGGTTCGGAGGCTCACACAGCCTGGAATACCCCAGACTGGCTGATTGGTATGCTGCCTGCACTTCATGAACACACTGGCGGTGAAGAGTTATGCTCATCCTCTTGCTCTCTACAGTATGTGTGTCGGTGCCCTCTCTCTCTGCTTCTCTGTCAATCAGTCTCTCCCTTTCTGTCTGTCTGTCTGTCTGTCTGTCTGTCTGTCTGTCTGTCTGTCTGTCTGTCTGTCTGTCTGTCTGTCTGTCTGTCTGTCTGTCTGTCTGTCTGTCTGTCTGTCTGTCTGTCTGTCTGTCTGTCTGTCTGTCTGTCTGTCTGTCTGTCTGTCTGTCTGTCTGTCTGTCTGTCTGTCTGTCTGTCTGTCTGTCTCTCTCTCTCTCTCTCTCTCTCTCTCTCTCTCTCTCTCTGTCCATCTCTATCTCTCCCATTCTTTCTGCCTGTCTCTCTCCCTCTCATTCTATCTAATTCTCTCTCCTCTCTCTCCCATGCACATTGACAGATGCTGTGGCCTTGGTGTGTGTCCTTGACTAGACACATTCTCCTGACACTACCCCCTCTTCTGTGTTGCTGGTCCTCTCCTCCCTCGTCCTGGTTGGTTAACAGTACATCCCTTGCTGAAGTATCAGTGACGTTGTGGAGTCTCTGAGTCTCTGATGCAGTATGTACTTCTTGCAAGACCTCATAGAACTTAAAAAACGCTGGTTTTTATGTAACTTATTCCACTTGATGGTTAGACTTTTGCATATACATTTCTTAATCTCGTTTAATGTTCTGCCTTCAATTTAAAGAATAACCTTTCTCTTAGATGCAACCATTAATTACAGTCATTCAAACATACTGCAGGGTTTGTACAGACAGACATAGCTAGTGGACCTAGCCACATAGCTTATACAATGGGTCCAGTTTGTGACCCAGACTTCTTCCTCTGACTCTCTGCCAAGTTATTCCGCCAGCGAATGGCTGTTCTTTGATTTATCCCTGTGTGCTCTTCGTCTGGGTGCTGGAAAGGGCCCGGGGTGAGCCTGTGCCATCATCATTAATACATGTCCTGAGTTTCAATCTCACCTACTATGGTGCTTAGTAGTACCATGACGCAGTGGGCGGTTTACCACCTATGTCCTTTATAGTGAATGAAACGACTCAGTGACCATAGTGACTAGTGGTTTGTCTTTAATTGTGAAGATGAATGAAGGGGTGATCGTAAGATCCATCTCTCACATTTATAATATATAGTATTTTCTTAAAATATTGTTTTTGTCCACCTTAAATCAATGTGGGTTCACTTTACTCCAAAGTTTCTACATTTGCATATTGTATGCATTCTAATTGAGTAAATCATACAACCTGCACAACCCTTCAACCCCTGTATGTACAGGTGTCATATGCCCAATGTAGCCATTTTTATACCAATATCAAATCATTTCTGGGTAACAATGAAGTACCTTACTGTAATAGATTTCCATTAAAATGGGTAAAAATACAATTTTAGCAAAAAAACTATTTCTCAAGCAAAGATTTGGCTAGGACTGTCTGGGAGTGAAAACTAGCTGTTATTTGCAGAGAGGTTTTGAACTCTCTTTGTTATTGGTCTATTAACCAATTTACCGCATGGGGATGTCACCATGGAAAGCTGAAACTCCCACCCATGCAAACCTGCTGATTAGAAGGTTCTGTGTAGAATGTATATTCAACCAGCAACTATCAGGAAATAACACTGACAAGAAAAAAAATCACACTTTTACAGTGTTCGTTTCATCAGCTGTTGTACAATATGATATAAAACACAGGAAAACTGAATTTTAACTGCACTGTGCCTTTAAAGACAGTATATTACAGTATATTACAGCAATTCCACCCTCCCCAAAGATGAATAAACACACATATGCATTTTGGGGGATAAGAAGTCTTCAATTAATGAAATATTCTTCAATTCCTGAAAATTACAACAACCTGTCCTGTTGAGGATTTAGCAATGCTATGTTTTCCCTCAGTGTAATAAACAAAGTAAAATACACTAAGTGTACAACACATTAAGAATACCTGCTCTTTCCATGACGTAGACTGACCAGGTGAATCTACATGAACACTATGATCCCTTATTGGTGTCACTTGTGTAGATGAAGGGGAGGAGACAGGTTAAAGAAGGATTTTTAAGCCTTGAGACTATGGAGACATGGATTGTGTATGTGTGCCATTCAGAGCGTGAATTGGCAAAACAAAAGATTTAAGTGCCTTTGAACAAGGTATGGTCGTAGGTGCCAGGTGCACTGGTTTGTGTCAAGAACTGCTACGCTGCTGGGTTTTTCACACTCAACAGTTTCCTGTGTGTATCCAGCCAACTTGACACAACTGTGGGAAGCATTGGAGTCAACATGGGCCAGCTTTCGACACCATGTAGAGTCCATGCCCTGACAAATTGAGGCTGTTCAAAGGGCAAAATATTAGGTTGGTGTTCTTAATGTTTTTCACACTCAGTGTAGATTGCAAGTGACAAAGAACTGCACATTTCTGCACTTAGAATGATCCCATATGGCTCCTGGGCTGGACAGTTAGTTAGGGGACTTCCCTATCAGCAACCGGTTAATTATTGTACTCTGGAGGAGTTACAATTCATGTGTGCGTGCATGTGTGTGTGTGTTTGTTAATCTGGAAGTGTTACATTGATTATCTCCCCGTCTAATGAACTCATTAGGACTCTGTTCCAACACCCTCCCCCTAAACGTATGTTTGTGGCCTAGACTGAAAGACATCTGCTAACAATGCTGCTGTGCTGTTAATGATGTTGCCGTGAGAAAGGTCACCTTGAGAAGGCTATAGACCACCTGCAGGTGCAATGCTTCCAGGTTCCATATATCTTATTGGTTGGTTGATTCTTTATTCCATCAGTTTCAATGTTGATTGTTGATTGCTTCTTCTATCTTTTCGGTTTCATTTTCAGCAAGAGTAAAATGATTGCATTGTCATGCTTCTCACACCCTCATTACCTAAACATCTGTCCAACATGTCTCTTATGGGAAAATGTGTCTGAAGCCAGGCTGATGCCCCTACCAAGCACTGTGGTGACAACATGACAAACAGGGTGACTGTCTGAGCCTCGAATCTCTCCTCCCTTGTCTCCCTATCTCCCTCCAATCTCTCCTCTGGTTTTAATCTCTCACCCCAAACTCCATCTCTCTCTCTCCATCCTCTACATCTCTCCCTGCTCTACACCTCTTCCTCCAATCTCTCTCCCGTCTCTCGGGGTCATAAATCCCCTTCCTGGGCCGTCTGCCTGGGCTGTCTGCCTGGGCTGTCTGCCTGTCAGGGACACCTGTCACCCTGAAGGCCATGGAGCCTGTCTCTGCCTGGGGCCTCATTGTCCCTTTATAGCCAATCACACTCCCAGAAGGGATGTTAACCATTAACCTACCAGCCAGCCTCCATACAGCCAGGAAACTGTATGTCTCTGAATCTACAGTCCACGAGAGCAGTTATTATAGCTACAACAACAACCTTTTGTTTCTGTCCACGGTTGGTTGGTCGGTAGGGGGGGTTTGCTTTGCTCCAATGGTCTTCCTCGTTCCTATGGGGTAGGGGGTTTGTGTTACTGCTGTTTGTTTTGATGTGATGTATTGATTTTGAGTCTGACCCCTACCTGTTGGTAAAGAGCTAATGCCTCTCCATTAGGGTGAAGCACACACACAATTAAGGATTGCTCTCATGTCTCTCTGTCATGTATTGTAGAGTAAAGCACAGCTTTTCATTGGGTCATGAGTTGAGCCATTTAGCCCTGTTTTGTTTTATGAGTCTTAGGTCACCAACATATGGTAAGCTTGTATAGTGAGTCCATTCTTCTTGGTGATGTCATCATCGTAATCATCATTATCATCATCATCATCATGAAACCATTACTTCCGAATATACCTTCATTCAAGAAAAAAAGAGACAGATTCATGATTTTCCACAAGAGTTTGTGGCTCTTTTTTTAGGTTTTAATAGTAGGTCCCTTTACATCAAATGTCCCATAGGAGGGAGAGGAGACATTGCACACAAATATCAGAAAAGCACTAAATAATACTTTCACTTGAAACTAACCGCTACATTAGATATGAGTTTGGAAAAGGAGAGGATGCAGAGATCACAAGACAATTTTATACCACACAGTTGCAGACAGACAGTATTAACAATCACCCAAAATAGAGAAAGATAGAGCAAGGAATACAGTACAGTAGTTAAGTAAGGAAAGATCAAGAAAGAGTGGTGTGTGGTCGGTCGGTCACTATAGTTTGTGGTTGAACAGCAGGATGGTCATGCTTATGATTAAAGTATCCGGTTGCAGAGCTGTACAGGACAACTGGATAAATGTGTTGCCATGGAGACCTGTCATGGAGGCAGTAACTAAGTTCCTGGCCCTGGTTGGTTGACTGTAATATTTTGCCTATGTGAGTTTTTACTTAACCAGTGACCGTTTGTTCTGAGTGGTGGACAGTTGTAGTATGTTGGTGGCCTCCCTATAGGCGTGGTCATTAAATTGTTTGGTTGATATAGACGGTTGGTGTTTGAACATCTGTTTTCTATTGTTCTGTTCATGGCTTTGCCATTTTTCCTGGCTTTAAAAGTGTCTCGTTTTTTTTGTCTTTCACACCCCAACTCATACCCAAAACAGTCACTCTCCCCCGTGTTTTACTCTTCTCAAGGCGTATCTATACAGAGCTTTACCTGACTCGTAGGGATTTGGCAGAGGTGCTGCCATCTTGCAACCACAAAAGGCATATTGACCAGTGCTTTATATAGACCTGTGGTAGGCCGAGGTACTACATATCCTCCTTGAGTAGCTAGGGCCATGGACTATGATGAAGCAGATTTAAAGATCTTAAAATTGCCAACATAGTCAGAAGATAGGGACCTTTAGTTTAACTTTTCACTCCATGCCATTATGGTGTAGCTGGCAACACCTCAAGGAAGAACCAACTCTTAATGTATGTCTTCATTTATATTAGCACAGCCTTGAGTTGTTGTTTTGGCAGATAAGAACAGATTTCCCCAATCCTTAAAAAGAGAAAAAAAGCTTATTACTCATGCACATTTCTTCTGACCATTCACCCTGCTACAAAACTTTTTATAATTATAGTACAGTGTTTTAAAAACAGAAAAAAATGTAAGGTTAGGAAAGTGTCTCACTTCACAAGCCTGAACATATGGTAGCACATTCAAGCAGTCGCTAGGGCTCCATTTGTGGTTCTACACAAAATGCTGGGGAGGACTAGCTAAGTAAAACTCAACTCCCCTATGTACCTCACATCAACAGAGTTCAGCAGCGACTAGTGTGGGCGAACTGGAGCTCCAAAATCACATAAAACAAGGCAACAGTAAACATGTAGCCCCCATGAATGATGCAGCTGTCTGAGATATAACGTGACTAACTTATGAGTGAATGGACTGAGACTGATCCACAGACCCCTCCCCTGACTATTTTTTGGGTGCTGAAATCCGTTGTTTTTGTTAAAAACCTTTATGTGACGTCGGAGCTCCAGTCCGTCCACTCTCATCTCCGCTCAACTCCATTGATGTGAAGAACATGGTGGAGTTGAGTTTTACTTGGCTAGGGAGGACGGACTGAGCAGAAGTTTACAGTACACTACATAGAGTTCTATTTAAATCAATAGAAACCAATAAGCTATAAAGATCAAATCTGAACATAAGACATTATTTTAAAACAACACACTTTTTAAATAAAGTTTGGCCGATTATATACATACCTTTCATATTGTATATCTTTAAGAGACTAGATTACATTTTAAAAGGTAGCCAATAATACATGAAATAAATAACAACTCTTAAAACACTGAGCTGAAATAACAAAAATCATAGCCCCCAAAGAAAAGGTTTGCATTAACTGATGTTAACAAAGACAAATCAACAATCGTTTGCACGAACAGGATCACAAAGCATGCAGCGTAATTCTAAATCAAGACAGTGTCAGAGTCATGGGCAAATCTTGACTAGAATTGTCTTGTTCTCTAAATAATTACAATGAATTAAGACAAACGTGTTATGTTTCATAGGCCCCTCAGTGCAGTTGAACCTTCATCTTACTCTGTATTTACTCCATCAGTATCAAACTAAACTAACTCTATACAGAGATTATCTGACAGTTGGGGACAGACTCTTGTTAAATTGTGTTTTACGTTTTCTAATCATTCTTACATAGGCTATTTGTCCTCAGTGCATCAATCTTTTACATTCAATTCACTTCCTAAGGCAATAACTTAAACGTGTTTTCCTCGATCCTTTGGTGTATGCAGCTTGGTTAAATCAATTTGATAGATTAGTTATTTTTATAGACAGAGATATAATCAGTGGCTTGAGGCATTGTTTGATGACCTACTATCACACCCAGGGGAGTAACTGATTACATGGGGGGGAAAAACTGTGACTGTAATCAGTTGTATTGTAATCGGATTACAGATACTTTTGAAAAACTAGATGACTACTAGTTGGATTACTTTTTAAATTCAGAAAGGATGTTTGCGAAAAATACATTGACACCTTTCTGTTCTCTCAATGACATTCAATTCAGCATTGAACAAAGGCGCAAGTTTAAGGTTGTTCCACCAGAGTGAGTGTGGCCACAAGTCAGAGATCACTATGACACACCAAATGCATTTTGATGGATCCTTTGTGTCTTTTTCTAATGTGTCTAAAGGTGAAAGTCATCCAAAAGTAATCAGATTACGTTACTGAGTTTGGGTAATACAAAATGTATGTTACTGATTACAATTTTGGACAGGTAACTAGTAACTGTAATGGATTACATTAAGAAAGTAACGGCATGTACCAGAATCGTACACATTTTGACGTGTAGTCCCAAACTTGAGGACAAATAGATTTCATCATAATATCTCAATAATTTTGTATTATTGTCAGACCTTTTTTTGTCCCCAGTATGAACAAGTATATTCTCAAGAATTTTTCTATATTGATTTGACTTGATAATTAATTGATAACTGGTGCTCATGGGAAATGTTGTTTTCTGAAGAAATCAATCTACGTCAAGAGCACCAATTTATACAGTTGGAGCATTCTATGTTCTCATTTTATGTTCTCCATAGTGGTCAGATCCAATTTTTCATTCCGTACAGGATATTGCTATGCCATTTCCTTACTCAAAGTGCTCCACAAAGCTGATACTTGTGTCAGATACTTCTTTTGGGTATTGTGGACTTCATTAAAACAATTATGTTTGCCATTGTTTTTTCAAACCAGAACATAATTTTAATGTAGGCTATGTATATTTCATTAATGTTGGCACACAGCCTTTGTTTAAATTACATGCGTTTACATTTACTCTATGTCTACGTCATCCCTCACCCCAACTCAAAGATACCACTAACAACATGATCCATTTGATCACTAGATCATTTGATCAGGAGAGTCCAGAGGGTTGTTCCAATCCAAATTACTACGACCCCTTCCCTCCATCAGAAGGTGCTCCCTTGCAGAAACGTCTTGGAACGTCAATAGAGTGCACACTCCAGTGAAGGGAGAAGTTAAGGGAAGAAGAGAAGCATAATTTGGAATGGAACGAGGCCCAGGATCAGGTTCACAGCTCTATCTTGCAGGCGGGGAAGGACTCGTCCTGCATGACCACGGTGGAGCTGGAGGCCAGCACCATGATGTTCAGGTCCTGCTGCTTCTCATGGGTCTCCTGGTACCACTCCCTCATCACCTCTGAGTCATGAGTCGGGATCAGGGTCACCTGCCAACAAAGAAGGGTTAGGGTTTGCATACTATTTTTTTCACAAAACTCTGAGCATATTAGCTTCATTTTGATCAGCATTAAGAAGCTAAAAAAGGTTCTGACAGTATTTTCTCAATGTATACTATTTAAGTCTTGTCTATCTTCTCTATGGCACCTCTCTTTCTGATACTATGGGATTATAATATGGTTATTCTGTTAAATTGACTGTCTCACTGTACCTGCATGTTGTTTCCCCAGGTGGCTTTGCCCTCCAGCAGTGAGTCCAGGACAGCTTTGCTGGGCTCCTGGGCCGTCTGGTCATTGCCACTTGCTACATAGTAGGATGACCTGACCCGTTTGAAGAACTCTGCATCCACATTCTTGGCGCTGCAGTGGTTTGGGATGTAAACCAAATCCATGTACATGGGAGGGCAGTTGGGTATGGGTATTGCAGTTGCTGCCTTTCCACTGCCTGAACCTGAGACAGAGATGCAGCTTTGTTAGAAATCTATGTACATAATGGATGAAAAACATGTGATTCTATACTGAGGCAAACTGAGCTTGAACTTTAAACGTATTTAATCAGAAACTAACCAAAGCTTCTAGACTCATGACCAAGTAAGAAAATATATGAGTCTTACCTGATGTGGCACTTTTCACACCCCTGGATGCAGAGCTATTGGTTGCATTTTTGGCATCTTTCCCTTCTCCTACACTTTTCTTAGGAGAGGCCATTACTTTTGAATCCTTAACTTTTGAAAGGCCAGTCTTTCTGACTGGTGAGGAGGACTTGGTCTTGGTGAGCTTCTTCTTCTTAGCTTTCTCAGCTCCCTCTGCCTTTGAGTCCTTGTCCTTAGTCTGGTTGTTGTCGTCAGCGGGGGGCTTGTCGGCCTCCGGATCCACCATGGTGACATCTGGGTGGGCTGGAGACGGAGCAGAGTCCCTGGGAGCCACGGGAGGAGGATCAGCATGTCTGTAAGTCAGGGTCCTGTCTGTTGGTAGTGTCTCAGAATCATCCTCAGAGTCTATGTTTGCGTCCGCAGTAATAGAGGGACACTCCTCTGTCCCAGGGGGAACATCCGAATCCGTCTGGGATGGGGCGGATTCACTGATGGAGGTTGGTGGGGTCTCTTCACATTGCTTAGCGTGGAGTTTACTACCAGGGGGTGGAGGTCCTCCACCTGACTTAGCCAGAGGCTTTTCTTCCTCCAGAGGGTTCTCCTCATTCATGAAGTACTCCAAAGGACTGGGGTTGATGAAGGATGGGGACAGCTCTGTCTTAGGGTGGCGGTACTCACAAGAGGTCACAAGGCAAAGGTCAACATCTGTCCTAGACCCAGGAGAGGGGCTCTTCTGGGAGGAGTCTGGGTCCTTGGAACCACCTGCACACTTCTGATAGTCGGAGAGGTTGAAAGAGAGTGGTAAGTAGGATGGGGAGGGAACCTTGGGGCTGACAGGGGATTTGGAATCTCCACCACATTTGAAGGGATTAGTCTCTGCTGCTAGGGGCATATCTGTTTTCTGAGTGAAGCAAGAATAGGAGGGGGAAGAGGGGGAAGACCCTTTCGGGGTGGCAGGGGATTTGTCCATCTGCTGGGCTAAGCCCGGTGACATTTCCCTCATCTGACAAGGCGTAGTTGTCGAGGGGGTGGACTGAGATGCGTCTGATGGGGACGCAGAAGTGACGCGACCTGAGTCATTGTCTTTGAAAAGCATAGGCTTGTCTACAGTGGGTCTGTACTGCTCGGAGGATCTCAGATCATTCCCCTCTGAGGGGCTGTAGTCCACCTCTGTTGGCCCGTTCTCCGTGGCACGCAGGCTGCCTGCAGAAGGGTGCTCTGGAGACTGTTTGCTGAAATCTAGGGCTAATGAGTGATCAGGGGACTCCTGGCCAAATGACATGGTGGAATGCTCTGGGGATTTAGGCTCCTGCACTGGCGTCCTTAATTTGGCTGTCTTTGGTGAGATGTCTGGAGAGATTGACATGGGCCTGGGGCTCTCCCCCTTAGGAGAGACCTCTGCCTCCTGAAAAGGGGTTGGAGTCTGAACCACAGAGACAGATAGGGAGTCCTCCACCTCTGTTGATTGAGGGGAGCCGGCTTCACCGTGGAGAGCAGGGGAAACGTCATCTGTCATAGGCTCTGGGAATGAGCTGGTGGCCAGTGAGGCGGTGGAAGCTGAGGCGATGTGTGAAAAAGTGTCCTCTGCTACAGCCTCATCTACAGGGCTACCCGATTTATCAGACGTGATCGACATTTTACTCTCCTCTTTGAAACCTGCGAATGGGTTTGTGGATGAGATTGAGATACTGTCGCTAGCCTCATTTTTCTTCTCATCTTGACTCGAGTGCATTGTTGACATATGATCTAAATCAAAGTGTAACTTTCCTTCTCCTACAGGCGGCGGGCTCTTGATTGGGGACAGCACCTTCTCTACAGTCGAGGTGTGGTCAGGAATTGGGTCGTCCATGGGGCTGACCCTGTTGGAATCTTCTTTATCACTTGTAACCTCTACAATTACGGGACCATGGTCATTTGCAGGTGCTATAGAGCCAGCCTTCTCATCCACGGGAGACTGAAAGTAAGGGGTGTGACCAGAGGAATGAGGTGAGGTGGTACCTTCCAATGTCTTGTCATCTGGGCTAGTAGTAGACCCAACTGCTGCCTTTGATGATCCTGAAAGTGTTGTGCACAGTTCAACTGGTGCCGCGAATCCAGATGAGTATGAGTCAAAGGTTCCTTTGGGAGCTGAAGGGGAGCGGATGAGAGGTGAAGTTGTGGTGAGTACAGAGCTTGCTGAATCAAGACCAAGTTTGTCGGACTTGAACCCTTCCTCTTTGTCCTCTTCTAGTGACGATGGTGGAGATATTGTGGATGCAGAAGCGTTGTAGTCCCTGCCTTCGGTGGCATCGCTCTTTGAATGGTCTGACTCTGGGCCGTCGTGTAGTGGAGACAGCCTCTTCCTCTCAAGATCTCCTAACATTGTTCCTCCAAACCTGGCAAAGTCCTGAGAGGGAGAATCCTCTGTCTCATCGTTAGTAGTCTCGTCACTCATAATATCCCTTGGCGTGGACATTTCGTCCATTGGAGTCGGCACACTGGAGATCTCAATAGTTGACTGGGTGTGGCCAGATGTAGCAGTGTATGCCTCGTCACGGTTCTCATCATCTGAGGCTGCTTCGTCATCAGAGCCAGCTGGAAGGGTCTCATCATGAATAGATGCAGACGGAGAGAGAGGCTCAGACGTTTTGGGAGGGGGTGTAACCGACAGGCCCCACTTCTGTACTTCTCTTTCATTTCTGTTATGATCTTTTCCACATTGGTCTGGCTCTGCATCCTCGTCCTCAGAGTCCTCATCTTCACTGTCATCAGCATGTTTATGGTTGTCCATTTCCCTTCTCATTGGCTCATGGACCTCTTCTGTCTCTCCCTTCTCTTCATAATCTAGCCCAGTTCCCTCATCTTCAAACTTCTCACTGCCGCTGCCGCTCAACTTCCCTTTATGCTCTTGTTCCTCTGGAGTCTCCCCGCTTTCTCCTTCATGCTCAGTGGTTGTGATCCCCTCATCCAGAGACTCTGCTGCTTCAGGGGACTCCTTAGAGTGCATGAGGTCCTCTCTGTGGATCACCACCGGCTCTTCTTCCTGAAAGATCTCCTCTTCTTTGAGCTCTTCAAAGTCCTTAGTGAGGTCCTCTGGAGAAGACATCATGGCTCTTTCTGTCTCAAGGACCTCCGCAGCACAAGTGACGGTGGCTACCACTCCTGCTGTGACAGCTGCAGCTCCTGCAACAGCAGATTTAGCATCTGTGGCCTTGAGGTCCTTCTTGGTGACTTTTGGTTTTGCCTTGGACTTGAAAGGGCTTCCAAAGTCTTTCTTTGTAGTGTCATCTTTTTTCAGAGGTTTTGGTTTTGCTGCAAGTTTTTTCCCTTCGCTTAAAGCAGATGGAGTATTTTTTAAATCCTTGGATGGCTTCTTCATGTCTTTCTTTAGATCGTCTTTCTTTTGCTCCTTATTCTCTTCCTTCCTCACCTTCATGGGGGAATCCCTCCTGAAATCTCTGTCTTTCTTTAAAATGTCTTTCTTTACCTTCTGTTCCTTTTTGGGTGTTTCTTGCTTCTGTTCCGTTTTGGGTGTTTCTTCCTTTTTAGATGTTAGCTTATCATCTTTCTTTGCTACTTCTTTCTTTACCTCCTTTTCATCATTTTTCTTTTCTACAGACTTCCTGGGTTCTTTTTTAATAATCTTCTCCTTAAGAGATTTTGGTTTCATTTCAGCCTTCTTCTTTTCTGGAGTTTCAGTAGTTGGCTCTGCTTTCACCTTCACTTCTTTTTCCGGTGCCTTCGCTTTTTCCTTTTTCACCAAAGGTTTGTCTTTTTTCTCAAATTTGTTAGTCTTTTCTTGAGCCGATTCTGCATCTGTCTTTGCCTTCTCTGGAGCTTCCTCCTTTGACTCCTTTTTGAAACTTTTGCTTGGTGATGGCCTAGAGACTGACTTCAGACTCTCCTTGCTGTCAGTTTTATGTTTCAGCTTTGCTTGCTTTAGAGCTGGTGCCAAGTTAGAAGATAGCTCCTTCTGGGTGACAACTGGCTGCTTCAAGAAGTCCAAGTGTTTTAGTTTTTCCAAACCTTCAAGGATGTGATACTGAGAGGCATTGCCTGGAAACAGGACACGTACTATCTTCTCTGAAGGGTTTGATGGGTGCCACACAATCAAGGAAGAGATTGAGGTCATATAAGAAATTGCAAGCTCCGATTCTTTTCCATTGGGCAGAATAACAGTGGCTTTGTCTTTCTCGCTGCCTGTCCACTGCTTCATAAAATGTTGCAGCTCCTTGCTGTTCTTCGACGGGTTCAGCACATACATCTCAAGCTTCCCCACGCCCATCTTCTGAAACAGAATGATGGGTTCAATAGTGTTCCCGACCGGCCTCTGCAAAGGCTCGGCCCTCAGATTCAACTTGCTCAGGTAATGGAGTGTGTGTGCTGCCTCTTCAATGTTCCTCCTCACCCTGAAGTTGGGTTCAGCAGGGTTCCCCAGATTATCAGGGGTGTTCAAGAACACAACCCCAATGTCTGGGGATATGAGGTTCTTCAACCAGTCGCCAGTAGCTTGGGAACCCTGTGACTGCTCTTCCTCCAGCTCAGCCATCTTCCTCTGGAGCATACTGTTGATGCCTGGCAGGTTGTCGTCCCCGATGTGGGTCAGGAGGATGGAGTCTACCCGGTCTAGGTGTCTCACCAGCTTCCAGAAACAGGACTTGCGGTCGGAGCCCCCGTTGATGAGCATGTTGAACCCATTCACCGCAAAGAGGGCAGAGTCGCCGTGGCCGCCAGGGAAAATGTAGCAGCATGGTTTTGAGAGCTTCAGGAAACCGCCAGAGGTCGGAGGCTCCAGCATGTCAAATGGCGATGGGATTTCTACTGACTCCGACAGGTATTCTGTGAACTCTGAGAGACCTTCCATCTCTGGGAGTATCAGTGGTGAGTTGAGCTTCATGTTGATGAAGTCTTGTAGGTTGTGTTTGTCCAAGTTAGAGTTTTTCCAGTCACCTTGCTCAGGGCAATAGAGGGTTAGGCTTGCCTTGTTTGCTGGGCGAATAGTGCTAAGTAATTCACCAATCTGGGGATAAGAGAGAGAGAGAGATTTGGAGACATGGGATTAAAATCATGAGACTATGATCAAACAGAACATATTCACAATTATGACAGATATCAGAGGAATGGTATTCAAATCAGATGTAATCATGAGGTTTGCTCATTGAGAGATCAGTAAACTTCAGCAGATCATGAATAGTACTGCAAACTGTAACATTATAATGAAACAGTAATTGCTTAGTGAACTATTTGCTCAATTTGACTCACCTCTTGGTCTGTGAATATATCTATGAAGTTGAAGAAAGAGAAGGAGCCAGACTGCAAAATCAGTGCTCCTGTGTTTTCAAAGCTTTGGCCTGAAAGCACCAGCAGCTTGTTTCTGGCTGTGTCGGAGATCATCTGACAAACCTATGCAGAAAAAAAGGGCAAACATGTCAGAATGAAAGCCACATCTGTATCATTGGAGTTTCAGTGCAATAGTGGCATGAATTTATTTAGCAATCACAGTCCGTATTGCTCAGTTGGTGGAGCATGGTGCTTTCAACGCCAGGGTTGTGGGTTCCATTCCCACAGGGTACCAGTATGAAAAATGTATGCACTCTACTGTAAGTCACTCTGGATAAGAGTTTCTGCTAAATGATACCAAATTATAATAACTAATATAAAACATTTAATAAAAAGTATATGCTCAGAGACAATCTTTAGTGAGCTTGGAAAATGCTGTTAGCTGTAAAAATAGGAAAGTCTGATGCAACGGTAAATGTTGTACTTTATGTCTGTAATCCTTGTAGTCCATTTCAAAGTGAATTTGTCATGTCAATGTCCACTTAGCCTTTTACTGCCAACAATCTTGATTAGAAATATCACCCATTTCACTTCAATCAAATCCATTAGATAATTAGTGTAGTCGCTCTCGCTCGCTCTCTTTCTTTCGCTCTCTTTCTCTAGTGCCCAGCCTTTTATCCTCTTCACAGGCATGGACTGTTCCGGAATGCTAGACAGGGTCAAACCTGCAGTACTGTGAGATATTATTAATGCACAGATTGCAGACACCACCAGGCAGGAAGGGAAGCTGGAAAAGTGAAAGAAAGGATTGACAGATCTACCCTTGTGTAACAGCCTTCTGTTTCTCTTTTAAATTTTGAACCTTCTAGTAATTTTGGTGAATTCACTTAGTAAAATGCTGCACTGCAAAGTAAATATATATTGGGACAAAACAGTAACCTAGAATCCAAATTGAATAGAATTATGTTTCGCTCATGTTTCACTATTCGGTCAGTATTTAGATTAGATTCCAGGCCAGAATCTGAGAACCTATCTGTTGGTTGAGTAAACCAAGGCAGTATTCTTCGTCCCCAGAGCTTCTTATTGTGATGGTTCTATTCTAGTCCACATAGCAGAGTAGCAGAAAACAAAGAACTGGGGAGGATAATTGGCCAATTAAGCGTGCCAAGCAGTCATCCATTTCAAGTTGCAGTTGCTTTGAAATGTGTTTATGTCTATGAAGATGTCTTCTATGTATGGGAGTCAAGAGTATGTTTGTGTACGCATTCTTGCGGTGTGAAAGAAGGAGGTAAGTTGAGAGGAACAAACAGATCAAGAGTAGAAATGTCTGCATAAAGGAGTATCGAAAAAAATCAATGAGACCTTACAGTACCATTCCATCTATCCAGGGTTGTGTTCAGTAAAGGGAAAATGTTTTGAAGAGCTTTGAAACGTTTTGAAACAGTGAGGTGCTAACCTGAGCTCGTTCAATAACAACATATTTTATTTGGTTCTTTTGCAAAGCCTTTTGCTACAATGTGCCCTACTGAACGCAACCCAGGTGTGTTTGAATGGAATGTACTTACCTCAGTGCTGACAGCTTCATCTGAGGGGTTGATAAGCACTACTGTCTCGAGAACGCTGCTTTTGTGGTGAAGAATTCTCTGCCCTGAAAACAACACAGGGATACGGAACAACTAAATCAATGTGTGTTGTGGGGAAAAAATGATCAACACAATGTCTAGATCAATCTAAAATTAAATACTTTAATTATTTCTGCTTGTTTGATTTTTCTGATAGTGGGTGCTTGGAAAAGCATGTTTGAAAGGGATAGTTCAGGATTTTGGCGATGAGGCCCTTTATCTACTTCCCCAGAGTCAGATAAAGTAGTGGATACCAACATATATACACTTCATGTCAAAGGTTTTAGGACACCTACTCATTCAAGAGTTTCTTTATTTTTACTATTTTCTACATTGTAGAATAATAGTGAAGAAGTCAAACCTATGAAATAACACATAGAATCATGTAGTAACCAAAAAAGTGTTAAACAAATCAAAATATATTTTATACTTGAGATTCTTCAAAGTAGCCACCTTTTGCCTTGATGACAGCATTGCACACTCTTGGCATTCTCTCAACCAGCTTCACCTGGAATGTTTTTCCAACAGTCTTGAAGGAATTCCCACATATGCTGAGCACTTGTTGGCTGCTTTTCCTTCACTCTGTGATTCGACTCATCCCAAACCATCTCAATTGGGTTGAGGTCGGGGGATTGTGGAGGCCAGGTCATCTGATGCAGCACTCCATCACTCTCCTTCTTGGTAAAATAGCCCTTGCACAGCCTGGAGGTGTGTTATGGGTCATTGTCCTGTTGAAAAACAAATGATATTCCCACTAAGCCTAAACCAGATGGGATGGCGTATCGCTGCAGAATGCTGTGGTAGCCATGCTGGTTAAGTGTGCCTTGAATTCTATATAAATCACTGACAGTGTCACCAGCAAAGCACCCCCACACCATAACACATCCTCCTCCATGCTTCACGGTGGGAACCACACATGCAGAGATCATCCGTTCACCCACACTGTATCTCATAAAGACACGGCAGTTGTAACCAAAAATCTCAGATTTGGACTCATCAGACCAAAGGACAGATTTACACCGGTCTAATGTCCATTGCTCGTGTTTCTTGGCCCAATCAAGTCTCTTCTTATTGGTGTCCATTCGTAGTGGTTTCTTTGCAGCAATTCGACCATGAAGGCCTGATTCACACAATCTCCTCTGAACAGTTGATATTGAGATGTGTCTGTTACTTGAACTCTGTGAAGCATTTATTTGGGCTGCAATCTGAGGCTGGTAACTCTAATGAACTTATCCTCTGCAGCAGAGGTAACTCTGGGTCTTCCTTTCCTGTGGCGGTCCTCATGAGAGACAGTTTCATCATAGCGATTGATGGTTTTTGCGACTGCACTTTTCCGTATTGACTGACCTTCATGTCTTAAAGTAATGATGGACTGTCATTTCTCTTTGCTTATTTGAGCTTGCTATATTATGGACTTGGTCTTTTACCAAATAGGGTTATCTTCTGTATACCCCCCCTACCATGTCACAACACAACTGATTGCCTCAAACGCATTAAGGAAAGAAATTCCACAAATTAACTTTTAAGAAGGCACACCTGCTAGTTGTAATGCTTCCAGGTGACTTCCTTGTGAAGCTGGTTGAGAGAATGCAAAGAGTCTGTGCAAAGCTGGCATCAAGGCAAAGGGTGGCTATTTGAAGAATCTCAAGCATAAAATATATTTCGATTTGTTTAACACTTTTTGGTTACTACATGATTCCATATGTGTTATTTCATAGTTTTGATGTCTTCACTATTATTATACAAAGTAGAAAATAGTAAAAATAAAGAAAATTCTTGAATGAGTAGGTGTTATAAAACTTTGCACCGGTAGTGTATATTTTTTTTAAGTTGTATTGTCACATTCACTGGATTGGTGCAGTGAAATTTTAGGGTAGTAGTGCAGCCATAGTAGTACGGTGCCCATGGAGCAAATTAGGGTTAAGTGCCTTGCTCAAGGGCACATTGACAGATTTTTCAACTTGTCAGCTCCGGTATGTACGTGCAGCTTGAAGGAAGTTGCTAACTAGTGTTAGCGAAATCGCTAACGCAACAACTGTAAGTCTATGGGAACAGCTAGCATGCTGTTCCTGTAGACTTCCAGTCATTGTGCTAAGCTAGTTAGCATTGGCTCGCAAAACTACCTCTAACTTACTTCATACTGGATGCAGATACCGTAATTTCCGGACTATTAAGCGCACCTGAATATAAGCCGCACCCACTGAATTTAAAAATATATATTATTTTGAACATAAATAAGCCGCACATGTCTATAAGCCGCAGGTGCCTACCAGTACATTGAAACAAATTAACTTTCCACAGGCTTTAACGAAACATGGCTTGTAATAAAAATAAATAGGCTTTAATGAAACACGGCTTGTAACAAAAATAAATAGGCTTTAACGAAACACGGCTTGTAAAAAAAAAAACGCTTTGGTTGTCTTTTTGCACTGAGTCAATTCCTCACGCTGCTGTTTCCAACGTCTTATCATCGACTCATTATTAAGACCAAGCTCCCGTGCAGCAGCTCCATTTCCTTTTCCAACAGCCAGATCAATCGCCTTCAACTTGAAAGCTGCATCATATGCATTTCTCTGTGTCTTTGCCATGATAAGGGTGACAAAATAACTACCGTAATCAGAATGATGGGAAGTTTGAGAGCGCTCGATTTAATCTAAACAGTAAACAAAAAAGTTGTTTGACCTTAACCCGTTCGGCAATTTCATTGGTCTAATGAAAGCTTCATGCCGCCAAAAAAACTGAGCACGTCACAGAATGTGTTTTCTTGGAGAAAAAAAATTTGAAAGCCGGAAAAATCCATATATTAGCCGCGTCATTGTTTAAGCCGCGAGGTTCAAAGCCTGGGAAAAAAGTTGCGGCTTATTGTCCGTAATTTACGGTACATCAAAATGGTATCCACAAGTTTATCTGACTCTGGGGAAGTAGATAAAGGGCCTCACTGCCAAAATCCCAAACTTTATATGGCCCTATTAAGCAGCGGCTACAGTTGCAGCAGATAAGTATTACTCACTTGTCAAGGATGCACACAGACAATTACCCCCTTACCCTGTCACCAACCACCCACCCCAGCCACTCCCAAGTCATCCAGGGAATCAGTGAGAATGAACCGTCTCTTTGTAGTCTCTTAGTTTCAGTTTTATCTAACAACTCCAGTCTCTCTCGCTCTCCCAAACATGCAGGCCATGGAAGAACTGGGACATTTTCAGCTTCCAGGAATTGTGTACAGATCCCTGGCAACAGCTCTGGTGGACACGCTCCCTCAAAACTTGAGACATCTGTGGCATTTTGTTGTGTGACAAAACTGCACATTTTAAAGTGGCCTTTTATTGTCCCCAGCACAAGGTGCATCTGTGTAATGATCATGCTGTTGCTCACTAACAGGGATGTAAACAAATGTGTGCTCAAAATGTAAGCGAAGTAAGCTTTTTGTGCGTATGGACAATTTATGGGATCTTTTATTTCAGCTCATAAAACATGGGACCAACACTTTACATGTTGAGTTTATATTTTTGTTCAGTGTACGTTGAATAGACATTGAACTGGCGTATGTGCCCAGTGGGAATCTTTCAGCAGCTTGCTTTATCTTAATCTTTTCCTTCACCATTATTATATCTTAAGAACCAACTGGGTAACCCTTCAACATGTAAATGCAGTAATTCAGTGTTCTTAAGCCAGATCTGATAATAGTCCACAATTAAATGATGAAACAGGACCTGTACTTCCTGATAACTACCCAATCAAGAGCAAGAAGTGAATATAACAAGAGCAGCATGGGAATATAACATCAATACAAAACTGTCATGTTGTCTATATTTCATTTGATTGTATGTTTCTGCCCTTTGTCTGTGCTCCTCTGGTCCATGTGGCACCAACACACTGAGAGTACAACCACAGACTCATCATTCACCTACAGTAGTTGAGATTCCTTCCTTTAATCACCTGAGTGGCATCCCAATCCATCTTTCTCTCGGTTTCCTCATCCTCCCTCCTTTCACTCATTGTGGCTATACTGCTACATGAGTTAACTGAAGAGCCTGGTCTTTGTTCCTCATAATTTACAAAAACTGTGCTTGATTCTATCACATATCGTAAACTGATAACACTCGTAAAAGCTTTTGTTCGATCGCTATGGGAAAACCAGCCCATGGTTTGTAACACTAACAACCGGATTCCAACAGAACAGAAATAATAGAAATACAGTGCATACTCAGTTGGAGGTTGAGGGCTGGGTCGGGGAATCTGCTGCTCTGTTGGTATATTGAAAGAATACAAGAGTCATGTGATTATCTCAGAGAGAGAGTGTCTGGTCTCTAGTTCCATACTGCAGTAGGTTCTGGTTGCAGGGCCGATTCATCCATCCATATTTCATATTCTATATAGATCCTCCTCCTCATCACAGAGCTGTACCCATTAACCCTCCTGCTCTTGCTTCTCCCTGAGGAGTGTCCTCCACTGTGGAGGAGGTGCTCTATTCACTGCCGCTAACGCTAGACTGGCTCCAACATCATGATTGGCCTAACATCAGAGGAATAGATTCAGCTAGATGGTAATGTTTCTCTTTTCAGTTGGATATCTTGTCATTTATCATTTATTTTTTGTTTAACAAACCTTCAACTGCCAAGGATCAGGCACTATAATTTAGAGAGGAGGAATATGTTGCAGACGCATCTCCTTGGGCTCTATTCAATCTGGATCGCTGAGGCGTTCCATATTTCCCAATAGAAATGTAAAGGTCATTTCTGATTGAGGCCGCATATGCCGCGTTTACCACGAATGCAGTCTCCGCTAAAGCGGTAACATTGCCTTTAAATTTATATCGCGCTGTAAAGCTGAAGTTCCGCGATGCGGACTGAATAGAGCCCTTAGTCTAATACTTTCAGTTTAATTTATGGTGGAAATGTTATGTCATGTATGGGTGGTTCTTGTAATGGATAGCTCCCTATAGGGTCTACCTCTTTAGATACTGACACTCAGACTGCCGTTGGAAATCCACAGTGCTTATCATTATTATTCCAGGGAGAGATTTGTGATTTTAATGTTGTGGAACAAGTTCAGTTCAAGTTGAAAACAACTGGTGCGTCTTTAACGCTGTACTGTACCTCTTAGTGCAGTTCAAAGCTGGAGCCAATACTGTGTTCACTTGCTGTGTATTCATTTGTTTTCTAAGGCTGGAGTAACAGCATCAGATATTACATTAAACCCCCAGGGAGAATGTTTCAAACCCAGCAGAACCGGCTGTCATAACTAGAGCCTCAGGATTTCTGAGAATACTAAGTGACTGAGGGAAACAACCTTTAGCTTGTCTGTAATTATCTCCATACAGAAACTACACAAACAGGCTATTTCTCTACCTGCCCCTGTTGTATTAGCAGTCTGAAGCTAATGGAATGGAAAAGTAGGTGTTTTGTCCCCTTTTTCTGGTTCTCTATGTAGATCAAGTGTTTTGGTTATTGCCCTACTTTACTTTTCTACAGAGAACATGGGGAACGACCCCAAAACAAAATCCTTAAAGTAAGCTGCAAGGAGTATTAGACCACAGTCCTAGCAAGTATTTTTCTATAAACACAACTGACATGGCCATTTCCCTCTTGGAAAATGATGTCAAAAGAAAGAGAAAACGAAAAAGGAAGGGCCACTGAAGCTAGATTGACCCCTAACCTTTACAGTGGCTCTGTCGATAAAAGGCTTCTCTCTGCTCCCCTCCTCCACCCCCTCCATCCCTCTGTCCCTCCAACCCCTCCACTACCCTCTCAGTGGGAGAGGAGGTAATGTGACACGCATCACTGCACATTATCCTTATGACTGAGCAGAAAAATTGTCCAGCTAGCTACGTACCTAGCTAGTTGTCCAATCACTAAGCCACTAGGCAAGGGAGTTCCTTTAAAATAGCAGATGAAATGAGAGAAAATATTCTCCATTGTGTAAGAAAAATCTTGGAACGCAAGTACGATCAATCTGCTCTTCAGCTGGGGCCCCATTTCTCTTTAGATCTTTACTGTCTGTTTCCATCCATCCCCTGTCAATCTGTCACCTCATCTTTCTTTCAACTGAATCCAGAGGTCCCTTGACATTTCACAGTCCCTAGGCACTATTTCCAATGTCTCTCGACCTCATCCCCCTCTCTCCTCTTTAAACCAGACACTGTTTAGGCTATTTTACTGAAAAGGCACACAGAAGAAAAAAATGACTACAGTAGACTGATTTAGCAAATGTAACAGTGCCTGGTACGGATGTTGGTCCACAATAACGACACTGTCCAACTTGTACTGAACTCAAAATAGGAGTGCAAAGTGATGCCACAAAACAACCAGTCTATTCAATCTCTTCTCATATTTGAGAGGAGGACACAATGTCACGTCCTGACCATAGAGAGCTCGTATTTTTCTATGGTAGAGTAGGTCAGGGCGTGGCTGGGGGGTTTGTCTAGTTTAATTTTTCTATGTTATGTTCTAGTTTCTTTTTCTATGTTGGGGTTTTTGTATGATTCCCAATTAGAGGCAGCTGGTCATCGTTGTCTCTAATTGGGGATCATATTTAAGTAGTTGTTTTTCTCACTTGTGTTTTGTGGGAGATTATTTTGAGTTAGTTGCACCTCTTCATCACGGTTTGTTGTTTTGTTTATAGTTTATTGTTTGTCTTGCAAGGTTTCACATTAAAATAAATGATGTGGAACGATACCCACGCTGTGCCTTGGTCTCCTTCATATGACGAATGTGACACACAATTGCAGATTATTAATAACGATGGCAACTGCAACAACTCAGTTTACAGCTAGGACGGCTGAAGATAGCTGGTGATCTAATCTATTGCATGCATTAATAATAACAATAGATGTCTTTATATAGCGCTTTTCATTACAAGTAGAATCTCAAAGTCACTTTAAAAACAAAAATCTATTCAACAAAACTAATTTAGGGATCTGGCCATTCTTGGGTGATGGTCTTCCACAGATGTAGATGATAGACAGTTCAGAGACATAGTATCTTGAGAGGAGGGAGCACAGATGGTACTGACAGACAGAGAGGTAGAGACATCTGACAGACAGAGAGGTAGAGACATCTGACAGACAGGGAGGTAGAGACATCTGACAGACAGGGAGGTAGAGACATCTGACAGACAGGGAGGTAGAGACATCTGACAGACAGAGAGGTAGAGACATCTGACAGACAGAGAGGTAGAGACATCTGACAGACAGGGAGGTAGAGACATCTGACAGACAGGGAGGTAGAGACATCTGACAGACAGGGAGGTAGAGACATCTGACAGACAGGGAGGTAGAGACATCTGACAGACAGAGAGGTAGAGACATCTGACAGACAGGGAGGTAGAGACATCTGACACCTCATGGTCTGCTATAGTTACAGCTCCTCCTCCTCCGTAGATAGGTTGGATCGTCAACAACTGAAATGAAGCTCCCACCTGGGTGATGCTTCGGCGAGTGTAAAAGCGCCAATAAGACCACCACACCTTATTAGTTATAAAGCTACATGTCAAGCGACTTGAAGTGTGATAAATAAATTAGTAGTAAAACAAATAATGTTATTGATTATTGCATTATCTAGATATATAGATCATCTTTAAAGTTCTCCACAAATGGTTCTCATGTTCTCATATACAGTACAGTACATCCATGACAATCTGATTTGAAGGCAATTAAACCATGACAAACTGATCTGACTTTTTCATTGATATTGATTGGAATCTGCCATGTTGTCTTTGTCACATCCCAGAAGGGAAGGAGGGTTGATAGATTGGGTGTTGAGCGAGAGAGGACTTCTTAATTCTCCAGTTGTTCTTTAGTCAGCTCTACTGTCTGCAGCAAAGACCGAGTACAGGAAAATCCATACTTACAGTATCATATAGCCATCTGCTGTTTGCATAGCTAACTCCCTGTGTGGCAGTGGGGCTCTCCTCCCTCCATCCCTCTGCTTTCCCTCCATCCTTCTCCTTTCTCTCCATCCTCCTTTCTCTAAATCCTCCTTTCTCTAACTCCCTGTCCCTCCTTCCTCTAACGGGTCTGTGCTAGCTGACACAATTTGATGGACTGCAAATCATCTATCAAGCAGATGGGTAATTGCATTCTCTCCTCTGCTGAGGACCAATCATGCTTCATGCGAGAAAAAACAACTAGTGACATCCATGTTCTCCAGATGTCTGTTTATGCAGGATGAAATGGTTTTCATTAACTGTGTGTAATAGCACTATTAGTATGTAGGCGTTTTATGTTTTCAATGCTCAACATTAGCACAGGTGCATTTGCTTAAATTGTGTGTTAATTTGATCTATTGGGGAAGCAGGGTTAAAACCAGACCAATGAACACAGTTTAAAAGCATACCAGCATACCACATTTTATACAAAAAACACTATCATTTATACAGTATGCAAAATGCTAATAGACATTCCTCATCATTTTTCTGTTGGGAGCTTATTATCTCGATTATCTTAAATTACATTTCAGGTTATGGGGAATGCCAGATGAGTATAGCATACACGTATCATAAATCCTTATTACTATATTATTAGACTACCAAAACTTATACTGAAACACAGGGAAAATCGACATCTCTTGTCTATTCATTTTTTACTGTCTACTCCAGTGAGAGAGAAAGACAGTGGTGGAGAAGGTTAGAGGGTGCCAAGTCAGACATAGGAGAAGAGCAGATGAATGAGGGAGACACAAACATGTAAAAAGGCGATGGCAGAGAGGGAGGGAGGGAGGGAGGGAGGGAGGGAGGGAGGGAGGGAGGGAGGGAGGGAGGGAGGGAGGGAGGGGGGAGGGAGGGAGGGAGGGAGGGAGGGGCGAGACAGAGACAGAATGCACCCATCCTCTGTCTAGGATTGACAGCCTTGCAGGCATCAGACAGACAGAATTATCTCTACCAGTGGCAGTCGGTGCCGTTTAAGATTAGGGAGGAGGGTTTTAAAAAATGATGAATTTAAATGTATTATTTCTATTACTGTCACGTCCTGATCAGTAAAAGAGGTTATTTGTTATTGTAGTTTGGTCAGAACGTGGCAGGGGTGTGTTTGTTTTGTGTTGTCGGCGTTTTTGGGTTGTGTTCTATGTTTTGTATTTCTATGTTCTATTTTCTGGTTTTTCTATTTCTATGTCTAGTTTATTGTTTTGACCTTCAATTGGAGGCAGCTGTTCCTCGTTGCCTCTAATTGAAGGTCCTATTTAGTAGGGGTGTTTTTCTATGGGTTTTGTGGGTAGTTGTTTCGTGTATAGCTGTATGCCTTACAGGACTGTTTGTCGTCGTTGTTTTTGTATATGTGTGTTTTGTTTTTCCTTCTTTCTGCCAATAAAAAAGAAGATGAGTATACAGACTCCCGCTGCATTTTGGTCCACTTTATACGACGGCCGTGACAATTACAGCATATTGGATGACTGTCATTCGTATTCCATTCACCCAGCTCAATATAACATCAATAGGTAAAGACTACTACATGATACAAAATTTTTCCCTATACTCATCATGAGGTTGCTACGACCTAGACTACGAATTAAAATTTAGAACGTAGGTCGAGAGACAAATTGGAGTATTCAAGGTGACAGACAGTGACACATTCATTACCGCCTTGTAGGGCTGTCCGACTAAAAAAAATCTTGGTTGACCGAGAGTCGTCTGTTCTTTTGACCAATCGATTGGACAACATTTTTAAACGTGTATTTTTCCATATATAGACACAACCTATGTGTTTTAATCAAATCAACTATATGCACAGAGCTTGTCTGATAATTTAAGCATACTGTTTTGATGAAATCATTAAGACACACAAATGACTAGAAGGAGTTGGACCGCAATTGATTTGATTGTGCTGGACCGAGCTCAGACTTGCTGCGCTGTGTAAAAAAAAATGCCAGTGAGTGACTGTGTGACTAGCATCCGTTGTCTCTCTCTCCTCCCTGCTGCAGCGACCACCACAGAACATCAGTGTTTATCACGCTGAAGCTACAACATAATTACAGCCTTTTCTGACTGAAAAGTTCTGTTACCAAAATCCCTCAACCCTTGTTCTCTTTACGTGGCACATGTATGCATCACATGCACGTGACCAATAGGGCCTTACCTATAGCATATCATAATCGCATCAATAAATTGGTTATAACAAACTCCGAAAACCGTAACATATGTGACAGCAAAATGTCATGACGTGACAAAATAACTCGAAACAGGGGAATGTTTACTGGTTGCTCAGGAGGTAAAGGGGAACTCTGATGTATGGAATAAATGTGACTAGTTGTGGAAAATACTGGAGATCAAGAAAAAGAAGGTAAGGAGCAAGCACTGCATACATATTATGTGTGTTAAACAGGTGCTGTTAGATTACAATATCATTTTTCTAACCGTTTGGAACAATGTAAACAACACTAAATAAGCGTACCAGAGAGTCTGTTGTAACGTTTTTTATTGATTTATTGTAAAGCCTTTATTACAGCAAAGACTAAAAGCTGTCATATTCAATCGTGAATGCAATTTCATGAATGGAACAGTTTATTTATTGTTTACGCTAATTACGCTAATTATTCAAATCAAATTTATTTATAAAGCCCTTCTTACATCAGCTGATATCTCAAAGTGCTGTACAGAAACCCAGCCTAAAACCCCAAACAGCAAGCAATGCAGGTGTAGAAGCACAGTGGCTACGAAAAACTCCCTAGAAAGGCCAGAACCTAGAAAGAAACCTAGAGAGGAACCAGGCTGTGAGGGGTGGCCAGTCCTCTTCTGGCTGTGTCGGGTGGAGATTATAACAGAACATGGCCAAGATGTTCAAATGTTCATAGATGACCAGCAGGGTCAAATAATAACAATCACAGTAGTGTCTTAGTGTCTTAACGACCGTTCCACAGGTGCATGTTCATTCATTGTTTATGGTTCATTGAACAAGCATGGGAAACAGTGTTTAAACCCTAAAGTTAAAGTTATTTGTATTTTTACGAATTATCTTTGAAAGACAGGGTCCTGAAAAAGGGACGTTTCTTTTTTTGCTGAGTTTATTTGAGGAATTTCAACAAGAAAAAATATGAAATGGGACAAAATAAAATGAACCCATATGAGCTCATTTTTTAAGTCCTTTGATAAGCATTAAATTCAGTGGATATTAAAGAGCAGATTAGATTACACTGGCTGACTGACTGAGCAACTCCTCAGGCAGACAGAGAGAGAGAGAGAGAGAGAGAGATAGATGTGCCTATACATCGAAAGTGAAAGAGGACACCATCCCTCTCTGACAGACATAGCAAGTATTGCTGCTTATGTATCGCTGACTCTTTAAGTCTCTGTTTTCACCATATTCCACTGAATTCATCCCTCTCTTCAATACTTCATCCATCCCTCTCTTTCCTTCCTCCCTCTCTCCACCACTCAATCCCTCCCTCGTTCCCTCTATCTTCCCTCCTTTTATTGTGAGACCCAGGCCACTGGGGAGTTAATCTCTCTATCCTTACCTTCCTACCTCCATCCATTCATCCCTCCTATATATCCCTCTCTCCCTCCCTCCTTTATTCTGAAACCCAGACCCAGGCCACGGGGGGTGTTCATCCAGCTAATTACCCAGGAGTCTCCTCTGCATCTGCATCTGAGCCGCGTTGCATGGCAACAACACACACAAAGAAAGAGAGGGAGAGAGGGAGAGGCTGCTTGGAGGAAAGAGAGAACCGGGAAGGATGGAGGAGAGAAAACAAAAACGGGGGACAAGGAGGAGGGCAGAGTGTACCTCAGAAGAACAATAAAAGCCAAAAGCTTTTCATGCTCAGTGAAGTGAAAGTGAAATGGTTGTAGACCCCTGCTGTGTCACTGCTTAGCAGTCGATATCATGTATTTTGGCTAGACACTGTAAAAAGACATAGCCCACTGGCTTTGGGTTTACATCTGTATGTATCATATGCGAGGTTTATTTGCAATCTACAGTTTCTTATTATGAAATGAAAAATATTCCATTGATGTGGAGAATATTCAATGCAATCCCCAGCATCTACTTAGGACACTCCCACGTCACTGACATCACAACACCATTTGCTTGACATGGGTGATCAAATCCAATTAAATATGCAAACCTCTAGGTATGTAAATATACAAACTGCTGATTCACCAGCTGTCGGGTGACAATGACACAGCCCATGGTCAGAAAGGTGAGCTCGTACAGGCACACACACACAAGCACACACACACACAGCCCATTAGCACTAATATCTTCAAAGGGCTCAGCGTGAGTGTGCCCTCACCTCCTCAGCCAAAAGGCAGACAGCCCTACACTGAGATCAACACCACTCTCCTACACTGAGATCAACACCTCTCTCCTACCTCTCTCTTACACTGAGATCAACACCACTCTCCTGCACTGAGATCAACACCTCTCTCCTACCTCTCTCTTACACTGAGATCAACACCACTCTCCTGCACTGAGATCAACACCTCTCTCTTACACTGAGATCAACACCTGTCTCCTACCTCTCTCTTACACTGAGATCAACACCCCTCTCCTACCTCTCTCCTACACTGAGATCATCACCTCTCTCCTACACTGAGATCAACACCTCTCTCCTACCTCTCTCTTACACTGAGATCAACACCACTCTCCTGCACTGAGATCAACACCTCTCTCTTACACTGAGATCAACACCCCTCTCCTACCTCTCTCCTACACTGAGATCAACACCTCTCTCCTACACTGAGATCAACACCTCTCTCTCCTACCTCTCTCTTACACTGAGATCAACGCCTCTCTCCTACACTGAGATCAACACCTCTCTCCTACCTCTCTCCTATACTGAGATCAACACCTCTCTTCTACCTCTCTCCTACACTGAGATCAACACCTCTCTCCTACCTCTCTCCTACACTGAGATCAATACCCCTCTCCTACCTCTCTCCTATACTGAGATCAACACCTCTCTCCTACACTGAGATCAACCTCTCTCTCCTACCTCTCTCCTACACTGAGATCAATACCCCTCTCCTACCTCTCTCCTATACTGAGATCAACACCTCTCTCCTACCTCTCTCCTACACTGAGATCAATACCCCTCTCCTACCTCTCTCCTATACTGAGATCAACACCTCTCTCCTACACTGAGATCAACACCTCTCTCCTACCTCTCTCCTATACTGAGATCAACACCTCTCTCCTACCTCTCTCCTACACTGAGATCAACACCTCTCTCCTACACTGAGATCAACACCCCTCTCCTATACTGAGATCAACACCTCTCTCCTACCTCTCTCCTACACTGAGATCAATACCCCTCTCCTACCTCTCTCCTACACTGAGATCAACACCTCTCTCCTACACTGAGATCAACACCCCCTCCTTCCTCTCTCTTACACTGAGATCAACACCTCTCTCCTACACTGAGATCAACACCTCTCTCCTACAGTGAGATCTCTCTTAGGAGAGAGGCATACTGTGGGTCGTACTGTGCAATAGAGACAATATTCCATACTAATAAAAGCAATGTTCACAGTGTAATTACAATGAAATAACATGTAGGTTATTAGTATGGCATAAGGTCAAAGAAATGGGACCTCTTGTCTGTTCCCAGTCAAGGGCACCCTGCCCACCAGATGTCCTGCTAGCTATAGACTCATTAGTCCATTAGGACTACTCCTTCACTGCCCACACTGTAGGCACACGGCAAAGCTCACCACTGACACTGCAGATCCAGGGATACATAATACAATCTCAGACAGCTCAGAGATCACACACTGTACACTGCTGGGGTTTACTGCACCTAGTAACTAACCACAATACAGAGAGAGAGAGAGTTAGAGGGAGTGAGAAAGAGAGAGACAGAGGGAGTGAGAGCGAGACAGAGAGGAGTGAGAGAGAAAATGGGACAAACACCAAATTGAGACTCCGCATGCAGAATTCTGCAAAAAATATCCTGTGTACAACGTAGAACACCAAATAATGCATGCAGAGCAGAATTAGGCCGATACCCGCTAATTATCAAAATCCAGAAAAGAGCCGTTAAAATTCCACAACCACCTAAAAGGAAGCGATTCCCAAACCTTCCATAACAAAGCCATCACCTACAGAGAGATGAACCTGGAGAAAAGTCCCCTAAGCAAGCTGGTCCTGGGGCTCTGTTCACAAACAGACCCCACAGAGCCCCAGGACAGCAACACAATTAGACCCAACTAAATCATGAGAAAATAAAAAGATAATTACTTGACACATTGGAAAGAATTAACAAAAAAACAGAGCAAACTAGAATGCTATTTGGCCCTAAACAGAGAGTACACAGTGGCAGGATACCTGACCACTGTGACTGACCCAAACTTAAGGAAAGCTTTGACTATGTACAGACTCAGTGAGCATAGCCTTGCTATTGAGAAAGGCAGCCGTAGGCAGACCTGGCTCTCAAGTAAAGACAGGCTATGTGCGCACTGCCCACAAAATGAGTTGGAAACTGAGCTGCACTTCCTAACCTCCTGCCAAATATATGACCATATTAGAGACACATATTTTCCTCAGATTACACAGATCCACAAAGAATTCGAAAACAAACCCAATTTTGATAAACTCCCATATCTACTGGGTGAAATACCACAGTGTGCCATCACTGCAGCAAGATTTGTGACCTGTTGCCACAAGAAAAGGTCAACCAGTGAAGAACAAACACCATTGTAAATACAACCCATATTTATGCTTATTTATTTTCCCTTTTGTACTTTAACCATTTGTACATCATTACAACACTGTATATAAATATACATAATATGAAATTTGTAATGTCTTTATTCTTTTGAAACTTCTGTGAGTGTAATGTTTACGGTTAATTTTTATTGTTTATTTCACTTTTGTATATTATCTACCTCTCTTGCTTTGGCAATATTAACATATGTTTCCCATGCCAATAAAGCCCCTTGAATTGAATTGAGAGACAGAGAGAGAGAGAGAGAGAGAGAGAGAGGGTGTGAATGAGAGAGAGGAGTGAGAGGAGGAGGGCGAGGGAGTGAGAGAGAGAGGGAGTGAAAGAGAGAGAGAGAGAGAGAGTTCTCTGAAATTGTAAAGAAGTGATGTACAGGTGAATATCCTTCGGTAAACATGCAGGATTGCATTGTCACTTCTTGACATTTTTGTGCCTGACCTTACCTCGTACATCTGCAGAGAAACGGGCTGAATGTCTGGAGACGAAGAGCTTTAGTTCCTGATCCAGGTTACAGTCGATGAGGTTGGTGTCCCATGAGCGAATCCCTGCACAGAAAACAAAACAATCAATGGAAAGAATGACATGAGTGCAGAACCCACTTCCTCCATCACTAGGCTAGCCTGGCAGAGCCTGGCACACAATCGATATTCCCCATAGATTTTGCATCAAGGGCCTTGGCTTTGGCTTGTAGCAGGCAAAAGGTCCAGATTTTTTCAATTCATGAGTCTCAATGTCACCAGCATCTATTCAAAGTTGGTTTCACTCTTCCATTTCATTGGGTCTGTCCTGTAATGAACATGTACCATTTGGCATGAGAGAGGAAATCTATAATAGGAAATATCTATAAAGTGCTTTAGCTTTAGTTTGCCAGGGGCTGCGGGTGGTGCTGCTAGCCAAGGCTGAGTCATAACCTGGGTTCTGTTGTCATCTATCCTCTCTCCATGACACTGTTACTTACTGTAATGAAACTGGGTGTGTTTCAACTCTGATGAACTTTATTGGAAAATAGGAACATTTCCTGTGTTGCTAAAATACAAATGCAAAGCCACACCAATGCAAGGCTACTAACTTGACCCAATTCAATTCATAAAATATTACAGATAAAATCAATATACCATATATACAGTGCCTTTAGAAAGTATTCACATGTTTTACAGCCTGAATTAAAATGGATAACATTTAGATTTTTTTGTCACTGGTCTACACACAATATCAAAGTGGAATTATGTTTCACAAAAAAATCGTAAATTGGGGAAAGAAAAAAAAACAACAGACATTGTATATCCATTTGAGCATGGTGAAGTTACTAATTACACTTAGGATGGGGTACATCCAGACACCCAGTCACTACACAGATACATGTGTCGTTCCTAACCCAGTTGCCAGAGAGGAAGGAACCCGCTCAGGGATTTACCCAGGAGGCCAATGGTGACTTTAAAACAGTTAGAGGTTAATGGCTGTGATAAGAGAAAACTGAGTATGGAACAGAAACATTGTAGTTACTCCACAATACTAACCTAATTGACAGAGTGAAAAGAAGTTAGCCTGAATAGAATACAAATATTAAAAAACATGCATCCTGTTTGCAACAAGGCACTAAAGTAATACTGGAAAACAAATGGCAAAGCAATTAACTTTTTGTCCTGAATACAAAGTGTTATGTTTGGGGAAAATCCAATACACCACATTACTGAGTACCACTCTCCATATTTTCAAGCATAGTGATGGCTGCATTATGTTATGATATGCTTGTATGATTAAGGACTGGGGAGTTTTTCAGGATAAATATAAAATATTAACATCATGGAGCTAAGCACAGGCAAAATCCTAGAGGAGAACTTGGTTCAGTTTGCTTTCCACCAGACACTGGGAGATTAATTCACCTTTCAGCAGGACAATAACCTAAAACGCAAGGCCACGTCTACACTGGAGTTGCTTACCAAGAAGACAGTGAATGTTCCTGAGTGGCCAAGTTACTGTTTTGACTTAAATCTACTTGAAAATCTATGCCAAGACCTGAAAATGACTGTCTAGCAATGATCAACAACCAATTAGACAGAGCTTGAAGATTTAAAAAAAAACAAACAGGCAAATGTTGCACAATCAAGGTGTGGAAAGCTCTTAGAGACTTACTCAGAAAGACTCACAGCTGTAATCGCTGCCAAAGATACTTCTACAAAGTATTGACTCAGGGCTGTGAATACTTATGTAAATGAGATATTGCTATATTTCATTTTCAATAAAAAAAAATCAATAAGTTTTCACTTTGTCATAATGGGGTATTGTGTGTAGATGGGTGATAAAAAATAATTTCTGGAGTGACTATATATAAAAAATAATCAATATAATACAAGACATTAATAACAGTGATCCAACGGTGCAGTTAAAAAAAAATGTATTTCGGAAAATAATAAGGTGGAACATGATTCAACAGGAGAAACAATGCCTTCCTAGAAGATGACGAAGGATTACTGGAACTGTTGCAGTTATGTACAATTCCTGATTGATATTTGACTTGACATGAGGTCATGGCACTAGTAGCGTCAACCCATTCAAATCACAGATATTTAATAGTTTTCTCACATAATAAGCTACCAAACACAATAATTATTATAACAATAATAATGTTTCAAAACAAAAGTCTAGTTTTTCCTTTAAAAAAGCATTAATTAATGGCATAGTAGGTATATGATCATATTTGCCATAATAACAATTAGCCTATATGCCTGAAAAACTACCTTGCCCTATCTAATAAACATAACCGGTAATTGAATGTTTCACATTGACTAAATTATAAAAGCTTTATTAATAGTGTGTTTATACTGTAAACAAAAAGGACAGTTGGAAAACCATAGCATGTATTTTCAAAGACATCAACCCTTTGAATTTGGCCTCAGCAGGTTTTTCATCCTTTGTTCCAACATTTTATGAAACATTGTGCCGTAATCCGCCCACACATTTTGTTCTTCCGCCCACACATTTTGTTCTTCCGCCATAGTTTCTTCTTGTCATACCAACCTGTGTCCCCGGTGGCCTGTCAATCAGAAACGCCCTTTGTGTTTGAATAGCGCTCCCTACGACTTTCCGTAGGGACCGCAGTGCGGAGTGGGCCACGCCTACATGCCGGTGTCGGATGAGAGAGAGCTGGATGCGGAAACAAGAAAGCAGGGATGGGGATGGGATGGGTCCCGCTGGGGCGGGCACGGTGGGTGATTTAAGATGCAGCAGCAAGAGGAGGGTTATCACGCACGTAGACAAAGCAACATCGTGTTCAAAATATGGTACTATTGGAGTGCCCACACCTGCCAATAAGTAGCCTACACCATCCTTTGTTGTTGTGTAAATGGACACAGTGGAAGAAAAGCTGTCTCAGTAATTGAGAATGCACAGTGTAGACGAGGCTATTTATCACGGAAAATCTGTATTTTTTTTTTCATGATTTACGCATGGGTAGAAGGGACAATAGGCTTGGACCCCTTTATAACAATAGGCCTATGTATACATTTCTGACAACGAAACAACCGATGCACCACACCAAAACAAGCAGACGCTAGGTGTTTCCCAGGGGTGGTCGATACTGGTGCGCATCACATCCCAAGAAAAAGAATATGCCTTATTGACGCACAATAAGAATGCTGAATCATTCTCGGCATCTTTACCACGTGTGGCTGATTTAAAGCAACACTGCAGAATAGATTGTGTTATGGAAAGGTATAGCCTGCAGTCCTTATATAGAATGTGTATGGAGACAGGGAGAAGAGGTGCGGGGGAAAGGTTGTTGGGGTGTCGACGGATGCCATCTGTTTGATTTGCGCTTCCCACCGATTTGCAGATACCACCCTGGGAAGGGCTGTGCGCGCAGCCAGCAATATTACATCACTTCAACAACAACAAAATCATTAAGTTTTCCATTCAGGTGGCCTATTGCTTTATAGCCTAATGCCTATGGAGGTCGATGTATCCAAAATGAGATTGTGTTATACATAAAGTAGGCAGCCTAAGTTCAAGGTTACAAAACATGACATCCAGACTTGGCGCATGATGTGATTATTTTCACAATATTCCAAATAAGAATAGAAAGTCGGCTATAGTTGTATGACAAAGCATTCAACACATAAAGTGATGCTTGTGCTGCTACCACCTAGGCTGTAGATAGCTTACACCACCTCCTCAACACCGGGCAAGGCTATAGCATCCCTCTGTCTTCTTACCTTTTTCTATATCCGCAATGGCACACTTCAAGTGATCCTCCGTGACTATTTCTCCAATAACCACGAGCAGGTAAAACTTGTTGTCGTCAAAACGGTGCGAGAGACTCGCGGACATTGGGGATGCCATAACGTTGCTCGAGCTGCTTAAAGTCTCAATGTCTGCAGATTCCACAAGCGTCGCCATCCTCGCTTACACGGGGCAACACACACCCCTGTCCTGCTACGGAAATGAGAGGAAGTCACCAGACGCCGTGAAAGGAGTGGTCCTGCCTTTTATACCCCTAGACATTGTGTCATGATCAGTAACCAGGGGAGGAGAGGGCTCACGGCTGACGTCATCCGCAGCGAATCAAACTCCCCGGAAGCTGATTAGCGGGAGATTGATGAATCCCTAAAATGTTTTGGTGTAGGCCTAATTTTCTTTAATCAAATTTCGTGCCCTTCTCATTTTGGTAAGTGCCATGACAATTTTATATGTTTGAAGATCTGTTAATGCAGGTGTAGGCCTATTGATATTGGCCTACCAATGTTTTAGAAAGGATATAAGTGTAATATCTTAATTGTACTATTTTCTCTCTCTCTTTATTTTTCTCTCGTCTCCCTCTCTTTCTCTCTGTGTGTATGAAAGTGTGTGTGTGTGTGTGTGTGTGTGTGTGTGTGTGTGTGTGTGTGTGTCATGGCAGTCTTATGTAGAATCTCTTATCATCTCAGGTATGATCCATTGGTTCTGCTTCAGGTGCCGTGCTTGTCTCTGTCTGCGCTGTCACTGCCCTATACTGGCTGCTGTCACAGAACCTGTCATTCCCACAAATACTAGGATGATGAGTAGGTAAGCTCAGCTCTCCTCTATCAGCACCTTCTGCCCTTTACGTTCATTTATGTGCAAGTTTACTACTGAATTGATAAGTGATATGTCACATACAGTACCAGTCAAAGTTTAGACACACCTACTCATTCAAGGGGTTTCTTCATTTTTACTATTTTCTACATTGTAGAATAATAGTGAAGACATCAAAACTATGAAATAACACATATGGAATCATGTAGTAACCAAAAAAGTGTTAAACAACTGAAAATATATTTTAGATTTTAGGTTCTTGAAAGTAGCCACCCTTTGCCTTGATAACAGCTTTTCACACTCTTGGCATTCTCTCAACCAGCTTCATGAGAAATGCTTTTCCAACAGTTTTGAAGGAGTTCCCACATATGCTGAGCACTTGTTGTCTGCTTTTCCTTCACTCTGCGCACCAACTCGTCCCAAACCATCTCAATTGGGTTGAGGTCGGGTGATTGTGGAGGCCAGGTCATCTGATGCAGCACTCAATCACTTTCCTTCTTGGTCAAATAGCCCTTACACAGCCTAAATAAATAAAGTGTGTTATGGGTCATTGTCCTGTTGAAAAACAAATGATAGTCCTACTAAGCCCAAACCAGATGGGATGGCGTATTGCTGCAGAATGCTGTGGTAGCCATACTGGTTAAGTGTGCCTTGAATAAATCACTGACAGTGTCACCAGCAAAGCACCCCCACACCATCACACCTCCACTTCCATGCTTCACGGTGGGAACCACACATGCGGAGATCATCCGTTCCCCTACTCTGCGTCTCACAAAGACACGACGGTTGGAACCAAAAATCTCAAATTTGGACTCATTAGACCAAAGGACAGAGTTTCACTGGTCTAATGTCCATTGGTCTGTTTCTTGGCCCAAGCAAGTCTCTTATTATTGGTGTCCTTTAGTAGTGGTTTCTTTGCAGCAATTCGACCATGAAGGCCTGATTCTCCTCTGAACAGTTGATGTTGAGATGTGTCTGTTACTTGAACTCTGTGAAGCAGTTATTTGGGCTGCAATCGTAGGTGCAGTTAACTCTAATGAACTTATCCTCTGCAGCAGAGGTAACTCTGGGTCTTCCTTTCCTGTGGTGGTCCTCATGAGAGCCAGTTTCATTTTCATTTATTTAACCTTTATTTAACTAGGTAATACCCATTGAGGTTAAAAACCTATTTGCGAGGGCGACCTGGCAAGAAGGCAAAACAGGGAAATAGAAGCGTGTACATAAAATATGTTCATCATAGAGCTTGATGGTTTTTGCGGCTGTACTTGAAGAAACTTTCAAAGTTCTTGACATTTTCCATGACTGACCTTCATGTTTTAAAGTAATGATGGACTGTCGTTTGTCTTTGCTTATTTGAGCTGTTCTTGCCATAGTATGGACTTTTACCAAATAAGGCTGTCTTCTGTATACCACCCCTACCTTATCACAACACAACTGATAGTCTTAAACGCATTAAGAAGGAAAGAATTTCTACAAATTAACTTTTAACAAGGCACACTGTTAATTGAAATGCATTCCAGGTGACTACATTATGAAGCTGGTTGAGAGAATGCCAAGAGTGTACAAAGCTGTCATCAAGGCAAAGGGTGGCTACTTTGAAGTCTCAAATATAAAATATATTTTGATTTGTTTAACACTTTTTTGGTTAACTACATGTGTTATTTCATCGCTTTGATGTCTTCACTAATATTCTACAATGTAGAAAATAGTACAAATAAAGAAAAACCCTTGAATGAGTACAGTAGGTGTGTCCAAACTTTTGACTGGTACTGTATATATGTAACCGATGTGAAATGGCTAGTTAGTTAGCGGTGGTGCGCACTAATAGCATTTCAATCGGGTGACGTTGTCACGCTCTGACCTAGGAGTGTTGACCTAGCTGTGTTGGCCTAGCTGTGTTTTCTCTGTTTAGCTAGGCCAGGGTGTGATAGGTGGGTGGGCATTCTATGTTTTGTGTTCTATGTTTTGGCCGGATATGGTTTCCAATCAGAGGCAGGTGTCTATCGTTGTCTCTGATTGGAAGTCATACTTAAGCAGCCTGTTTTTCCTTTGTTTTTTTGTGGGTAGTTGCTTTCTGTTTTGTTGTAAGTAGCTGACGGAACTGTCGGCTGTCATTTTTGTTATATTTGTAAAGTGTTCATTTTGGCATTAAAATACAAGATGAACATATTCCATGCTACACCTTGGTCTACTCATTTCGATGCCTGTGACAGACGTCACTCGCTCTGAGACCTGAAGTAGTTGTTCCCCTTGCTCTGCAAGGGCCATGGCTTTTGTGGCGTGATGGGTAACGATGCTTCGTGGGTGTCAGGTGTTGATGTGTGCAGAGTGTCCCTGGTTCAAGCCCAGGTTGGGGCGAGGAGAGGGACGGAAGCTCATACAGATCTGTTCTTCTTTATTACGGTCTTGGACAGTTTTTGATTTTGTCACGGAAACAAAAAGCTTTTTAACATGAAAATAATATTGAAACGGCAAGGACATGAAAGCCAGACAGCTTTTGGGAATGAAAAGAAACTAGGGCCTAGATTCAATCAGATTGAGCTTTAACCAGCGTTGGTGGTGTTTTGGCAGTGTTGGGGGTGTAACTGCGGTATGAATTGACATATCGTGAGCTGCTGCTCCTGTGAGTCACAAACCACTCCCTTCTTTGTTATCCCTACCGTGTTAGAAGCTCAAAACAGCGCTAGAAAGTGTAGGCTCTATTCATGTTAGAAATAATGACTCTCAAATATCAAACCATTGATGTTCGGCTAATGCATGTGTAGCACATGGGGATGTGTAAAACTTACAACTCAGCCTGAAGTGTCCCCACTTGCGCCAGCAACTAGCTAGCTTTTCGCTAGGCGCCGACTGTTAAGACGCTTCAGGAAGGTTGTCACATGTGCTAGCAAAGCAGAGGTCCTGAGTTTGAGCCTCGGTGTGAGCCGAATCAGGAGGAAGTGGTACTCACTAAGCAAGCAGCGTGACGTTCTTTACAGTGGTTGCCGTTACCCAGATCTACAGTTGCGCTGGGGTCGCTATTGAGTAAGTTTGAGGGGTGAATGTAGCACATGGAGATGTATGAAATGTACTCCTGAGCTTTAAGTATCCTGTTGCGTCGCTTCATTAGCTAGCTTTTGAGGTGAGGCGATCGGCTAAGACACTTGAGGGAGGACGGTTACGTGTGCTAGTAGCGCTACTTCATTCATTTCTAACACGCACTCTGATACTTGTGAATACGGGCCCAGGTCTGGGTTGGAAGGGGCTGGGCATGGCTGGGCATGGTCATGTTGTCTTAAGACAAAATTTCCCAAACTCGGTCCTCGGAACCTGTTGCATGTTTCGGTTTTTGCCCGAACACTACATAGCTTATTCAAATGATCAAAGCTTGGTGATTAGTTGATTATTTGAATCAGCTGTGTAGTGCTAGGGCAAAAACCAAAACGTGCAGCCCTTGGGGTCCTAAGGACAGTGTTTGGGAAATGTCGTCTTAAGGCCACTGGGATGATTGAGCACATCAAACATTCATCACCCACAGCTGGGAAAGTTTGAACACATTAAATATGCAGCAGGCTGTCACTGTCAGTCTCCTTCCCCCATAGTCTCCTGGTCTCCCAGAGACAGACAGGAGGAGAAGGAATGGAGATTGGCTGTGTGTGTGTGTGTGTGTGTGTGTGTGTGTGTGTGTGTGTGTGTGTGTGTGTGTGTGTGTGTGTGTGTGTGTGTGTGTGTGTGTGTGTGTGTGTGTGTGTGTGTGTGTGTGTGTGTGTGTGTGTGTGTGTGTGTGTGTGTGTGTGTGTGTGCGTGCATGTGTGAGAGAGAGAGAGAGAGAGAGAGAGTGTTGAGATGAGAGGTGGGTGGGTGGCAGGCCAGGACTTTAATAAGTAAACGGTAGTCTTAAGACAAGGGCCTGGGAGGGAGCAAGTCAATTGCTCTGCTGTAATTCAGAAAGATAGTTGGCTGTCCATGGGAAAAAAATTACATGATGAGTTGGGAAGCGTCCATCATATACTGTAGGTAAGCATACACAATACACACAGTGCATTTCCTTTATCAGCAAATCAAAGGGCAGATCTTTGGGGAATTCCTTGTCTCGCTGCACCCCCTTATTGCCTCAGTTACACAGGGAGAGTGCTGTGCACTGCAGAAGTAGAATCTATGCAGAGCAGCAGGTACCATTCATGCATCTTCCAGTACCTTACCTTCCTTATGGTGTGTGCTGTAAATTTCTCCAGTGTCTACTGTACTTTGAATGACATATCTGACATTAGAGTGGTCGTTTCCATGGTTTTTTGGCGGGATGGCGGCCATCTGCCCTGCGTCAGCATGGGGTCAGAGATTAAGACTTAATCTCCATGGCACCACGCATTGCAGGACCATTAGAGAGAGATGAGGGTTTGTGGGTAGTAGTGCTCTCGAAGCTAAAGTGCTGGTGTTCAGTGATGGAAAAGAGAGAAGAACTGAACAGTATCCCGCTGTGATTAATGTTGAGTAGGAAATGAGTCTGTTACATAAGGTTCAAGCAAGACACAGTAGGCCAGTAAGTATACTCATGTAAGATAGTCTACTATACAGTATATACAATATTCACATAGATTGCATTTGGATTACTGATACAGTGTTATTTGGGTTGTTAATTGGATTGGTTCTGACATTTCTAGATTTTTTATTATTATTTGTGTACTTGTTTGAGCTGTATTGTATGCTCCAAAAAATGGGGATATTAAATTATTTTATACTAAGATCCGCAAGTGGATCTTCCAGAAAGACAATAACTCCAAGCACACATCAAAATCCACAAATAATTTGGTTAATTTCCAGCAAAATCAACATTATGCAATGGCCATCTCAGTCTCTGGACTTTCACCCCAATGAAAACCTGTGGTTTGAATTGAAGAGGGCAGTCCATAAGCACAGAAAAGGATATCAAGGATCTGGAAGGATTCTGTATGGAGGAATGGTCTAACGCTTTGAACACACCGACTCCGTCATTGCGTTTTGATACACCAGAAGGACATTCATTTCCAATGGAACGCTGCGTTTGCCTTGCAGCATTGCGTTGCAGAGGCAGTTGCAGTGTGTTCTGTGTGGTGCATACGTTGGATTTATCGAATGTATGCATGAAATTGTATGCGTAGACTTGACAGAAAGTAGCAACATGTGAATGTTTGACTGTAGAATTTCTTTACATTTTTATTCATTTATTTGCCAAGTATATTATTTATTCGATGACATCCACAAATTAATTGTGAGAGCCTATAATATAATTTCCCTAAAAAATGCAGAGCGAAATGCAATAATAAATAGTCAAGATAGCAGAGTAGGCTCTTTCAACAATGAGACCAATGTTGAGGAAGGTGGTCTTGATCGCGCTGTTGGGCCGGGACCATCCTCGCCGAAAGCGCAGGTCTGTGTGGGTCCAGAGATGGTTAAAGTCCCGAAAGCAGGCAGGGGAGGTCCACCGTCTCATTCAAGAGCTTCAACTGTTTGGAGAGGAATTCCGAAGTTACTTTCGTCTGGACCGAAGCCAGTTCGATCACCTGCAACAGATGGTTGGAGCCAGGATTGCCCGGATGGATACCAACTACCGGGAGTCCATCAGCCCAGTTGAACGCCTGGCGATTTGTCTCCGGTAAGCAAAATTCTAGTTAATTTTTAAAGCCTTTGATACCATAATTGATTGATATTTGATACATTGTTTTTATGTGCAACCTAGCTAGCTAAAGGGCTCTCTAGTTAATTGTCCCTATTTGACATCAGATGTATTTTTACAGAATGTAAATGTTGGTTAATAAACCCAAGTTGGTTTTTATCCTTTTTTAATTATGCAATGTTACCAAATGAAAAGAAAGTTGAGGTGTATTCTGCCCTGATGAAGGTAGGCTAGTCTTCTCCAGGACCCATTGTTGTTCAAGACAGTTACAGTCATTCGTTACATTCTTATTGGACTCACATACACTCTTAGAGAAAAAGGTTCCAAAAGTGTCCTTCTGCTTTCCCCATAGGATAACCCTTTTTGGTTCCAGGTATAACCCTTTGGGGAAAAGGTTATACATGGAACCCAATAGAGTTCTACTTGGAACCAAAAGGGTTCTACCTGGAACCAATAAGGGTACGACCTGGAACCAAAAATGGTTCTTCAAAGGGTTCTACCATGGGGACAGCCAAAGAACCCTTTTAAGTATATAGTACCATTACTTCTAAGGGTAGAGTTGGCCTGGGCTACATTTTATTAATATAGTCATAGACTGAGTTGTACAGTTTCAAGGCATTGTTAATGATGGTTGATGAGTATTACAATATAATTAGTAGAGCAGAATAAACAGTAATGAGGTAGATATATGAGTACAAATAATATGTGGGTGGAATTCAAGTTACACACAATATTGATAATTATTTTGATTTATATTTCAGATTCTTGGCGACAGGGGACTCCTACAGGACCATCGGATTCAGCTTCCGAGTTGGATGGTCCACGGTGACAGGCTGTCACGTCCTGACCAGCAGAGGGAGGTATTGTATCAGTTGTGGTCAGGATGTGGCAGGTTGTTTGTATGTTAAGGGTTTGCGTTGGGGATGGGACTCCCAATTGAAGGCAGGTGTGTTGAGTTGCCTTTGATTGGGAGTCCTATATAGAAGGGTGTGTTTTTCTTTGGGATTGTGGGTAGTTGTTTTTGCACTGCGTTTGTATAGCCTGCAAAACTTTTGCTGTCTTGCTTATTGTTTTTCACCGTGGATGCTTTACTCTTTTTTAAATTAAACTATGAGTATCCACATTCCCGCTGCGCCTTGGTCCATTCCTGAAGACAGCTGTTACAGAACTACCCACCACAAAAGGACCAAGCAGCGGAAGAGGAGGAAGCCACAGGAGAACAGAGTGGATGAATGGACATGGGAGGACATCCTGGATGGCAAGGGATGCTACACCTGGGAGGAGATCCTGGCTGGAAGGGATCGCCTCCCATGGGAACAGGTGGAGGCACTCAGGAGAGTGGAGGCAGCTGGACAGAGGAACCAACGCGAACGTTATGCTGGAACACGGCTGGCGAGGAAGCCGGAGAGGCACCCCCAATACATTTTTGGGGGGGGCACACGGGTAGTTTGGCCAGGCCAAGGAAGAGCCGTAAGCCAGCTACCCGTGATTACAGGGAGGTGCGTATGAGGTGGAGGGCGCCATGTTACGCTGAGGTACGCACCATCTCGCCTATACGGACGCACAGGCCAGTCCGCCCTGTACCAGCACCCCGCATGTGCCAGGGTGAGGTGAGCATCGAGCCGGAAGGGGTGATGCCAACCCTGCGCTCAAGACCGCCAGTGCGCCTCGAGGGTCCGGTGTTTCCCGCTATACGCACTAGCATGGAGGTGCGTGTCTCCAGGCTGGCACGTCCAGTACCAGCCCCACGCATCAGGTGTCTAGTGCGTCAGCCCAGCCTCGCCAGTCAAGAGTCTCCAAAGCTGCCCGCCAGTCAAGAGTCACCTGAGCTGCCCACCAGTCAAGAGTCACCTGAGCTGCCCGCCAGTCAAGAGTCGCCTGAGCTGCCCACCAGTCAAGAGTCGCCTGAGCTGCCCGCCAGTCAAGAGTCACCTGAGCTGCCCGCCAGTCAAGAGTCACCTGAGCTGCCCGCCAGTGAAGAGCCGCCTGAGCCGCCCGCCAGTCAGGAGCCGCCGGAGCCACCCGCCAGTCAGGAGCTGCCGGAGCCGCCCACTAGTCAGGAGCTGCCGGAGCCGCCCGCTAGTCAGGAGCTGCCGGAGCCGCCCGCTAGTCAGGAGCTGCCGGAACCGCCCGCTAGTCAGGAGCTGCCGGAGCCGCCTGCTAGTCAGGAGCTGCCGGAGCCACCCGCTAGTCAGGAGCTGCCAGAGTGGCCCGACTGCCCGGAGCTGCCAGAGTGGCCCGACTGCCCGGAGCTGCCAGAGTGGCCCGCCTGTCCTCCGGCCCAGCCCGAGTGGCCCGCCTGTCCTCCGGCCCAGCCCGAGTGGCCCGAGTGGCCCGCCTGTCCTCCGGTCCAGCCCGAGTGGCCCGCCTGTCTTCTGGCCCAGCCCGAGTGGCACGCCTGTCCTCCTGCCCAGCCTGAGTGGCCCGAGTGGCCCGCCTGTCCTCCGGTCCAGCCCGAGTGGCCCGCCTGTCCTCCGGCCCAGCCCGAGTGGCCCGCCTGTCCTCCGGCCCAGCCCGAGTGGCCCGCCTGTCCTCCAGCCCAGCCCGAGTGGCCCGAGTGGCCTGCCTGTCCTCCGGTCCAGCCCGAGTGGCCCGCCTGTCCTCCGGTCCAGCCCGAGTGGCCCGCCTGTCCTCCGGCCCAGCCCGAGTGGCCCGAGTGGCCCGCCTGTCCTCCGGCCCAGCCCGAGTGGCCCGCATGTCTTCCGACCCAGCCAGAGTGGCCCGCATGTCTTCCGGGCCAGCCAGAGTGGTCCGTCTGCCAGGGTCAGCCCGAGTGGCCCGTCTGCCCGGCGCAGCTATCGGCGCCACCGAAGTGGGCGACGCCGAAGGTGGAGCGAGGTCCACGTCCTGCACCTGAGCCACCTCCAGGATAGGTGGGTTGGGGAGGGTGTAGCACAGTGCCGTCGGTGACGGCAGCCACCCTCCCTTCCCTCATTGTTTAGGGGTTATTGTTTATTGGTTTTGTTGAGGTATTGGGGATTTTTTTTGTGTTTTCTTTTTTTTAGGTGCATTCTGGGGTCTGCACCTTGAGGGGGGGGGGGGGTACTGTCACATCCTGACCAGCAGAGGGAGGTATTGTATCAGTTGTGGTCAGGATGTGGCAGGTTGTTTGTATGTTAAGGGTTTGTGTTGGGGATGGGACTCCCAATTGAAGGCAGGTGTGTTGAGTTGCCTTTGATTGGGAGTCCTATATAGAAGGGTGTGCTTTTCTTTGGGATTGTGGGTAGTTGTTTTTGCACTGCGTTTGTATAGCCTGTAAAACTGTTGCTGTCTTGCTTATTGTTTTTCACCGTGGATGCTTTACTCTTTTTTGAATTAAACTATTAGTATCCACATTCCCTGCGCCTTGGTCCATTCCTGAAGACAGCTGTTACACAGGCATTGTCCCCTCTGTGGCACAAGCCATTTGGGACTGTCTGGTTGGTAAATACATGCATGTCCCCAAGAAGGAAGACTGGAGGGCCATCACTGCCGAGTTCCTGTAGAGGTGGAATTTCCCGAGGTGTCTTGGCTCCATTGCCGGGAAACATGTGGTAATCCAGGCTCCACCGTGCTTGGGTTCACAATTCTACAACTACAAGGGTACATATTCAGTTGTAGTCTTGACTGTAGTAGATGCTATCTACTGTTTCCGTGTTGTCGATGTTGGTGCTTACGGCAAGGGAAGTGATGGCGGGACTCTGCCTTCGGCCAGGCACTTCAGGATGGCACCCTGGAGATTCCATCACCTGCATCACTCCCTGGGGCTGAAGACCTGGGACCCGTTCCCCACGTCTTCGTCGGTGACGAGGCCTTCCCTTTGAGACCCAACCTCATGAGGCCCTACACTGGACGCCAGCTGCCATTGCCAAAGCCTGTAAGGATGTTTAATAAACGACTGTCCAGGAAAGGGGGAGAATGTATCGGAGAGTGCTTGGTCTCAGCCCATCAAATGTCAATGCCTGTGTGAAGGCCACATGTGTTCTCCACAACTACCTGCGGAGGTCATTCCAGGAGCCACTCCGGATGGAGATGGGCACGCCAAATGGTCACCTACCTGATGTCACCAGGGCAGGTGCCAACAACTCCCCCAGACAGGCACTCCAGGTGAGGGAGAAGCTGACCACCTACTTCTCATCACCAGCAGATGAAGTTCCATGGCCACATGCCGTGGAGTGAAACAGCTCTTTTAAGAGCCCCCTAACACAAAGGTTATTTTAAGAACCATCCACCGTTGTCAATAAAATTGCATTTTTCCCCCAGATTACTTTATGTATCATTGTCTCTCTTCATTTGCAAGTTATATTTAAGTGAAATTTGGGAGTAAAGACCACACCTTAACCCCTTCCCTCTCTCATTAACATCAGTATTACACACACCTGGCATGGTACATCAGGTGAGCGGGAGCACTAATTAAGGTTATACGACATATGATAACAAAGGGAAAGGGTAACCTAGGGTCCATACAAATAGTACAGTTTACCACCATGTTCACTCACCTGACAAAATACAGGTGGAAAAAAACGAATTAGTAAGAGATTGTTTTTACTTTCACCTTGTCTTAGATCTGCAAAGGTGTAGGGTAGAAATAAGCAAGACAGCTTGCTATCATTGACGGAAAAATGAATTCCCAAGTTTATAAAGACATTTTGCAGGAGAATGTTAGGCTATCTGTCCCCCAATTGAAGCTCAACAGAAGTTAGGTGATACAACAGGACAACGACCCAAAACACAGAAGTAAATCAACAACAGAATGGCTTCAACAGAAGAAAATACGCCTTCTGGAGTGGCCCAGTCAGAGTCCTGACCTCAACCCGATTGAGATGCTGTGGCATGACCTCAAGAGAGCAGTTCACACCAGACATCCCAAGAATATTGCTGAACTGAAACAGTTTTGTGAAGAGGAATGGTCCAAAATTCTTCCTGACCGTTGTGCAGGTCTGATCCGCAACTACAGAAAACGTTTGGTTGAGGTTATTGCTGCCAAATGAAGCTCAGACCAAATTTTATGACCAATTTATGCAGAAATCCAGGTATTTCCAAAGGGTTCACATACTTTTTCTTGCCACTGTACTTAAAGCAAGTTTAATATTCCATTGAGGTATGTGTGTAAAGCTATTTTGTAGGCAAACTGAATGCGCACAACAGTAAACCGATAATCTCATAGATAACCTCACCTGAATACCATATTCATAATGTATCAAATTGTATCACACTGTTGGAGAGCACCCAATGTGAATCAGTCCTGAATCAGGCTTTAGGATAGAGATAAAACTAGCTCTAAGATGGAAGCACTAAAGCAGGCAGGACTGGGTGAGGGACTGGGCATGGATGGTACGTGGGACGCCCATCTTCCTGATACTGGCATCTCCCTGGGCACAATGTGGGTCACAGCAGCACAGCAAAGAGTGCCCGCCTGCACCCCTATGGAGCTGACAAAACTGATGTGTCTCCCAAGCGATGGAGCGGAGGGGGGAGGTTAGGGATGGGGAGGCTAGCTACTTGTCTCTATCTCTGTATAGTTCAAATGAGGATAGAGGCTGAGTGCATGGAGTTAGAGGGAAAACATGGCTTGTCACCCCAAGGTCTCTAAAGACAAAAACAAATGATCAAAGAAAGTTGTAGTTTGTGGTCATCTCTTTACAGGGCCAAAGAATTATACAGTACATTAGCTTATGCCAGTTGTGGAAAAAGTACAGAATTGTCATACTTGAGTTAAAGTAAAGATACCTTAATAGAAAATGACTCAAATAAAAGTGAAAGTCACCCAGTAAAATGCTACTTGAGTTAAATATACTTAAGTATCACAAGTAAATGTAATTGCTAAAATATACTTAAGTATCAAAAGTAAAAGTATAAATCATTTCACATTCCTTATATTTAGCAAACCAGACAGCACCATTTTCTTGTTTTATTATTTTACGGATAGCCAGGGGCTCACTCCAACACTCAGAGATCATTTACAAAGGGAGCATTTGTGTTTAGTGAGTCCGCCAGATCAGAGGCTGTAGGGACGACCAGGAATGTTCTCTTGATAAGTGCGTGAATTGGAAAAGTTGTCAAAAACATAAAGGTAATTTGTTCCCCAAAAACGACTTAAGTAGTACTTTAAAGTATTTGTACATAGGTACTTTACACCACTGGTTTGTGCCGACCTACCTCATAATATAATAAGCTATGCAGACTGTGACCTACACAAGAAAAGGAAAGTTCTTAAATGGTTCTTCCTCAGCTCTTAAGGTTCCTTGGAGAACTTTTGCATCACCAGGTGGGGTAAATTAATTAATAGACCAATAAGAAAGAGTTCCAAACCTAATGTCACCAAGCAGACCAAAACTCCATCCCATCAAAACAGGCTGAAATTTCAGGCAGGTCTTTTCAAACAGCTCTTACACTGAAAGTGCCTCATAGTGTGGAAATATATATAAAACAAAGGAAAATCTATTTTTTGATAGCACTGGGCATTTAAAACACTGTAAATAGTTAAATTAACACTCAGTGGTGTAAAATAACCCTATGTTTGGTGTATATAAACCGGGGTTAAACAAAAACTACACACTTCAATATGAATGTTTGTTTCAATATCAATTTCTTTTTCATGTACATTGATTGATAAATTAATGTTATGCTACTCAAATAAAATAAAGATTTTTAAACTAAACCAATCTGTTACTTGGACTTAATTTACCCGTTACTGAAATGGTTGTTCCAGTTGAGATGCTTTAGGAAGTCTCATATCTTAGTCTTCCCTACCCTGACAGTCATTCTGAATGTCTGCCAGGTGAATAAAAACAGAAAATGTTGGATATCCCCGCTCTGGCTGGATTCCAATAGAAATTACATATCACTTTGCAAGCCAGCATAATGTGAGTTTCCGGCCTGATGTGGCCTGTAAACCATGAGTTTCAGGCCACTGTATTAGGGTAAACTAGGCTCTCCAAATAAGTCCTTGTGAAATATGTATTGATTTGTCTTGAATAATTTATTTATAATGATAACACATTCACTTAGGATCTCACTTGATAAAGGCCACACGACTGAAAAAGTATGAATGGAACGACAATCTCTCTGTCACTAGCAAACACAGTCACCCTGGGAAATATGCAAATAATATGTTGAGTGTGTGTGGTTCTTCAAAGAAGAAAGAACCATCCCATTTAAGGTTCTTCAGAGAACCTAAAATGGTTCCCCTATGGCCTCACTCTGAAGAACCTTATTTGGTCCCAACTTTAAGCTTTATTTTTAAGACTGTATAGGCAGACAAACACTGTCAGACCTATTTTATCAGGGCATTAGTCACAGGCACCCGCTATGCATGCCCTTCAGTGTGTGTGTGCGTGGGATGCACGTGTGTCTTGAAGGCATCCCCTCGTTGACTGTCTTCCCTCCTGCTTAACTCAGTGTTGTGTCTACAGCTCTGTGCTGGAGACATGTTTCCATTAGGCAGAGCTATGTTAGGGTGGACTGACTGGGCTGGCGGGGGTATGGGCAGAGATGGACTGACTGGGCTGGTGGGGGTATGGGCAGAGATGGGCTGACTGGGCTGGCGGGGGTATGGGCAGAGACGGGCTGACTGGGCTGGCGGGGGTATGGGCAGAGATGGGCTGACTGGGCTGGCGGGGGTATGGGCAGAGATGGGCTGACTGGGCTGGCGGGGGTATGGGCAGAGATGGGCTGACTGGGCTGGCGGGGGTATGGGCAGAGATGGGCTGACTGGGCTGGCGGGGGTATGGGCAGAGATGGGCTGACTGGGCTGGCGGGGGTATGGGCAGAGATGGACTGACTGGGCTGGCGGGGGTATGGGCAGAGATGGACTAACTGGGCTGGCGGGGGTATGGGCAGAGATGTACTAACTGGGCTGGCGGGGGTATGGGCAGAGATGGACTGACTGGGCTGGCGGGGGTATGGGTAGAGATGGCCTGACTGGGCTGGTGGGGGTATGGGCAGAGATGGACTAACTGGGCTGGCGGGGGTATGGGCAGAGATGGACTGACTGGGCTGGCGGGGGTATGGGCAGAGATGGACTGACTGGGCTGGCGGGGGTATGGGCAGAGATGGACTGACTGGGCTGGCGGGGGTATGGGCAGAGATGGACTGACTGGGCTGGCGGGGGTATGGGCAGAGATGGACTGACTGGGCTGGCGGGGGTATGGGCAGAGATGGACTGACTGGGCTGGCGGGGGTATGGGCAGAGATGGACTGACTGGGCTGGCGTGGGTATGGGCAGAGATGGACTGACTGGGCTGGCGGGGGTATGGGCAGAGATGGACTGACTGGGCTGGCGGGGGTATGGGCAGAGATGGGCTGACTGGGCTGGCGGGGGTATGGGCAGAGATGGACTAACTGGGCTGGCGGGGGTATGGGCAGAGATGTACTAACTGGGCTGGCGGGGGTATGGGCAGAGATGGACTGACTGGGCTGGCGGGGGTATGGGTAGAGATGGCCTGACTGGGCTGGCGGGGGTTTTGGCAGAGATGGACTAACTGGGCTGGCGGGGGTATGGGCAGAGATGGACTGACTGGGCTGGCGGGGGTATGGGCAGAGATGGACTGACTGGGCTGGCGGGGGTATGGGCAGAGATGGACTGACTGGGCTGGCGGGGGTATGGGCAGAGATGGACTGACTGGGCTGGCGGGGGTATGGGCAGAGATGGACTGACTGGGCTGGCGGGGGTATGGGCAGAGATGGACTGACTGGGCTGGCGGGGGTATGGGCAGAGATGGGCTGACTGGGCTGGCGGGGGTATGGGCAGAGATGGACTGACTGGGCTGGCGGGGGTATGGGCAGAGATGGACTGACTGGGCTGGCGGGGGTATGGGCAGAGATGGGCTGACTGGGCTGGCGGGGGTATGGGCAGAGATGGACTGACTGGGCTGGCGGGGGTATGGGCAGAGATGGACTGACTGGGCTGGCGGGGGTATGGGCAGAGATGGACTGACTGGGCTGGCGGGGGTATGGGCAGAGATGGACTGACTGGGCTGGCGGGGGTATGGGCAGAGATGGACTGACTGGGCTGGCGGGGGTATGGGCAGAGATGGACTGACTGGGCTGGCGGGGGTATGGGCAGAGATGGACTGACTGGCTGGCGGGGGTATGGGCAGAGATGGACTGACTGGGCTGGCGGGGGTATGGGCAGAGATGGGCTGACTGGGCTGGCGGGGGTATGGGCAGAGATGGGCTGACTGGGCTGGCGGGGGTATGGGCAGAGATGGGCTGACTGGGCTGGCGGGGGTATGGGCAGAGATGGGCTGACTGGGCTGGCGGGGGTATGCGCAGAGATGGGCTGACTGGCTGGGAGGTTGTTCTAGTTCTCTAACCTCAGCTGACACTGACTCTGGAAAAAGACAGAGCACAGCTATACCCTCAGAGCTACGATATCTATGACTCTTTCATGTTCTCTACTTATGTAAGCCATGTCATTTGAATGTCTCAAAACACAACCATTTCCTTTCCCGTCAATGATTACCTTCATTGAACTTTGTATATTTTGACAGATGAGGTAGCCTATAGCATCTTTCCACCAACTATGGCGACCACTAACAGCCACTGTTTTCAGTAAAAAATGTTTCCCCGTTTCCATTACAGATCAGGATGGAGATGTCATTAGTTATTAGTTTAGAGGACAGGACAGGACATAACAGTGATGCTGAGGAAAGGAAACTTGGCAGGCTCAGGGTGGCATGGCGGTCTCTCCCTCTTTCCCTGAAAAGTCAATAGCCTCTATAGACACCGCACTGGAGCTCTTACGCTGCTTAAAGGGATTTTGGCAATGATGCCCTTTATCTACTTCCTCATAGTCAGATGACAGGAAGTCTATGTGTATCTGCTAGCACATTGCTCAAGTCTAGTTAGCATTGGCTTGCGAAACTACCTCTAACTTCCTTCATACTGCACACAGACACATAAAAATGGTATCCATGAGTTCACTTGACTCTGGAGAAGTAGTTAATCCCAAAGTATCCCTTTAAGTGATATCCAGGAGTGATGAGGAAGTGAGAGAGAGAGAGAGAGAGAGAGAGAGAGAGAGAGAGAGAGAGAGAGAGAGAGAGAGAGAGAGAGAGAGAGAGAGAGAGAGAGAGAGAGAGAGAGAGAGAGAGAGAGAAGCCTTTAGTGTGATGGCAATTTGGGCATCACCCCAGGAGGCATCAGACCTGATTTAGGGAGGTAGAGCTGAGCCCCGAACCCGAAGCCCTGACTGCTTCATTCCATCCTATAATAATCAGTGTTTGTGTGCGTCTCTCATTACGACCAATGAGGTAAAGAGATGCTGTGAAATCACGATCGGAGGCAAAATTATATCCTCTTTTAATAATAAGCTGAATGAGAGGATGGGTTTTTAAATGATAGAGAGAGCAGTCTGGTTTAGGACCAGGGAGCTTTTCTACAACCTGAGTGATAACATCCTCTAGTGGTGTTAAGGGTCCATTTATTTTTGCACCGTAAATACAGCATATTTTCACACAACAAACATACAGCTACACACATATAAATAAATACTGTAACTTATATTTGTTTTTTAATATTCTAAAGTGGAGCAAAGAGCCTTAAAAGTAAGTGTATCTCCATCTACTTCATACTCCGCAGACACGAAAACACTGACACACACGTCACTATTCATTTAATTGACTAAGCAAAACAAAGCTTAGTCATTGTTACCTTTCCCACGTTCTACAGGTTCCATCTCTTTAGAACACAGTGACCCCGCTGAGAACATCATGTTGAATGACAAGACGTTAAATAAACTGTACATTCCTCTCCCATGCAACATAACACCACCCACGCTCTCTGATGTGTGTGTGTGCGTGCGTGTTCACAGATCAACATGACATGGCCAGCCACAAACCGGCAATTTCCTTATCAGCACTCCAACTCAGGATGACATCACTGACTTCTGACAGAGCTAATCTAGAAATCCTGTATATTACAAGATGTACTTGCTCCTTCCTACCCCATCCAGGAACCATAACATCAACATGTCATTACCTGAGACTTAAATAGAGGAACGATGAGCAATAGCTTTTTGTCCCCTTCCAAAGACATCAGGCAAGTTAAAACCTTACAGTGTTTATTGAGGCAGTATGTCTTGTTTTGTTTTCATACAATTGAAGAAGAGTGTTCAAACCACTTCACCTTGATAACTCAGCTAGCAGGACGATTGTTGTTTCTGTCACAACTTAACACAGGGATTTGTATAGTCTTTAAATTAACTTAATAGCAAAACAACAGTATGGCACTATTACCAGATGTATCACAGGTCTTCTTCGGTCAGTCTGTTAGTAGACTATTCACACACTGTGTCCAGAGAGTGGTGCTGTGGGGCTGTTGTAACAGCAGGAGGAGAAGCCTTGAGAAGACCAGACTGAAGAAACCATCTGCTATCTGTCACTACTGGGCATTAGGCTAGCTATGGTATTTGGTATTTTATTAGGATCCCCATTAGCTGTTGCAAAAGCAGCAGCTACTCTTCCTGGGCTCCACATGAAACTTTTTTTACAAAAGGCACACATAGCCTTCATATCAATACAGACACGCAAATGATCTAGGTCAAATAGGGGAGAGGTGTTGTGCCTTGATGTGTTACTTTATCTGTTTTTTTGGAACCAGGTTTGCTGTTCACTTGAGCAATATGAGATGGAACGGAGTTCCATGCAATAATGGCTCTATATAAAACTGTACGCTTTCTTGAATTTGTTCTGTTGGGGTAAGTGTGTGTGTCAGAGCTGTGTGTAAGTTGACTATGCAAACAATTTGGGAATTTCAACACATTAATGTTTCTTATAAAAAGAAGAAGTGATGCAGTCAGTCTAACAACTCTTAGCCAAGAGAGACTGGCATGCATAGTATTTATATCAGCCCTCTGATTACAATGAAGAGCAAGACATGCCGCTGTGTTCTGGGCCAGCTGCAGCTTAACTAGGTCTGTCCTTGCAGCACTCAACTGGACAACAATCAAGATAAGACACAACTAGAGCCTGCAGGACTTGCTTTTTGGAGTGTGGTGTCAAAAAAGCAGAGCATCTCTTTATTAAATTATAGATGATGGAGAAGACCTGTAGACGTTGCTAGTTGCAAGGACCTTTAGAGAAATGTGGTTTGTGTTGTGCATTACTGAAGAAGACCCCACATTGGCTCTCATGACCTCATGCAGTGTGATTGAGTGTTTCTCAAACCTCAGCCTAGCTTAAACAGACCTTTGGAGGACACCCAGGAACATATAAGGAGAGATTTCGTTTCTCATAACTCTCTCGAAAAAAGATCCAACCGCCATTTGATAAAACAACAACATCTGATTATGTAATATGATTTATGCTTATAGCCGGGCACCATTAGTATGTCTCATTGGCTTATTATTGTAGCGGGATAACTACAGTATTTAGCTATAAGCCAGAAGAAGTAGAAAATATAGTTGGAATTTTTCAGGTATTTCAAATATTTCATATATCAAAAACTAATGCTCCATTTGCTACTAATGGGGACCTGCACATAAAAGACAAATCACTATCAAATCATGTCTCTCTCTCTCTCTCTCTCTCTCTCCCTCTCTCTCTCTCTCTCTCTCTCTCTCTCTCTCTCTCTCTCTCTCTCTCTCTCTCTCTCTCTCTCTCTCTCTCTCTCTCTCTCTCTCTCTCTCTCTCTCTCTCTCTCTCTCTCTCTCCCTCTCCCTCTCTCCCCACCCCAACCTTACTGTCTGGTTCAGTGCTTTGAAAATGTTTGCAATCCAAACTACTATTTCAAGACATGTTAGTCAGTGCTGTACAGTCATGTTCTATACAAAGACAACTCTGACATCGTGGTTGTGTACATACTGTAGCTCTCTGTTCTAGTTTATGTCAGTGCAGGCCTCAATCATATCTTATCTGCCTCTTAAATCTTGCTTATCTACTACTGACTGACCGACTGATGTTCTTCCTAAGCATTATCTCAACGGACCATGTCCACTCACATTGAGACACAGACACTAACACACAGACCTACACATATGTGCATGCACGAATACAAATGCACACGTGTTACCTCACATGCATGAGCCCACACACTCACTATACGTTGTTCCCAATCAACCTTTCAGCGTATACAACGAGTCTGGTTTCAGACTGTGTGTTCAATCTAAATTCAATAATCCCCCTGTTTGAAGTGTTGTTTATGTAGTGATATCATGGTTAGTGCCTATGTCTCATTCAGATCTGTCATGGCAGAGCTAGGTGATATGGAGCGTGAAGTATTCTCCGTGAGCAGACTGAAGGGAAGTCTGTCTAACTGCTCCTTTTCTGGGGACTTTCTCTCCTTACACATGGTTCAGACTTAGGCACACATACACACACAACACCTGGAAACTCTCCCACCTAGGCGCCAACAAATCAAACAAGACTAATGATTTCTTTCAATAGTTTAACCTTAAAAGGTAGCTTGCAAAAGAGCATGTCTTATGTTGAGATACTACACGACTCAAAAAGTCTGAAAATTCTATGGACTTCAACAAAGAGCTGGGTGCAAGTTGAAACTCATTGTATGACTTGTGAGGTAGCTATATGTGCACTGTATAGTATTGTTTGAAAGAAGTCAATCAGAATTTTATGTCTTCAGTATTGATGTGACATTTCCCTTTCAGGTTTGCATGTAAACACTCTTTCTCTGTCTGTCTGTCTGTCTGTCTGTCTGTCTGTCTGTCTGTCTGTCTGTCTGTCTGTCTGTCTGTCTGTCTGTCTGTCTGTCTGTCTGTCTGTCTGTCTGTCTCTCGCTCTCTCTCGCTCTCTCTCGCTCTCTCTCGCTCTCTCTCGCTCTCTCTCGCTCTCTGTCTCTTTCTTTCTTTCTCTCTCTCTCTCTCTCTCTCTCTCTCTCTCTCTCTCTCTCTCTCTCTCTCTCTCTCTCTCTCTCTCTAACAGCATGTTTGACTACCAGAGCCCTTACCTGAATGATATTTCACAAGGAGTGTCTTGTATGTTCATTTTCAAAAGTATTGAGGGGCTAGTAGTGGCCATGTCTGGCCAATGTTACCAGTCTCTGCCAACAAAGATGCCATGCTGTTGCTGATTTCAAAGCACACAAAGCACAAAGTCTGTTTATGAAAGCCAAGAAGGTCAGCTTTAAAAGTCCATGGGACCACTCCATGGGAATGGTTTTGAAGTGACCAGACAGAAGAATATGAAGAACCACAGCATCGTAGCATGGGAGCTGGCTCAGTCATGCTCGAGTTTAGAGATGGCTGAGGGAGTTTTCAGGGACAGAAAGTTTATCTACTTTCATCCGCAGACAGACCCAGCTAATCTAGTTCCCTAATCCACACACACGTGTGCATGCACGTACAGACACACATACGCACACACACACACACACACACACACACACACACACACACACACACACACACACACACACACACACACACACACACACACACACACACACACACACACACACACACACTTCGATATTAGGAATGAGTTCCTAATGTTTTGTACACTCAGTGTATAACAACAAATATGATTCTTATAACTATGATCACATTGGCTAAAAATGTAGTTAGTAGTCTGTGTACTGTATGTTTATAATCGAATGTGCCAATACCCAATCACCAAATTGTATTAGTTTATATGTCCATCTTGGCATTGTTGTGCATTCATAGGGCACTGTTGTGCTAAGTAATGTTTGCAGAAACAGTGACAACACAGAAAAGCATGCAGCGTTAGAAGTTGGAACAAACAGGTTTCTGTATTCCGGAGCCTCTTAGATTCTGATTCTGAGGAGATTTCAGGGCAAGTGTTTGGCTGGCCAGACCCAATGCCTCGTAAAAGAGCTGTCTCTCACCATCTATTACCAAACACTCGTCTTTCACTGAAGTTTACAGAGATGGATGGGCAGATTGAATACAGGTTTGTCACTAATGGTCAAGTATGCTGGTCTTTGGGTACTGAAGGGAGAGTTTCTGTCTGCTTTTGGCAAGGTTTGAAAGCCCACAGTTGATAGAGAGTCAAATCAATTAGAGAAAATTGGTATAATGTGGTAATTATTGGTTACTTGTGCCTGAGAAGTGTCAGCTACGAACTACGTTAGACAGCTGTCCAGTGACAAGGAGTGTTGGGGCATTGCAAATGCCGCTGGACCACCAACAGCTGTAGAGGACTGGAGACATCTGTAGGTCATAGAAGAAATGCACACATGCGCACAAATGCAAACACACACACCGCACACACACACAAACACGGGCATACAGGGGCACTCACATCCTCTCAATATCACTGGGACAAAGCACAACAAAGTCTCCCTTGGGCTACGGTGGAATTTGTTAGCTACTGGGGAATACTGTAAAGAAATTCATAGAGCCAAGAAACAAATAACAGTCATTTTTCATAGCTGAATCTTGTATTCCTAGAAGCACTATACCCTTCATTCTTCTTGGGAACTCTATCCCTGCCACTGTGTGTCATGTAAACGCCTGGACCGCGCGCTCAGTAGGGGAGACCAGGGAGTCAGCCCTGCATCCATGAGTAATGGATGCAGGGCTGCTCTGTGGTTCCGTTATCCATTCCCACGGAAACAAGGAACTTGAGCCCTGAAAAACAAAAGAAGCGGTTCCCTTTTTTGTGGGCCGTTAATGTTCTTAATCTTCACATGACTATGGCAATACAGAGCTAATGTTTTGTTGATTGCTGCTACTGGCTCATGCTGGTCATGTGATTGGTCCTTAATCCACTTTTATCATATGTGAACCCATATGGTATATAAATAGATCATGTGAACCCATTTGGTATATAGCTAGTTCAGGTGAAACCATATGGTATATACAGTTGAAGTCGGAAGTTTACATGCACCTAAGCCAAATACATTTAAACTCAGTTTTTCACAATTCCTGACATTCACTCCTAGTGAAAATTCCCTGTCTTAGGTCAGTTAGGATCACCGCTTTATTTTATGAATGTGAAATGTCAGAATAATAGTAGAGAGATGTAACGCCTGTCTTTAGAATTAGACCAAGGTGCAGCGGAGGATGTGTATTCATTATTAAAGATTTTAATGAACATAAACACTCTATACAAAACACGAAAAGAAACGACAGCAAACAGTCCTGTCTGGTCCCAAATGAACACAACAGAAAACAATCACCCACAAAACCCAAAGGAAAAACAGGCTACTTATGTGTGACTCCCAATCAGCAACAACGAACTACAGCTGTGCCTGATTGGGAGCCACACACGGCCAAACCAATGAAACCAGCCAACATAGAAAAATGAACATAGAACGCCCACCCAATGTAACACCCTGACCTAACCAAAATAAAGAACAAAAAACCCCTCTCTATGGCCAGGGCGTTACAAGAGAATGATTTATTTCAGCTTTTATTTCTTTTATCACATTCCCAGTGAGTCAGAAGTTTACATACACTCAATTAGTATTTGGTAGCATTGCCTTTCAATTGTTTAACTTGGGTGAAACATTTTGGGTAGCTTTCCACAAGCTTCCCACAATAAGTTGGGTGAATTTTGGCCCATTCCTCCTGACAGAGCAGGTGTAACTGAGTCAGGTTTGTAGTTCTCCTTGCTTGCACACGCTTTTTCAGTTCTTCCCACAAATGTTCTATAGGATTGAGGTCAGGGCTTTGTGATGGCCACTGCAATACCTTGACTTTGTTGTACTTAAGCCATTTTGCCACAACTTTGCAAGTATGCTTGGGGTCATTTCATCAGCCCAGAGGACATTTCTCCAAAAAATACGATCTTTGTCCCCATGTGCAATTGCAAACCGTAGTCTGGCTTTTTTTATGGCGGTTTTGGAGCAGTGGCTTCTTCCTTGCTGAGCGGCCTTTTAGGTTATGTCGATATAGGACTCGTTTTACTGTGGATATAGATACGTTTCTACCTGTTTCCTCCAGCATCCTCACAAGGTCCTTTGCTGTTGTTCAGGAATTCTACATTTTAAAGAAATGTTCTCTGGTCTGATGAAACAAAAATAAAACTGTTTGGCCATAATGACCATCGTTATGTTTGGAGGGAAAAGGGGGAGGCTTGCAAGCTGAAGAACACCATCCCAACCGTGAGGCACGGGGGTGGCAGCATCATGTTGTGGGGGTGCTTTGCTGCAGGAGGAACTGGTGCACTTCACAAAATAGATGGCATCATGAGGGAGGAGAATTATGTGGATATATTGAAGAAACATCTGAAGACATCAGTCAGGAAGTTAAAGCTTGGTCACAAATGGGTCTTCCAAATGGACAATGACCCCAAGCATGCTTCCAAAGTTGTGGCAAAATGGCTTAAGTACAACAAAGTCAAGGTATTGGAGTGACCATCACAAAGCCCTGACCTCAATCCTATAGAAAATTAGCTAGATCATGTGAACCCATATAAACTCAGCAAAAAAAGAAACGTCTCTTTTTCAGGACCCTGTCTTTCAAAGATAATTCGAAGAAATCCAAATAACTTCACAGATCTACATTGTAAAGGGTTTAAACACTGTTTCCCATGCTTATTAATTCATGAATAATTAATGAACATTCACCTGTGGAATGGTCGTTAAGACGCTAACAGCTTACAGACGGTAGGCAATTAAGGTCACAGTTATGAAAACTTAGGACACTAAAGAGGCCTTTCGACTGACTCTGAAAAACACCAAAAGAAAGATGCCCAGGGTCCCTGCTCATCTACGTGAACATGCCTTAGGCATGCTGCATGGAGGCATGAGGACTGCAGATGTGGCCAGGGCAATAAATTGCAATGTCCGTGCTGTGAGACATCTAAGACAGCACTACAGGGTGACAGGACAGACAGCTGATCGTCCTCGCATAGGTAGACCACGTGTATCACACATGCGGGACAGGTACAGGATGGCAACAATAACTGCCCGAGTTACACGAGGAACGCACAATCCCTCCATCAGTGCTCAGACTGTCCGCAATAGGCTGAGAGAGGCTGGACTGAGGGCTTGTAGGCCTGTTGTAAGGCAGGTCCTCACCAGACATCACCGGCAACAACGTCGCCTATGGGCACAAACCCACCGTCGCTGGACCAGACAGGACTGGCAAAAAGTACTCTTCACTGACGAGTCATGGTTTTGTCTCACCAGGGGTGATGGTCAGATTCGCGTTTATCATCGAAGGAATGAGCGTTACACCAAGGTCTGTACTCTGGAGCGGGATCGATTTGGAGGTGGAGGGTCCGTCATGGTCTGGGGCGGCATGTCACAGCATCATCGGACTGGGCTTGTTGTCATTGCAGGCAATCTCAATGCTGTGCATTACAGGGAAGACATCCTCGTCCCTCATGTGGTACCCTTCCTGCAGGCTCATCCTGACATGACCCTCCAGCATGACAATGCCACCAGCCATACTGCTCGTTCTGTGCCTGATTTCCTGCAAGACAGGAATGTCAGTGTTCTGCCATGGCCAGCGAAGAGCCCGGATCTCAATCCCATTGAGCACATCTGGGACCTGTTGGATCGGAGGGTGAGGGCTAGGTCCATTCCCCCCAGAAATGTCCGGGAACTTGCAGGTGCCTTGGTGGAAGAGTGGGGTAACATCTCACAGCAAGAACTGGCAAATCTGGTGTAGTCCCTGAGGAGGAGATGCACTGCAGTACTTAATGCAGCTGGTGGCCACAACAGATACTGACTATTTATTTTGATTTAGACTCCCCCTTTGTTCAGGGACACATTGTTCCATTTCTGTTAGTCACATGTCTGTAGAACTTGTTCAGTTTATGTCTCAGTTGTTGAATCTTGTTATGTTCATATAAATATTTACACATGTTAAGTTTGCTGAAAATAAATGCAGTTGACAGTGAGAGGACATTTCTTTTTTTCTGAGTTTAATTACACTTTTTTGACAATACTTACTGACAATGGCCATATTCAACGGATGTTGAGCATTCATAAATTCGTGTGCTCTGGCACACGCAGATGAAAGTGCTCTGAAATTGGAGTAGATAGCCAGAGCGAATTTACCAGTGACCAGTTGTCACAGTGACATCATTAACATTCTATTGAAATGGTTACTTGCATAGTGGAGTCTTTTATTTAGACATGTAGCTAGCTAGGTAGCTAACAGTACGCTTTAAGTTGAAATGAAAATGACTTTCTGACAAAATTAGAAACGTGAATATCTGAAAATGTAGCTAGGTAGACTATCTTACCCGTATACATGGATGGACGCTTCTCCCTCTCTGTCATGGATGCCATGGTTGCCCTTAGTTTAAAGATGTAATCCGGAGACAGGTGTTTTATACAGCAGCGTCTTGTCTTTTCGACTCCCTCTGCATATTTGCAATCAAACATCAGAATTTTCTCCATCTCCTTAGCTATCATACTCCAATTCCACCGGGCATTCCACTGATTTCAAAACTCGGTCTTCTAGAAAGTGGAGAGCAACACTTTTGCAGTTCTACTATGTGATATATTTTTTAAAAAGCAGCGTTATAAAGGATTACCTACACATACTAACCAGCTCATGTTATAGACAGAAGCGTGCTACATGGCAGACCAATCTGAGCTCATCTCTCAGCATGTCCAGCCCATCCATTATCTCAGCCAATCATGGCTAGCAGGAAGGTTCCTTACTTTTTCCATGGCTAAACCAACTAGGCTCGTAATTTAACCATTTTATTTGTATTTACAGATGGCATACACGTTTGTTATTAAGGCACATGAAAGTTCCCATGTTCCAGAAGGCATTTCTGCCAAAAAAAACACATTTAGATTAAAAAATAAAAAGTTTACGTTCAAATAGCTCTCCTGTGAAGTAGTGACGTGCAACATACGCCTGGTTTCCTGAAACGAGTCACAAATATGGTATCATGTGAAATGTAAGCTGTTAAAACAGTTAAACAGCTAGAATGTGATTTTGACGTGCAAATTAGATATAATTTTTCACATATGAAACTGCTAACTAGATTTTTACATGTCATTGTTTTCGACATTTGAACTTGAAAATCCACATGTGTAAGTGAGACCAGGCTCTATCTGAACTACAGTCTGCCTTCATTCTATTACAGAAAAACTGTATTGACCTGAAATTAGTACTAAATGCAGGTAAATGTTGTCTCTTCCCACTGCACATACGCATGCATGTGCCATGTCTATGAGCACAAGCACTGTTCACAACACTCTTGTTGGTGGAGAGAATTTTGCAGGTTTAAAGCACATTTCCTGCAATTCTACACATTTTGTCATAGGGTGCGAAGAACATTTTTCAGTTTTAAAGACAATTTTCGTTCAATTCTATACATTTTACCATCTCTTATGTGTATTAATGTGACATTTGAGTGACAAAAAAAATAAAAAAATATCTATGGGCTAAAAAACTTAAATAAAAAAACGTTAGCTGACATCGGCTAGTTTTTCTGGACATTTCTGACAAGTTATAAACAGCTCTCTAAGGTATGCAATGACTGACATGACAAGAGGAACTGATGATGCACTACTGTCAGGGATTTCTTCGTCGGAGGACGATATGGCGAAATCATCATCGGAAAATGAGGACCAATATGCAGCAGAGTTGAGATGGTTCATTTTGAACTTTTAATAAATTCCAAAACGAACATAGAAAATAACAAAAACGAACGCACGATACACTGACAGTCCTGTTAGGCTTACATACGCTAAACACGAAACAATCTCCCACAAATACACAGACAAACACACCCAACTAATATAGGACTTCCAATCAAAGGCAACACCACACAGCTGCCTTCAATTGGAAGTCCACCCCAATTAACTCAACATAGAAACAGATCAACCAGACTACACATAGAAATACATCAACATAGACCATAACTCAAAACCCGGAAATAATAAATCAAACGCCCTCCTAACTAACACACCACCCTGAACCACATAAAACAAATACCCTCTGCCACGTCCTGACCAAACTAACATGACAATTAACCCTTATACTGGCCAGGACGTGACAGTACCCCCCCCCTTAAAGGTGCTAACCCCGGAAGCACCTTAAGAAAAACAAGAAAAACAACCCCAAACAACAACAAAACAAAATTTCCCCCCTACTAAAGGGAGGGAAGGGAGGGTGGCTGCCGTCAACGACGGCACTGTGCTACACCCCCCCCTCCCCAACCCACCTATATCTGGAGGTGGCTCCGGTTCTGGCCGTTCCAGGCAGTCGGGCCACTCTGGCATCGCCGGGGGGCAGCTCGGGGCAGTCTGGCAGCTCGGGGCAGCTCGGGGCAGTCTGGCAGCTCGGGGCAGTCTGGCCACTCTGGCAGCTCGGGGCAGTCTGGCCACTCTGGCAGCTCGGGGCAGTCTGGCCACTCTGGCAGCTCGGGGCAGTCTGGCCACTCTGGCATCTCCGGGCAGTCTGGCCACTCTGGCATCTCCGGGCAGTCTGGCCACTCTGGCATCTCCGGGCAGTCTGGCCACTCTGGCATCTCCGGGCAGTCTGGCCACTCTGGCATCTCCGGGCAGTCTGGCCACTCTGACATCTCCGGGCAGTCTGGCCACTCTGACATCTCCGGGCAGTCTGGCCACTCTGACATCTCCGGGCAGTGGCCACTCTGACATCTCCGGGCAGTTTGGCCACTCTGGCAGCTCCTGACTAGTGGGTGGCTCTGGCGACTCTTCACTGACGGGCGGCTCTGGCGACTCTTGACTGACGGGCTGTTCTGGCGACTCTTGACTGACGGGCTGTTCTGGCGACTCTTGACTGACAGGCTATTCTGGTGACTCTTGACTGACGGGCTGTTCTGGCGACTCTTGACTGATGGGCTGTTCTGGCGACTCTTGACTGACGGGCTGTTCTGGCGACTCTTGACTGACGGGCTGTTCTGGCGACTCTTGACTGACGGGCTGTTCTGGCGACTCTTGACTGATGGGCAGTTCTGGTGATTGTTGACTGGCAGGCAGCTCTGGTGACTGTTGACTGGCGGGCGGCTCTGGCAACTTTAGACTGGTGAGGTTGGGTTTACGCACTAGATGCCTTGTGCGTGGTGCTGGTACTGGGCGTACCAGACTGGGAACACGCACCTCCAGGCTAGTGCGGGGAGCGGGAACAGGACGAGTCGGACTGGGCTGACGTACTTCCGGGTCCGCACGAGAGACAGGAGCTGGAAACCTAGGGCTATGGAGGCGCACAGGCGGTCTTGATCTTACCTCCTGCACAACCCGTCCTGGCTGGATGGAACTAGTAGCCCTGTACGAGCGGGGTGCTTGTACAGGGCGGACTGGGCTGTGCAGAGGCCTGATGGTAGCCGTGCGTAGAGCAGGAGTTGGGTAGCCTGGTCCTCGGAGGCGTACCGGTGACCAGATGCGCTGCGCAGGCATCCTCCTACCAGGCTGGATGCCCGCTCTAGCACGGCACCTGCGAGGGGCTGGAATAACGCGCACCGGACTGTGCGTGCGTATGGGTGAGATAGTGCGCTCCTCAGCGAAACATGGCGCTCTCCACCTCATACGCTCCTCCATATAACCACGGGTAGCTGGCTTCCGGCTCTTCCTAGGCCTAGCCAAACTACCCGTGTGCCCCCCCCCAAAAAAAATTATTGGGGGTGCCTCTCGTGCTTCAACGCCAGTCGTGTCCCTCGGAAATGTTCCCGGTCCATACCAGCCTTACTCCATGGGCCTTCTCCGGCCATAACCTGCTCCCAAGTCCATCTCTCCCGTTTGTCCAAATCAAAATTCCTCTGCTCCTTCCTCTGCTGCTTGGTCCTGGTTTGGTGGGAGATTCTGTCAGGGATTTCTTCGTCGGAGGACGATATGGCGAAATCATCATCGGAAAATGAGGACCAATATGCAGCAGAGTTGAGATGGTTCATTTTGAACTTTTAATAAATTCCAAAACGAACATACAAAATAACAAAAATGAACTCACGATACACTGACAGTCCTGTTCGGCTTACATACGCTAAACACGAAACAATCTCCCACAAATACACAGACAAACACACCCAACTAATATAGGACTTCCAATCAAAGGCAACACCACACAGCTGCCTTCAATTGGAAGTCCACCCAAATTAACTCAACATAAAAACAGATCAACCAGACTACACATAGAAATACCTCAACATAGACCATAACTCAAAACCCGGAAATAATAAATCAAACGCCCTCCTAACTAACACACCACCCTGAACCACATAAAAAAAATACCCTCTGCCACGTCCTGACCAAACTAACATGACAATTAACCCTTATACTGGCAAGGACGTGACAACTACCCAATTTCAAAATTGCACCTTATGCAATCTACTATTACAGCTTTAAAGAGTACATTTAAGGCCGGACTGAGTTCCTTCATGACTACCTCACGAAGTTGGTTGAGAGAATTCCAAGAGTGTGCAACGCTGTCATCAAGGCAAAAGATGGCTACTTTGAAGAATCTAAAATATTAAATATATTTTGATTTATTTAACACTTTTTTGGATATTACATGATTGCAAGTGTGTAATTTCATAGTTTTAATGTCTTCCCTATTATTTTACAGAGTAGGTAAATGGATGATGTCCGCATGTGTGGTTTCCACCGTGAAGCATGGAGGAGGAGGTGTGATGGTGCTTTGCTGGTGACACTGTCAGTGATTTATTTAAAATTCAAGGCACACTTAACCAGTATGGCTACCACAGCATTCTGCAGCGATACGCCATCCCATCTGGTTTGTGCTTAGTGGGACTATCATTTGTTTTTCAACAGAACAATGACCCATAACACACCTCCAGGCTGTGTATGGGCTATTTGACCAAGAAGGAGAGTGATGAAGTGCTGCATCAGATGACCTGGCCTCCACAATCACCCAACCTCAACCCAATTGAGATGGTTTGGGATGAGTTGGACCGCAGAGTGAAGGAAAAGCAGCCAACAAGTGCTCAGCATATGTGGGAACTCCTTAAAGACTGTTGGAAAAGCATTCCAGGAGAAGCTGGTTGAGAGAATGCCAAGAGTGTGCAAAGCTGTCATCAAGACAAATGGTGACTACTTTGAAGAATCTAAAATTTAAAATATATTTTGATTTGTTTAACACTTTTTTGGTTACTACATGATCCCATATGTGTTATTTTATAGTTTTGATGTCTTCACTATTATTCTACAATGTAGAAAATAGTACAAATAAAGGAAAACTCTTGAATGAGTAGGTGTGTCCAAACTTTTGACTGGTACTCTATATAGTGCATTGGGAAATTATTCAGACAGCTTGAAAGTTGATTGGCCCTCTTTGATGTCACGTAGGTTGATACATTGCTATGCTTTCATTTATAAAGCCCTTTTACAATAAGTCCCACTGTACCTAACATTGTTATTAAACTTTAGACTTAAGAGTTACCAAACCCGGTCTCAGAGATGGCTAACTCTGGAAATTAATTTGGTCTCTACTGAGTTTGGTAAATCAGCTTTTAGTATTCTTGCACCTTATTTGTTGAACAATCTTCAACATTTTCTTAAATTTGATGTTCTGGTGCCTCTAGGGCAATTCAGAAACCTGATTGAGGACCTTATTATGATTAATATTTTAGTTTTTTCTGACCATGTTTTTCTTTCGGCTTGCATTTTGATGTGTGTTTTTTTCTCTAATTGATGTAATTCAGGGCTCATCTGTAAAAGAGACCTTGGTCTCAGTGCGAGTCCTTGATAAAATAAAGGTTAAATAAATAAATAAACATGTGAAAATGCTATTCTATTTTTTCCATGTGAAATGGCATATCCGATTCTCACGTGAAAGCTTTTAACATGTGAAACCACACATTTCACATGTGAAACTGCAAATTTGACATGTTTTTGTTGTTGTTGTAAGGGCACACACACAGTGACCATGCCCTTCATACATCATTGTTTTATCTCTCCATAGATCACATCAATCTAATAAACACATACATTCCATTCCTCCATATTTCCCCTATGAGTCATGAATGGAATCATAGAACCCTCTGAGGAACAGGTGTAGCTCATTCCTCACACACTCTAGGTCATCCTTGGCAGGGGTTAAATTAGAGGTCGGGATAGAGGCAGAGGTTGCAATGGGTTGACCAGTAGCGTTGCTAGGAAGCCAAGCCAAGCCAGTAAAAAAGCCATATTACAACCTATGTTGTGATATTTGCGTTTTTTGCTCTATTAACCCATTCGTTCATATGCCACTGTGATATTCAATAAGGTTGTGACAACAAAAAGACAACAGTCACACAGTGGCGGAATAAATTCAACTACACATATGTTTGTTTCATCACAAAACCGGAGAGCAACATCTGTCCAGTGAAGTCCACAAAGCAAATACTGCATGTAACAATCGGTTATATGACCTGCATCATGGTCATGCAAGTCAATGTTTTCCACAGGTTACTAAACAACTACATATTGAATATTTGAATTTATGGTTAGATCAGAATCACTGTCATAATCATTGGCCTGTACAGAGAATTAAGTCAAATCCACAAGTCCAAATCCCCATCTCCATCCATGGCTTAGGAAATGGCCGATTTAGCAACCTGGCTACTGCAGGACATCAACACAAGTAGACCTAAACAGACATGTTTTTCTGACCATGATGACATTTGCTCAGGATGTGATTTGATTGGGGAAGCTAAATCTAAAATGGCCCAGCTCAGCTCAATGCAGATTGACTAATTGTTTTATCATTTCTTTATCAAGGGAGGCCAAATGCTTGCTGGCATCAATCAATCAAATTCTACGGCGTAAACATGTCATACTCTTTTGTTCCAGACAGAATCATATACATGGGCTACACATCCTGAGACAGAGGGGTGCTGTTTCCCTCGCTCGGATGATTTCTCCGCTGAGATTCAGACACTTGCAAATTGACGGGAAATTATGAAAACACAGAGAGAAGAAAGATCAGTTATTTCATTATTTGTATTTTTTTGGGGGGGTCAAATATTTGGGGAAGCCTGGCTTCCCTTGGCGTCCATGAATTAATGCCACTTGTGCTGACCAACACAGATTTCTGTCAGATTTCATCAATTCGAATGAGTTCAGAAAACTCCCACACATTTTGATTGGATGATAAGTGAGCCTAGTAAACTTAAACTTAATTTAATTGGTTGAGGTGAAGAATTTACGGTTTTTTAGCAAGACAGTTCCCACATGTTTCGGCCTTTGAATATTTCTGTGTAACTAAAAGAATGTGGTCAGATAACGATCAAATCACTACCCTGGGTAAAACGGTATCTAAGAGTCAAAGCCAAGAGATAAATATGAAATGCTGCCACTTGCTTCAACAGGACATGAAGTCTCTCTCTCTCTCTCTCTCTCTCTCTCTCTCTCTCTCTCTCTCGCACACACACACACACACACACACACACACACACACACACACACACACACACACACACACACACACACACACACACACACCATGAATACCTGAGTGTGAAGTGTTACCCCACCTCAATGTGAGGTTATTACTTCATAATGCGGAGGACACCCTCTGATGGTGATATCCCATCTGTGTTTGCCCCAGGGCAGAATGTGTTCCTCTCGGAGTAATAGTGACTCAATGTACAAGTCAACTCAACCAAATTGCTGTATGAGTCATTAGGGAAAGAAATTGTGGCAATACATCGCTACAACACTGTACTGTGTGTCTAATGTTGGACCTGAAGTGTTATGACAGGGGGATGGGAGTAAACAGAGATATACAGAGTATGTGTATAACATATGGAACTGATATCGGAACAGGAGTATACAGTACATGTCAGTGGCAAAGAGACAGAATTACATGTAACCCAAAATAGTTCTACTTGGAACCAAAAGGGTTCTTCAAAGGGTTCTCCTATGGGGACAGCTGAATAACCCTTTTAGGTTCTAGATAGCACCTTTTTTTATAAGAGTGTAGAAGAGTGTGGAGAAATACTAATTGTGTTTGGCCCTATATGAGTGTTTAGTTTGGTATTAATAGCTGTAACCTATTTCCATTGTTGTTTGGCAATAGCTCCATTTGTTTTACAACCAAGCACTCTGGAAAATGAAAACGTTGTAAAGGTATGATAAACTATCAGGGTCTCAAACCTGGCCATTTATGTGAATGAGCTACTGAAAAAGCAACCACGCAGCAAGATAGTGAACCTGGATTTGTTGCACAATTTTTTTTTATCTGATAGTGTCACAATGCAATTTGCTAGCCAATAAATTCTGGTGTAATATTACAAGGAGCTGGGAGTCTCATCTTAAAAGACACCAAAGTTAAATGTATCATCTAATCTGGAGGGGTGCACCGCTCCTGTTGGCTGCTGGATGATAAACACATGCCAAGAATGCAAATCCAGTTAATATGAATAAATGCTGCTAAACATCAGAACACATTGTCTGATAAGGGTCAACTTCAAACTTAATGCTAAAAATGTCATTTATGTAATACATCCACATGAGGAAGATTCTGCATTGCTCAAATTGTGATGGTATTAACTGTCACTTGTTATAACAATAATACTAGATGGTTGTAAAACTGTGTCAATCTCAATTTCCTGTCGAACAATTTGCTCTATGGTCAATATACATCCAACTAGATCTCACAACAAAGAGAATTGTCACGCCTCTGGTGCGATAACAGTGTGATACATACAACCCAAACGGTTGCGATGATAGTTAGCTAATATATTGGTTGTTTTTACTAAGTACCTGACTCATCGATGTGTATGTTTATCGTCCGTTCAAAAGTAAATAGTTTCCACAGCAAACACTTGTTAATATAAAAAAGAATATTATGACAACAGGAACACAAAGGAACAATGGCCTCTGTCACTGGGTGGTCCTTGGCAGTGTTTATTTACAACATGTCAATAGAAGATCAGAGACCTGAAAATAATAATTTTTGCCAAGGGAAACTGTCCCGTTCAACCTCCTACTGGCCTGAGGATTCTGGATCAGTACTCTAACCTTAGACTCCAACATTCCTACATTCTGATTCCAGCATTCTGACAGCGAACCCTGCTACTGTGAGCTTGATTCGAGCACCACTGAGTTACAGACAGAGTTGCGTGTACCCCCACACTGCCACCTCCTCAAAACATACAGACAGTGTGGGAGTGCTAGAGAAAGGAAAGAAGAGAGAGGGAGATAAAGAGAGAGATACGCTGGGGTGAGGCAGCTACTGTCGTCCTCACGTTCACCTTGATGACCCCTGACCTATAACCTCTGACCCCTAACACATGAATCAGACCAGGGTCTGCATTCCCTCACACAGCATGTGTGTGTGCATGTGTTTGTCTGTGTGTGTGTGTTTGTCCGTGTGTGTGTGTATTTGTGTGTTTGTCCGTGTGTGTGTGTGTGTGTGTGTGTTTGTCCGTGTGTTTGTGCATGTGTGTGTGTGTGTTTGTTTGTGTGTGTGTGTGTGTTTGTGCAGACACATGCACAGATAGAGTTCTAACAGGGGCTTTTTTCACTTTGAGCTCTCCAAAGGTCTGTGCATGGCCTTGTGTGTGTTTCTCTGTGTGTGTGTGTGTGTGTGTGTGTGTGTGTGTGTGTGTGTGTGTGTGTGTGTGTGTGTGTGTGTGTGTGTGTGTGTGTGTGTGTGTGTGTGTGTGTGTGTGTGTGTGTGTGTGTGTGTGTGTGTGTGTGTTGGCATGTTTAAGTGATTAGGTGGGTGCCTCCGTGCATAGCTTATCAGAATGAAAATAAAATAACATTGTTCCTGCATTGATGTCAGGTACTTCCTGGACTTAAAACACATAAGCTTTACTATCATACTAGTCTGATAAGGTTAGATAATATACTGCAAAGCTTTACTGAAGGGGAACTAAGGCCTCCACGCTCAGAGTAGAGATGTAGGGATGTTTTTGAGGGGATCAACCAAGCTCCTATGAATATGAGATTTATAAGGAGGAATCATCTTTTACTGAACATAACTCTATGGTTCCATCTTATTCAGGAATAACATCAATTTCTTTCATGTTATTAGTGATTGCATTATCAACTGAATACAGCATACAGCATCTTGTACAAGAGCACCAGATCAGCATAAATCAACAATAATCAGTTTACTGTGAGTGATTGTTGAGATTGATAAAGCCATTCCAATCCTCTCACACTCCAGGAGATGGACCATGAAAGACCATGGCTCTGTAGCCAGGGCTGGACACACATAGATGCCTAGCTAGCGGTAATACACAACGCGCTAAGCAGCAGCTATGGCAGCGCCACAATATCCCATTTGTTTTGATTAATGAAATGCTTGTTTTCTTTAGCCTCACTTTCTTCGATTTTAACGAAGATGGGTGATGTTCTTCTTGACCTCTGACCTTTGACCCTGGCTTTACAGTGACCCAATAGAGCGGTTAGCTTTCCTGTCAGCTTAGAGTTCACCCTGGACCAAAGCCACTTTGGTCTGACACAGGAAACTGGCAGTGCATGTGGCTCTAGTCAAACAGGAAGTGCTTTGTTTCTCTCTGCAAATATTTCATCACTCTGCAACAGGCCCTAATAGCCCCTTGCATAGCTAAAACACTCACACACTCATTCAGCAGCCAGGGGGTTATGCATCTCCTTGCATGACGTAACATACACAAACAAAAGCCTGCATGGTTGAATGTTCGAGTCATTACAAACAGTAATCTAGTGGGATAAGAACTAGTGGGGAGTAAAACATTTGAAGGAACAATGTTTCATAACTTCACTGTACTTCACAGTGAGCTGTTTTTGGATCTGTTACGGTCATTTCATTGATATTGAGAACCAGGATTATAGGGACAGAGAATCGCTGCTGGCCCTTTAAGGTTCCTGACTGCAGTTCCAATGGCGTGTGGTATATCAACACAGAGGGCTGCTTGAGCAATGTTTCTTTTAGGTCCAAATTAAATGATTTCTGTTTTGCTTTTCTTGCAAAGCCCAGTAAAAGTCTGACAGATGTGAGCAGAAAGATTTTGCTCTTGCCTTTCTCTCTTTGTGTCTGTCTGTCTGTCTGTCTGTCTGTCTGTCTGTCTGTCTGTCTGTCTGTCTGTCTGTCTGTCTGTCTGTCTGTCTGTCTGTCTGTCTGTCTGTCTGTCTGTCTGTCTGTCTGTCTGTCTGTCTGTCTGTCTGTCTGTCTGTCTGTCTCTTTCTCTCTCTCTGTATCGTTTATCACCAGAGTCTGTGTTTCCATTATTTGCCATTGTTCATGACAAACCAATAAAGTTTTACGTTATTCCAATTCTAGTTTCCCTACTTTTAGTAGGCAGTGAAAGATGAATATTGTGTTTTGCGAGGATGTGGATCATAGCATTACTCGAAGGGACAGGAAGCTCACCTGTTTCCACAGGAAATGAGGTCAGTGTATGATGGAGGGAGTGGGGCAGAACATACACCTTCTGTCCAGAGCAAACACAGCTTCAAAGATCAAACAAAGAGAAGAGACAGACATTCTCTCCGACACACACACATACGCACGCACACACATGCACATAACTGCACACACTCTCACTCACACACCCCCTTTTCCCAGTGAATCTAGTCATAGTCAACATGTGCAATAGATAATTACCAACATTTGTTTCATGTTTTTCTGATTATATTTTTAAACACAAGGGTTGTCTTTGAATAAGAAATCCTCTGAGTTGATGTGGTATATATGAAGGGCCAGCTCTAGCCTTTTGGGGGCCCTAAGCAAGGTTTGATTGCAGTTTTAAAGCAAGTTTTCTGCATTTCTACACATTTTGCCATTAGGCGGAGAGAACATTTAGCAATTATATAACAAATGTCATGCAATTTTACAAATTTTGCCATGGGGAAGAGACATTTTTGCAGTTTAAAGTTAATTTACTGCAATTCTACCCATTTTGCTATTGGTTGGAGAGAAAACGTGGTAATTTTATGACACATTTCATTCTTCTATTAATTTTGCCATGGGGCAGATCATATTTTGCAGTTTTAAAGCACATTTCCTGTAATTCCACACCTTTTGCCATGACTTATGCCATGTTAATTATATCTGAGTGAGAATGACTAACAAAATCAATTAGGGCCCACTGGAGATCAAGGCCCCTGGGCATGTCGGTATTTGGCTATGATTACTACACATTTAGATAACTGGCTAGTTAGTACTTACCAATCAAAAATTGTTAGCTGACATGGCTAATTGAGTGACTGACAAAATAAGAGAAAAACTGCCGATTCACAACCACATTTTGAACTTGTACCTTGCGTATTCTACTATTGTAACTCTCAACAGCAAGTTTGGACCCCAACTGAGTTTTTGGTCGGGGACCCCTTTAGCGGCCGGGGACCCTAAGCGACCGCTTATGTCGCTTAAGCCTGGAGTCTGCCCTGTGTGTATTTCATAGATAATTGCTACCTCATGATTATTAAAAGACAATTTCTTGGATGAGTTGCACTGGAAATATTTCAAATTACATTCTGTGCCTTCTGCTGTATGTAAATCGATCGTGACGAGTATATGTAATCTGTTTAATCTATAGTAGAATTACTTTTTTATGGTTTTCAGTTAATCTAATTGAATTGTACGCTACGAAAAGGCTGATACATTTTTTATTTGACCTTTATTTAAGTTGGCAAGTCAGTTAGGAACAAATTCTTATTTTCAATGACGGGCTAGGAACAGTGGGTTAACTGCCTTGTTCAGGGGCAGAACGACAGATTTTTACCTTGTCAGCTCGGGGATTCGATTTTTCAATCTTTCAGTTAGTAGTCCAATGCTCTAACCACTAGGCTACCATGAAATGCAATGACAGCCATAGGGCTAGCTATGCTGTAGTAATATGATCATAGGAGAACAACATTACTGATCAGCAAGATGCAGACATGGGTCTAAATTCATTATAAATGCAAATACTCTCTAAATATGATATTCCTTATAGAGCAGAAGCATTCTACATAGAAGGAATTATTAATAATCTGTATTATTGATAAACATGATTTCCATAAAAAATGTATGATATAGGACTGCTTCTTAATTTAATTCCTGTTTCCTGGTAGGCTACAATGTTTGTTGATGTTTAATGTTTGTATTATGTTGAACAGTTCTCGGTAATATTCTTGTTACTTACAACCTAAAGCCTATACTGAAATTCTGTCACAATACAGTGGCTTGCGAAAGTATTCACCCCCTTTGGCATTTTTCCTATTTTGTTGCCTTACAAGCTGGAATTAAAATAGATTTTTGGGGGGTATCATTTTATTTACACAACATGCCTACCACGTTGAAGATGGAAAATATTTGTTCTTGTGAAAAAAAAGACAACTTGAGCATGCATACCTATTCACCCACTAAAGTCACTGCTTTGTAGAGACACCTTTTGCAGAAATTACAGCTGCAAGTCTCTTGGGGTATGTCTCTATAAGCTTGGCACATCTAGCCACTGGGATTTTTGACCATTCTTCAAGGCAAAACTGCTCCAGTTCCTTCAAGTTGGATGGGTTCCGTTGGTGTACAGTAATCTTTCAGTAATACCACAGATTCTCAATTGGATTGAGGTCTGGGCTTTGACTAGGCCATTCCAAGACATTTAAATGTTTCCCATTAAACCACTCGAGCGTTGCTTTAGCAGTATGCTTAGGGTCATTGTCCTGCTGGAAGCTGAACCTCCGTCCCAGTCTCAAATCTCTGAAAGACTGAAACATGTTTCCCTCAAGAATTTCCCTGTATTTAGCGGCATCCATCATTCCTTCAATTCTGGCCAGTTTCCCAGTCCCTGCCTATGAAACACATCCCCACAGCATGATGCTGCCACCACCATGCTTCACTGTGGGGATGGTGTTCTCGGGGTGATGAGAGGTGTTGGGTTTGCGCCAGACATGGCGTTTTCCTTGGTGGCCAAAAAGTTCAATTTTAGTCACATCTGACCAGAGTCCCTTCTTCCATGTGTTTGGGGAGTCTCCCACATGTATTTTGGTGAACAACAAACGTGTTTGCTTATTATTTTCTTTAATCAATGGCTTTTTCCTGGCCACTCTTCCCTAAAGCCCAGCTCTGTAGAGTGTATGGCTTAAAGTGGTCCTGTGAAGTTAGTTTGTTGTTTTCATCTTTATCTCCAAAAAGCTAGGGACGGCCCTGGTAATTGGTTCCAGCGAACACTGATGATTGATCAGTACAGCTGAGACATACTGTACAGTACACAACTCTCCTCTTTCTACAGAGCCGCACATCCTCTGCTCTTCCTCTTACGTAATAGATCAAATCAGATAGAAACAGATAGAAACAGATACAAACTGATAGAAACAGATAGAAACTGATAGAAACTGATATAAACAGAAATAATCTGATAGAAACAGATAGAAAAAGATACAAACATAGATCTATTAAGCCAAGGGCCGGGATTCAATCGATAGCACTTTGTCGATAGCGCCATTTAAAGGTAATTTCCGATTGAGCCAAATTATGCAGCGTTTACCGTGAATGCGGTCTCCGCAAACGCAGGCACATTGCCTTTCAAAAGATGTATTGTCAACAAAGTGCACTGTCATTGAATCCCATTTGAGGTCTTTTTTCATTGTCCTATAAGACACTTTGGAAAAGCGATGTTTTTGCCACATACAAGACCCCCAGCTTTCGTTTATATTTTTGCTGGATAATGAATGTGTGTACCAGATGAGTGCCTGAAGCAATCAGAAAGAGAGGCAAAGAGAAAGATGAAATTGCAACAATTATTTTTGACATTTGGCATCCCGTTTATTTGAACAATGTTTTAACAGTATCCTTGTAGGTAGCTGTTTGTTCTTTTGTTTGATTTATTCTGAGTGTCGAATGGCCGTGGGTGGAAATGACAGCCAAAATGGAAACATCAGAGAAGACGAAAGACAGGTGACTGAAAGAAGAACGAGAGAGAGAGAGAGAGAGAGAGAGAGAGAGAGAGAGAGAGAGAGAGAGAGAGAGAGAGAGAGAAAGAGGAGGAGAAGAAGAAGATTAAGAAGAGGGAGAGAAAGAGGGAGAGAGCTATATGGGGCGAGATGGAGATAGAGAAAGATGGAGGAGGTGTTTTGGATGTTCTGTGCCAAGTTTGTGGTACAGAAAGATAGTTAATTAGTTTTTTCTTTCAATCTTTATCTCCTTTTCTTTCTACAGATTGATAACAGGTTACATAGATATGGTCCGTTAAATACACAGGGAGGTGATAGCTTTAGGTCAGTGCAGGTAGTGTAAACATACATGCACGCAAGCACACACACTCATACACACACTGTATAGCAAAGAAAACACTAAAATTCTATATTGTCATACACATACCTATTAAACCAGTCTGACGTTTAATAGCAGTACAGTGAGGGAAAAAAGTATTTGATCCCCTGCTGATTTTGTACGTTTGCCCACAGACAAAGAAATGATCAGTCTATAATTTTAATGGTAGGTTTATTTCAACAGTGAGAGACAGAATAACAACAAAAAATCCAGAAAAACGCATGTCAAAAATGTTATAAATTGATTTGCAGCAATATCCTTGGCTGTGAAGCCCTTTTTGTGCAAAGCAATGATGACGGCACGTGTTTCCTTACAGGTAACCATGGATGACAGAGGAAGAACAATGATTCCAAGCACCACCCTCCTTTTGAAGCTTCCAGTCTGTTATTCGAACTCAATCAGCATGACAGAGTGATCTCCGGCCTTGTCCTCGTCAACACTCACACCTGTGTTAACGAGAGAATCACTGACATGTCAGCTGGTCCTTTTGTGGCAGGGCTGAAATGCAGTGGAAATGTTTTTGGGGGATTCAGTTCATTTGCATAGCAAAGAGGGACTTTGCAATTAATTGCAATTCATCTGATCACTCTTCATAACATTCTGGAGTATATGCAAATTGCCATCACACAAACTGAGGCAGCAGACTTTGTGAAAATTAATATTCGTGTCCTTTTCAAAACTTTTGGCCACAACTGTATATGTTTGACTTTGATTAATTGTGCCATGTGGTAGCAGAGAGAACAGTCTATGACTTGGGTGACTGGAGTCTTTGACATTTTTTGGGCCTTCCTCTGACACCGCCTGGTATAGAGGTCCCGGATGGCAGGAAGCTTGGCCCCAGTGATGCACTGGGCAGTACGCATTACCCTCTGTAGCGCCTTGCGGTCGGATGCCGAGCCGTTGCCATACCAGGAGGTAATGCAACCGGCCAAGATGCTCTCGATGGTGCAGCTGTAGAACCTTTTGAGGATCTGGAGATCCATGACAAATATTTTCAGTCTCCTGAGGGGGAAAAGGCATTGTCGTGCCCTCTTCACAACTGTCTTGGTGTGTTTGGACCATGATCGTTTGTTAGCGATGTGGACACCAAGGAACTTGAAACTCTCGACCCGCTCCACTACAGCCCTGTCGATATGAATGGGGGCGTGTTCGGCCCTCTTATTCCTGTAGTCTACAATCAGCTCCTTTGTCTTGATCACGTTGAGGGAGAGGTTGTTGTCCTGGCACCACACTGCCAGGTCTCTGACCTCCTCCCTGTAGGCTGTCTCCTCGTTGTCGGTGATCAGGCCTACCACTGTTGTGTCGTCTGCAAACTTAATGATGGTGTTGGAGTCGTGCTTGGCCACGCAGTCGTGGGTGAACAGGGAGTTCAGGAGGGTACTGAGCACGCACCCCTGAGGGGCCCCCGTGTTGAGGATCAGCGTGGCAGATGTGTTGTTGCCTATCCTTACCACATGGGGGCGGCCTGTCAGGAATTCCAGGATCCAGTTGCAGAGGGAGGTGTTTAGTCCAAGGGTAGTCCAAGGGTAGCTTAGTGATGAGCTTTGTGGGCGCTATGGTGTTGAACGCTGGAAGAATGCAATTGATGCTTTGGTAGATTTAGACTGTGTCTTGTGTATCAGGTTTTCTGAATCCCTGACAATCAAGTGAACTGTACATATATTTACTGAGTAATGTTGTTCTCTTTTACACTGTCAGCATGCAAAGTAAAATCCCAACCTGATGTCCCAAAAAGTTTCAACAACAAAATTTAAATATGAACCTGTTGTCAGCCAGAGTCAGTACTGAAACAGAGCAAATAGTTGGCCTCATACATGCAGTACTTGTAGTTACTGAGCCATGTAGCTAGAACAGCCTGGAGAAGGCATGGTTTAGATTGGTGATGAACCTTACAATGTACACACATACACACACAAGTGCACAGTGTACACCACACATGCATGCACTCACACCCCCGCACACACACACTCTCTCTCTCGCTCTCTCACTGAAGGAAGGCAGAGGGATGTAAAACTCATAATGTGTTCTCTGAGCTGCCGGAGGGGAATACTTTAACATTGTTGAGACTTGTTCCTCTAAAGCTTATGTTAAAACCACACATGAAAGCGTAAAGATGATTATGAGCATAATTTCAGCCATAAATGTCTCTGCCTCTTTATGACTGTTCCCAAAGGGTTGTCCTAGATTAAACTTCATGTCCTAAACAATATGGCACCTCAAATGAAAGAGCTCTCATGCACATACACCTACACACATGAGCATGCATGCACAGAAACATGTGAGAAGACAAAGAAAGAGAAAAGACAACTGCAGTCTAACCTTTTTGTAACTTGAGTAATATTGAGTTACGTTACGTCAAATTACGTCAAATTGCTATAGAATCTCAAGCACTCGTCCATTCCAAACGTGTAGTGACTCCTATAGGGAGCCTGATGAACATGTGTACATACAGTAAACGCCTCTTCAGTCTCTTCTGATGTTTATTCTGACTCAGAAACAGGAAATGTTGTCTTCTCTTGGATGAGCGAAAGGGTCGAATGCCTGAGGCGTCCGAGAAATGCCTGTGCATCTTATCTCTGAAACATACACACATGCACTTACATACACACACACACACACACACACACACACACACACACACACACACACACACACACACACACACACACACACACACACACACACACACACACACACACACACACACACACACACACACACACACGCGTTGGTGTTCCCTCATTTCCTCACACAACTTGATGAGATAAATGATGGCTGTCCTAGTTTTTAAAGCACATGCTGGTTGGGGAGATTCCACAGTACTCACAGTTTACACACAGTATATTAGGCTATTCCTAGGCTATTTACACAGATTCCTAAAGCATTACGTGCCGTTCCATACCTTACTGTCTGAGGTCGGAAGATAATTGTTTGATTGATTGTTTCAGCATATTTGATGTTTAGAATTTGCGTAATTATGATTTTTGGGCCAAATTCAAACATTATTCTGTTTCTGTAACTTCTATATCTGAGCTGTAACTAAGGTGTTGGTAATCAATAGTGTCTGACTTACTAAACAATGCAAGGTCTTTGTTAATCTGAGAGATCTATCACTGTTCTTTTATAACATGTCGTAACAAGCTATATAGCTTGGGTCTCAGCGGTAATAACATCCATATGTCAGGTCATAGGACTAAAATAGAACAGTTTTTTTGGTGCCTTTTTAGATGTTACATGACTTGACCAAAGAACCCTCAGATAGAGTTTTCAAAATAGCTATCGCTGCAGTTCACATGTACTTTTTTGTTGATATTGATGTTAGAATGTTTATCTTTTTCTCAGTGATCCCATTGCTGATATGAATCTTATGGAATTTTTATAGGGTCTGAAAGCGGAATCACCTCCCACCCCAGTGTTCCCGGAACACTGACACAGTTCTAGAACTCCATCTGGACGTGACCTCAAGAGGAATCACTCCCAGATCAGACAACATGGGAAGTATGTGTAGGAGGAGTCTGTGGGTAGACACACAAACACACACACACACACACACACACACACACACACACACACACAAACACGCACAAGCATGCGTGCACGTATACGCACACGCACGCACGCACGCACGCACGCACGCACGCACACACACACACACACACACACACACACACACACACACACACACACACACACACACACACACACACACACACAAACACGCACAAGCATGCGTGCACATATACGCACACACGCACACGCATGCACGCACGCACGCACACACAGACACACACACACACACACACACACACACACACACACACACAGACACACACACACACAGGGCTGCTGTGGTCACACTCCCTGGTGTGCTCAGAGACCCCCAGACACCTGTTCCAGAGGTTGTAATGACAGTTATCCCCTTAGGGAACAGAGAGGGAAGTGGCCCTGGCCTAGGGACCAGTCTGTTCTCTTTAAACTGAAAAATATAGCCTGGTTTCCAATTCTCCTCCTCTCCAAAGTGTACACTCTTTCACCACCCAAGGATTTAGAGAAATTGGATTGGTGTACTCTATGCTTGACACTCAGTCTAGACCTCTATAGCTCAATTGGTAGAGCATGGTGCTTGCAACACCAGGAGAGTAGGTTTGATTCCAGGAACCACCCATATGCAAAACATGCATGCGCACATGACTGTAAGTTGCTTTGTTTAAAAATTTCTGCTTAATGGCATATATTATTAGAACAATCAAATGCTTTTTAAATACATGAGGGGAATGAAAGAGTGCACACTTTGATGAGAACGAGGGAGGATCTGAATTGGCCTTCTGTGCCTCATCATCCTTACAACCTTCAATTGTGTTTACTAAGAAACCTGAATCTACACTTCCTCTGTCGTAACTTAATTGAAAATGTTCACCATTCTCTGTAAATACTCAACTATAAAATCTCAACGGTTGGTAGCGGAAATCCCTAGATAAGAATCAGAGAGTTTAGCTCAAATGATGATTTGCACATGTTGAATTTGCACAGTCACCAGACGAGATGGTGAGATGGCGCTGCAGTGTATAGCAGTTACCAGTTATTTTGTGTGTTTTTTTACACTGTTTTGTACATAATGTCTCCGCCATAATTTCCTATGATATACATCTTGCTGGTTTTTCCATGCATCATCAAGGCCGGACTGCAGCCTCGGGTAGGAAAGGTGTGTCTCTTTGTTAACAACAGCTGGTCAGTGACCTCTAATGTTAAGGAATTCTTGAGTTTTTGCTCGCCTAATATTTACCAAGAGAGTATTAATCTATATTTTTCAGAGACGCATACAAAATTCTAGGGCACCTTCACTCCACACACGGAGACACATACAAAACTCTAGGCCAACTTCACTCCACACACAGAGACACATACAAAACTCTAGGTCACCTTCACTCCACACACAGAGACACATACAAAACTCTAGGTCACCTTCACTCCACACACAGAGACACATACAAAACTCTAGGTCAACTTCACTCCACGCACAGAGACACATACAAAACTCTAGGTCACCTTCACTCCAAACACGGAGACACATACAAAACTCTAGGTCAACTTCACTCCACACACAGAGACACATACAAAACTCTAGGTCACCTTCACTCCACACACAGAGACACATACAAAACTCTAGGTCACCTTCACTCCAAACACGGAGACACATACAAAACTCTAGGTCAACTTCACTCCACACACAGAGACACATACAAAACTCTAGGTCACCTTCACTCCACACACAGAGACACATACAAAACTCTAGGTCACCTTCACTCCACACACAGAGACACATACAAAACTCTAGGTCAACTTCACTCCACACACAGAGACACATACAAAACTCTAGGTCAACTTCACTCCACACACAGAGACACATACAAAACTCGAGGTCAACTTCACTCAAACCGGCCCGGTTTTCTGATTGGCTGAGCTGAGGTGGCGCAAATTCACATTCAAAGTCAAACGGGCACCATCGAAGAGAGTGAGACCTGCTCTGACTCTCTGTCAGTCACTCAGTCAGAATGGAAGATCATGGATCTTTAAAAAAAATAAGGTGGTGCCCAAAAAAGTTAGTGAGACCAAAAAAAAGGGCACAAATATCACACCCCCCAAAAAATTATTGGGGGTGTGATATTTGTGCGTCTGTAATTTTCTCACTTATCATTATTCACGATTCATTCAAGACTATGCGTAATCATGGTAGCATCCACATTAATGTAGAGGTGTTTAGAAACATATTTACAAAAAGTCACTCCAAAATGACGCTACAGTTGAAGTCGGAAGTTTACATACACCTCAACCAAATACATTTAAACTCAGTTTTTCACAATTCCTAACATCTAATCCTAGTAAAAATTCCCTGTCTTAGGTCAGTTAGGATCACCACTTTATTTTAAGAAAGTGAAATGTCAGAACAATAGTAGAGAGAATGATTTATTTCAGCTTTTATTTCTTTCATCACATTCCCAGTGGGTCTGAAGTTTACATACACTCGATTCGTATTTGGTAGCATTGCCTTTAAATTGTTTAACTTGGGTCAAATGTTTTGGGTAGCCTTCCACAAGCTTGCCACAATAAGTTGGGTGAATTCTGGCCCATTCCTCCTGACAGAGCTGGTTGTAACTGAGTCAGGTTTGTAGGCCTCCTTGCTTGCACACACTTTTTCAGTTCTGCCCACAAATTTTCTATAGGATTGAGGTCGGGGCTTTGTGATAGCCATTCCAATACCTTAACTTTGTTGTCCTTAAGCCATTTTGCCACAACTTTGGAAGTATGCTTGGGGTCATTGTCCATTTGGAATACCCATTTATGACCAAGCTTTAACATCCTGACTGATGTCTTGAGATGTTGCTTCAATATATCCACATAATCACGATAACAACACCCACCCGTAGCATGCGCTCCAGCAGGTATATCTCACTGGTCATCCCCAAAGCCAACACCTTCTTTGGCCACCTTTCCTTCAAGTTCTCTGCTGCCAATGACTGGAACGAATTGCAAAAATCGCTGAAGCTGGAGACTTATATTTCCCTCAATAACTTTAAAACATCAGCTATCTGAGCAGCTAACCGATCGCTGCAGCTGTACATAGCCCATCTGTAAATAGCCCAACCAATCTACCTACCTCATCCCCATACTGTTTTTATTTACTTTTCTGCTCTTTTGCACACCAGTATTTCTACTTGCACATCACCATCTGCTCATCTATCACTCCAGTGTTAATTTGCTAAATTGTAATTACTTCGCTACTATGGCCTATTTATTGCCTTCCCTCCTCAGGCCATTTGCACACACTATATATAGGCTTTCTTTTTTTTCTATTGTGTTATTGACTGTACGCTTGTTTATTCCATGTGTAACTCTGTGTTGTTGTTTGTGTCGCACTGCTTTGCTTTATCTTGGCCAGGTCGCAGTTGTACTTGAGAACTTGTTCTCAACTAGCTTACCTGGTTAAATAAAGGTGAAATAAAAAATAAATAAAAAAATGTTCCTTCCTCATGTTGCTATCTATTTTGTGAAGTGCACCAGTCCCTCCTGCAGCAAAGCACCCCCACAACAAATCACCCCCGTGCTTAACGGTTGGGATGGTGTTCTTCGGCTTGCAAGCCACCCCCGTTTTTCTCCAAACATAACGATGATCATTATGGCTATTTTTTCATCAGTTCTATTTTTGTTTCATCAGACCAGAGGACATTTCGCCAAAAAGTATGATCTTTGTCCCCATGTGCAGTTGCAAACCGTAGTCTGGCTTTTTTATGGCGGTTTTGGAGCAGTGGCTTCTTCCTTGCTGAGCGGCCTTTCAGAGTATGTCGATATAGGACATGTTTTACTGTGGATATAGATACTTTTGTACCTGTTTCCTCCAGCATCTTCACAAGGTCCTTTGCTGTTGTTCTGGGATTGATTTGCACCTTTCGCACCAAAGTACGTTCATCTCTAGGAGACAGAGTGCGTCTCCTTCCTGAGCGGTATGATGGCTGCGTGGTCCCATGGGGTTTATACTTGCGTACTATTGTTTGTACAGATGAACGTGGTACCTTCAGGCGTTTGGAAATTGCTCCCAAGGATGAACCAGACTTGTGGAGGTCTACAATTTTTTTTCTGAGGTCTTGGCTGATTTCTTTAGATTTTCCCATGATGTCAAGCAAAGAGGCACTGAGTTTGAAGGTAGTCCTTGAAATACATCCACAGGTACACCTCCAATTGACTCAAATTATGTCAATTAGCCTATCAGAAGCTTCTAAAGCCATGACATTTTCAGGAATTTTCCAAGCTGTTTCAAGGCACAGTCAACTTAGTGTATGTAAACTTCTGACCCACTGGAATTGTGAATAAGTGAAATAATCTATCTGTAAACAATTGTTGGAAAAATTACTTCTGTCATGCACAAAGTGTATGTCCTAACCGACTTGCCAAAACTATAGTTTGTTTAACAAGAAATTTGTGGAGTGGTTGAAAAACGAGTTTTAATGACTCCAACCTAATTGTATGTAAACTTCTGACTTCAACTGTATGTTATTTACTATTCATGTCTATTTGGCACAAAATAATCTGAAACAAAACCAAATCAAACAGAAATGGCATCAAACAAGTTTGTAGAGTCACAAGCTTGATGTAATCATTGCATGCTATGAATATCGGACCAAATACAAGAGAATTTGTCCCAATACTTTTGGTCCCCTAAAATGGGAGGACTATATACAAAAAGTGCTGTTATTTCTAAACGGTTCACCTGATATGGATGAAAATACCCTCAAATTAAAGCTGACAGTCTGCACTTTAACCCCATCGTCATTGTTTCAAATCCCAAGTGTCACTGTACCAATACTTTTGGAGATCATTGTATTCCTGCTAGCGTTCCTACTTCTTTCAAAAACATGTTTCTATTACATGGCCGTATCTTTGTTTATATACACTACCAGTCCAAGGTTTGGACACACATACCCAGTTCAAGGTTTTTCTTTGTGTTTACTATTTTCTACATTGTAGAATAATATTAAAGACATCTAAACTATGAAATAACACATATGGAATCATGTAGTAACCCAAAAAGTGTTAACAAATTCTTCAAAATAGCCACCCTTTGCACACACTTGGCATTCTCTCAAGCAGCTTGATGAGGTAGTCACCTGGAATGCACTTCAATTAACAGGTGTGCCTTGTTAAAAGTTAATTTGTAGAATTTCTTTCCTTCTTAATGCATTTGAGCCAATCAGTTTTGTCGTGACAAGGTAGGGTTGGTATACAGAAGATAGTCCTATTTGGCAAAAGACCAAATCCATATTATGGAAGGATAGATCAAATAAGCAAAGACATGAAGGTCATTCGATGTGGAACATTACAATAACTTTTAAAGTTTCTTCAAGTGCAGTCACAAAAACCATCAAGCGCAATGGTGAAATTTGCTCTCATGAGGACTGCCACAGGAAAGGAAGACCCAGAGTTACCTCTGCTGCAGAGGATAAGTTCATTAGAGATAACTGCACTTCGGATTGCAGCCCAAATAAATGCTTCACAGAGTTCCAGTAACAGACACATCTCAACACCAACTTTTCAGAGGAGACGGCGTGAATCAGGCCTTCATGGTTGTCTTGCTGCAAAGAAAATACTAATAAAGGACAGCAATAAGAAGAAGAGACTTGCTTGGGCCAAGAAACAAGAGCAATGGACATTACACCTGTGGAAATCTGTCCTTTGGTCTGATGAGTCCAAATTCAAGATTTTTGGTTCCAACCACCATGCCTTTATGGGACACAGAGTAGGTGAATGGTGGTTCCCACCATGAAGCATGGAGGAGGTATGATGGTGTGGGGGTGCTTTGCTGGTGACACTGTCAGTGATTTATTTAGAAGTCAAGGCACACTTAACCAGCATGGCTGCCAGAACATTCTGCAGCGATATGCCATCCCATCTGGTTTGCGCTTAGTGGGACTATCATTTGTTTTTCAACGGGACAATGACCCATAACACACCTCCAGGCTGTGTAAGGGCTATTTGACCAAGATGGCGCCGACAGAGATGGTCGCTTCGCTTCGAGTCCTTGGGAAACTATGCAGTATTTAGTTTTTTTATGTATTATTATGTAGTATTATTTCTTACATTGTTAGCCCAGAAAATCTCAAGTGTTATTACATACATCCGGGAAGAACTATTGGATATAAGAGCGACGTCAACTTACCAGCATTACGACCAGGAATACAACTTTCCCGAAGCGGATCCTTTGTTTGGACCACCACCCAGGATATTGGATATAATCCTAGAGGCCGACCCAAAACAACGTCGCCGCAGAAGACGTAGACGGAGCGGCTTCCTTGTCAGACTTCAAAGGCGTGCACACCACCCACCGCTTTCGAGGATATTACTCGTCAATGTCCAGTCTCTAGACAACAAGGCGGATAAAATTAGGGCAAGGGTTACCTTCCAGAGAGACATCAGAGACTGTAACATTCTCTGTTTCACGGAAACATGGCTCTCTCAGGATATGTTATATGCGTTGCGCTGACAGAAATAAGCATCTCTCTGCGAAGAATAAGGGCGGGGGTGTATGCTTCATGATTAACGACTCGCGGAAGTTAGAGTAGCAGTGGTCCTGTGTATTGCCTTGTTCTCAAATTTTCTTGGCTAACATCCCCAGCTACAATAAATGCAGCCTCAGGATATTTGGTTTCCGGTTTACATAGAGTCCAGTGATGTTCCTTGAGGGCTGTCGTGGAATCTGCTTGAAGGTGGAGATAATATGGTTGGCATTTGATTGTAAGGAATTCTAGGTCAGGTGAACAGCAGGACTTGAGTAATTATATGTTGTTATGATTACACCATGAGTCTGCCTGAGCAGAGATGAGATGATGACTTTAAGGATTTAAAAATTATAAAGTCATAAAATAAAAACAAAGTAATATACACAACTGAAATATTATATTTTTTAGTAATTACTATTTTATAGTAATTTCCTATTTTTCAATTGATGTCTACCCAATGTAGACCTGACAGAGACAATGGAATATTTTTACACGACTGTGGTAGACCTGATCAAAGATGACTAAGAAAAAGTTTATAGGGAGAAGGTCAGTGGACTGGCAGTGTGGTGACAGGACAACAACCTCTCCCTCAGCATCAGCAAGACAAAGTAGCTGATCGTGGACTACAGGAAACGGAGGGCCGATCATGCCCCCATTCACATTGACAGGGCTGTAGTGGAGCGGGTCGAGAGCTTCAAGTTCCTCGCTGTTCACATCACTAAGGAATTAACATGGTCCACACACACAATCGTGAAGAAGGCATGACAAAGCCTTTTCCCCCCAGGAGACTTATCATGGGCCCTCAGATCGTCAAAAAGTTCTACAGCTGCACCATTGAGTGCATCTTGACTGGCTGCATCACCACTTGGTATGGCAACTGCTTGGCTTCTGACCGAATTGCCCAGTCCATCACTAGGGCTGAGCTCCCTGCCAACCAGGACTACTATACCAGGCGGTGTCAGGGGAAGGCCCTAACATGTTTCTAAGACTCCAGCTACCCGAGGAATAGACTGTTCTCTCTGCTACCGCACGACAAGCAGTACTGCATCGGCACCAGAAGTATGGAAGCAACAGGACTCTAAACAGCTTCTACCCCCAAGCCATGAGACTGCTAAATAGTTAACCAAATAGCTATCTGCATTGACCCTTTTTGCACTAACTCTTTTTACTCATCACATACGCTGCTGTTACTGTTTTATTATCTATCCTGTTAACAGTCACTTTACCCCTACCTATATGTACATATCTACCTGAATTACCTCATACCCCTGCACATCGACTCGGGACTGGTACCCTGTGTATATAGCCAAGTTATCCTTACACACTGTGTATTTATTCCTCGCGTTATTAATTTTCTCTGCATTGTTGAGAAGGGAATGTCAGTGAGCATTTCACTGTTAGTCTACACCTGTTGTTTACGAAGCATGTGACACATAACACTTGATTTGAATTCCAAACAAGTTCAAGTGTTGAAGAAATGGGTGACAAGTCACTATTTACAAATATGTTTTCACAAAATAAAAAGGAATGATCACTACTTCATCAGAGTAGTTACTACTATAAATTAAGAAGAGAGAATCAACTTACATCAATAATCAAAAGTCTTTCAAGGACTTTACTTTCCCGTTTCCCCCTGAAAGGTGAATAACAGGAACTTAAGAATGAAAATTGCTTCAAAATGTGTTATTAATTTTCAGGCTTACATAGAATTTTGTCCTATTCAGACTATTTTATCCTATTCAGGTTTACACAGTATTTTATCCTATTCAGGCATACACACTATTTTATCCTATTCAGGCGTATCTGACATCTCACTCTCTCACATTTGTTACAGTTTCAACAACTTGCGGTGAACACTGAGCTGTGTTTTATGGATTCATTAATTTCAGTGCTTGAAGGAATGCAGAAATGTAAAAAGTAAATAGTGTACAAATCTGTTCTTCTCTGCCTACTCCCTTCCATCTTTGAAGAGATGGAGAACAGAGGGTCTTTATGGTTTTACATCCGCTTCAAAGACTTGGCAGGGAAGATAGCCCCACTCAAACTGTCACAATAAAACATGCACACTCACAAACCTTAAACACATCCAAACAAAAACAGAAATACACACTTATACAGCTAAAAACCACATAGAGATTCATTCACACACAATACGCAAAAACATACACATCAACGTACCCACAGGCATGCACAAGCATGCACACACACACACACACACACACACACACACACACACACACACACACACACACACACACACACACACACACACACACACACACACACACACACATACACACACACACACACACACACACACACACAAGCGTGTACACATTTACAGACGCACACATACACAAATGGAAAATTGAGTATAGACAGGGATTTTTTACTTTGGCTTAGTGGCCCTTGGGGTTCCCCTAATACAAGTCATCTATCTACCAGGGAAGGGACACATCTGAACAGTCTGAGGACAGTCATTACAGGAAAGGTGTGAGTGTCCTTCAACAACCAATAAGATGCTTTCTGGAGGTGGGTCAGACCAGCTCAGAGAAACTGAGGTCAGCGCCTTTGTCACATGACCTGGGTGACACCAACGGGACCAACCGGTGTGGAGAATCGAGAGGGGGATTACTGTGGAAAGCTCCCTGGGGATTGAAACAATTTCTCAGACTTTCCCAGGCTAGGATTGGGGCGTTCTGAAGCATTTTCTTATTTTATAGTCTAACAGCATTTCTTCACTAATTCAATCTTCCGTGTTCGATCACTCAAGTCACGTTTGTCTTGGATCTGCATAATGTAGGCCCTGGAAACCTAATCAGGGGACCTTCATACATGTCAGATAACATTCCATTCCATGGTTTTTATGTTGTGCTGTGATGATAGAGATATTGTAACACAACTCATTCACTTCGAAGAACTATATACAAATTGAAAACACCAATAAATAGAATATCACTTAAAAACCATGAGGAAATGTTCGCTATAACAGCTCCCAAATGCTTTGGATTGCACCCTAACTAAATGGACACCGTTCAAACTAACTCACAGCATGTTTAAGAACTCTTGTGACATCTTTAAAACATCCCTAATTATTGGATGATCTTCTAATTCTGCATCAGGGAATACACAAACATCCTTTGAGCGGAAGAATGCTGCAACAGCCAAGTAGGATGCCGTGCTTTGTGAGTGATTGGGAGTGTGGTCCGGTTGGTTCTACACCACTGTGTTGCAATGACTCATGTGGCCTTGGCTTGGACCATTCCATCCCTCTCTTTCAAGCTAAGCCGGTTTGATTCTTTTAAACCCATTTCAAAGTTTAATGGAGAGTTAGTGTCTGCTAGTCATCAGGAATAGAATAGCCCCCAAAGTATTTCAACTGTAACTGTAGATTACGACACATTATGGTTGATTTTTATATGGAAAGCTTCCGTCACTGATGAGAATATTATAATACGACCTTGTAAGAAGGCTCTAATTACATTGGCTGGTCATTCATAAATTAGTAATTGCCATTCTACTGTAGCTTGTTCATAAATCATAACGTTGAGAAGATGTTGTAATGGATGTACACTATTTGACATTATAATATACCAATTAGCAGACACTTTTCTTCAAAGTGACTTACAGTCACGCATGCAATTTTCTTTATGTATGGGTGGTCCCGGGAATTGAACCCACTATTTATTTATTATTTGTTATTTAACCAGGCAAGTCAGTTAAGAACAAATTCTTATTTACAATGACGGCCTAGGAACAATGGGTTAACAGCCTTGTTCAGGGGCCGGATGACAGATTTTTACCTTGTCAGCTCAGGGATTCGATCGGTTACTGGCCCAACACTCTAACCACTAGGCTACCTGCCGCCCCACTATGTTGGTGTTGCAAGTGCCATGCTCTACCAACTGAGCTACAGAGGGCCACCATGAATCACTTAGCTAACACTTGACACTGTGTTCATTGATTTCCTCTCTAGCCATTATCATCAGTGACAGGATGTCTTACATGAGAAAAAGAGGAAGAGGACAGGTCACTGAGCGTGTTGGAGAGGAAGTTGTCATAATGTACTGCATTTTCCTTCACATATTGTAATAATTCTCATTACTTAGTCATAGCCTTCTCTGCGTGTGATGCTTTTGGTTATGCCTCTATGCCAATTTACCTTCACATCCACCCTAAAATACCAATAATCTTAAATAAATAAACTTGGCCGAATAGCATATTAGTATGTTTGTTTTATTTGTTTTTTACCAACGCACTGTCAACATCCTGACCAAGGCTGGAACAAACATCTAAATATTGTCCCTCTTGCAGCTGTTTTTTGTTAAAAACAAAATGGAACTTTATTTGATTCAAACAGAGTGTACCATACTTGCACAGTGACTAACATCCTTTGAGCATAAAGTTCACACAGTGTTATAGGCCTACGGGTTGAAACGGAGAGTGAAGACAATGAAGCAGATGATTATTTCCAATAACCTGTGTTCCCGTTAGATATCAGCTATATGTTATATTGAGGAAAACAACGTTCCATTAAATTCAAACGAACCACAGAGAACTGCGTTTTACAAATCACACCCTTGTTTCCACTCAGAAAGACAGATGTCTTTGTAAGAGAGAGGGTGCTTCGTCAGTAGGCCTATACCCATGGTGTTCTTCTGTTTGCAGTAAAACACCATGCAAAGCATAAAACACCTGTTATGTGTATAAATAAACAAAGAAATACAGTACACATTCAGTAGTGACATACAGGATATCATATGGAAAAACTGTCATACAGTACAGGAAAGGTTGCAACACTCTATAAAAGTATTTGTGCTTTGTGGTAAAACCCAGCTTATGGGTAGCATCCCAACTGACACCCTATTCACTATGGGCCCTGGTCAAAAGTAATATAAAGGGAATAGGGTGCCATTTGGGACACAAGTCGAGATGTTTACCACCCCAGTGAACTTCCTCTTGACACTGAGTGCTGCTGCGGTTCGCTCTTTGACATTATAGATATATAGCATCCAGAAACACACATCTATATTTTGTATTTTATCACAGTATGGTATAGCTTCTATTTTGACTGTTGCTATGCTAATTGTGCTTAAAATAAAAAGTTTCTCATAAAAAAAGGCAGTTAGATTTTCAGACGAATAGTGATTCATAGGGGTATGTCCCATCTATCTATTGTATATCTGCAATTGAGACTCAGACTGAACCAGAATGCTGCTGGAAACTGTGTGGCCCCCGTCTTTAGTCTAAACCACACAGGTTTCGATTCCGTTTTGGGAAGTACATTCAGTGGTTCATCTCGAGCATTTTGTCAGGTTTTTCAAAAGTGTAATACATTAAATGGCTTGTTTTATTCACCTCAACTGCGTAGTCATACGTCAATAAAACAAATCTTATTTACAATGACGTTACAATGATGTTTTACCACAGATACCAAAACTGGACATATTTGTAGGACATCGATGATAATGGTTGCTTACCATTTACATTGTAAATAGGTTTGTGTATGCTCTTTGAGACAACACAAATAATCAACTGAACTGTGATGAATTCCTCGAAACGTAAAGATGATATTTAGCGTTATGTTCATTGTTTGGTTCATTGCCTACCAATGGACAGATTATCTTAGTGCTAAAGATCACTTTTACATTTTTGGGAAACTCACATATGACACTTTTACATCAGATGACATATCCTGTCAAGTCAGACTAGGTAGGGTCAGAATGACTAATAATTGGGTGCAAAGTTTGCACTTGCTTTTTCCAGAGGAAATTAAACAGATTACTAAAGGGTCACAAAAAGGATAAGAGAAGGATTATGTAAGGTAAAGTTTGAATGAAAACAGTGTAATGTTCAAGGTTTATTTTTGGTTATTTTATCCCTACTGGCAAACAACTATGCAATCTTTGAAACTGAAACCTGGCCCTCAATGTGTGTTCAACAGTCACTATTTAAATATAGAGACACTGATCTTGTTTTTCTCGCTTTGTCATGATATTGAGAAATTTGCACTCAACATTCCCCACTAATCCTTAGAAAAACCATTCCATTGTTGCCACACATACAGTAAACACAATGTTTTGTGAAACATATGTAAACTGTGCTCTTTCCGTAATCTTTATACAGCATCCTATACCACAATATGAGCTTGAACATCCTACCAAAAAGTATCCATTTTATGAACAGTTGTCTTAGATGTTCCTCAATGATCAAAATCTACAGTGCTGAACTAAGGTTGACATTGTGACTCGGAAAAGGCAAACGACAGCCATTATAATGAAACCTCTCTACTCTAACCCTTGGATGGAAATGCTTTGAATATGGGAACTTCTAAATCATTTCTAATGGCACCCTTACTCATTGCTGATAATAGTGAATCATGTAAGAGGTATCTAATGTTGCTGAGTAGGCATGCTGTGTAGAACGAGGAAATTAGCTGCAATCTGTACGGTACATTTACTATGTAGCTAAAGAGATAGACGATGGTGCTGCAGGACAGTTAAGGTTAATGCTGCTCACAATAATAACTCTAATGGGAATTCTACATCTACTGTGTGTGTGTGTGTGTGTGTGTGTGTGTGTGTGTGTGTGTGTGTGTGTGTGTGTGTGTGTGTGTGTGTGTGTGTGTGTGTGTGTGTGTGTGTGTGTGTGTGTGGATCCCAAGTTCAGTCCACTAATTCAAATCAAATCAAATTTTATCGGTCACATACACATTAATAGATGTTATTGCTGGTGTAGCTAAAGGCTTGTGCTTCTAGCTCCAACAGTGCAGTAATATCTAACAAATTACACAACATATACCCAATACACATAAATATAAGTAGGAATCAATTAAGACTATATACATATAGATGAACGATGTCCGAGCGGAACGGACTAAGATACAGTAGAATAGTATAGAAAACTGTACATACATATGAGATGAGTAATGCAAGATATGTAAACATTAAGTGGCTAAGATACAGAAGAATAGTATAGAATACAGTATATACATATGAGACTTGTACTGCAAGATATGTAAACATTATTAAGTGAATGAGATACCGTAGAATAGTATAGAAAAATATATACATATGAGATGATTAATGCCAGATATGTAAACATTAAGTGGCTAAGATACAGAAGAATAGTATAGAATACAGTATATACATATGAGATTTGTAATGCAAGATATGTAAACATTATTAAGTGATTAAGATACCGTAGAATGGTACAGAATACAGTATATACATATGAGATGAGTAATGCCAGATTGGTGAACATTATTAAAGTGACTAGTGTTCCATTCCTTAAAGTGGCCAGTGATTTCTAGTCTATGCCTATAGGCAGCAGCCTCTAATGTGCTAGTGATGGCTATTTAATAGTCTAATGGCCTTGAGATAGAAGCTGTTTTTCAGTCTCTCGGTCCCAGCTTTGATGCACCTGTACTGACCTCGCCTTCTGGATGATAGTGGGGTGATTTCCCCTATCATTTTTCAAGATAGAAACCTCAGTAACAGTTGAACATTTAATTTGGGAGGTATGTCATGTGTCAATTCTGGAATTCTACAGCTGTCTCGGGTCCATCGGTCCTCACCGCCCATTGATCCTCGGTAGGTCTGCGAGACCACTTGAGGCGAAAGAGCGGCCGCACCTCCTACTGCCAAATTCTCTAAAACAACATTGGAGGTGGCTTATGGTAGAGAAATTAACATATAATTCTCTGGAATCAGCTCTGGTAGACATTCCTGCAGTCAGCATGCCAATTGCATGCACTCTCAAAACTTGAGACATGTGTGGCAGCATTGTGTTGTGACAAAACTGCACATTTAAGAATGGCCTTTTATTGCCCACCCACAATGTGCATCTGTGTAATGATCATGCTGTTTAATCAGTTTCTTGATATGCCACACCTATCAGGTGGATGGATTATCTTGGCAAATGAGAAATGCTCACTAACAGGGATGTAAACAATTTCGTGGACAACATTTTAGAGAAATAAGCTTTTTGTGCGAATGGAACATTTTGGGGCTCTTTTATTTCAACTCATAAAACATGGGACCAGCACTTTGCATGTTGCGTTTATATTTTTGTTCAGTGTACATTGTCCCAGGAGCGTTGGAAGTCATAATGTAAGTAACCTAATTTATGTCCCTCTAAGTCCCCTGAATGCTTCTGTCGATCCTATAGCTATTGTATGACTGTTAGCACTGAGGCGGTGTGCCTTTGTAGGGAGTTCGCTGTGTGCCGCTCACCCTGCACTATCAGCTCAAACATAAATATCATTGTCATGTCTACTTTTGAGGCACTCAGTAAAATAATCAAAACAAGCAAGCATCCCAGAAGTGCTGAAAGTAGCCCACATTAACAAATTTAGCCTAAGAAACAACGTTCATGAAATCGAACTTGCTTGTAACAGATGACATTCATATACTGACTATCTCTGAAACTCACTTAGATAATACCTTTGATGATATAATGGTAGCAATACATGGTTATAACATCTACAGAAAAGACAGAAATGCCAATAGGGGTGGTGTTGCAGTGTATATTCAGTGTCATATTCCAGTAAAGCTTAGAAAGGATCTGATGTCAAATACTGTTGAAGTAACATGGCTACAGGTTCATCTGCCTAACCTAAAGCCCATTCTTGTCGGAAGCTGCAATAGACCACCAAGTGCTAAAAGCCAGTATCTGGATAATATGTTTGAAATGCTTGATAATGTATGTGATATCAACAGAGAGGTACATTTTCTGGGTGAATATTGACTGGCTTTCATCAAGCCACTCAAGAAAAAGCTTCAAACCCTAACCAGTGCCTGCAACCTGTTTCAGATTATCAGTAAACCTACCAGGGTAGTTACAAACAGCACAGGAATGAAATCATCCACATCTATTGATCACATCTTTACTAATGCTGCAGAAGGAACTATACATATGAAACAAAGATAAATGATAAAAAAGAATAATAGTAAAAACCTTTGGAGCACCTTACATTAAATTTGGGGCAAAAAGGTCAACTCAGCTGCATCATTCATTGAATCAGATGGCTCATTCATCACAAAACCCACTGATATTGCTAACTACTTTAATGATTTTTTTAAATTGACAGGATTAGCAAACTTAGGCATGACATGCCAGCAACAAACACCGAACCTACACATCCAAGTATAACTGAGCAAATTATGAAAGACAAGCATTGTAATTTTGAATTCCGTAGTGAGTGTGGAAGAGGAGAAAAACGTATTGTTGTCTATCAACAATGACAAGCCACCTGGGTCTGACAACTTGGATGGGAAATACTGAGGATGATAGCAGACGATATTGACACTTCTTTTTGCCATCTCTTCAATCTAAGTTTAAAAAAAGTTGTGTGCCCTCAGGCCTGGAGGAAGCAAAAGTCATTCCGCTACCCAAGAATAGTAAAGCACCCTTTACTTGCTCAAATAGCCGACCAATCAGCCTGTTACCAACCCTTAGTAAACTTTTGGAAAAAATTATGTTTGACCAGATACAAAGCTATTTTACAGTAAATACATTAACAACAGACGTTCCAGATGCTTATAGGGAAGGGCATTCAACATGCTCTGCACTTACACAAATGACTTTTGATTGGCTGAGAGAAATTTATAATAAAAAGATTGTGGGAGCTGTTTTGTTAGACTTTTGATCTTTTGATCATAGCATGGTGCTGGAAAATATTATAGCTTTACACTACCTGCTGTGGATTGAGAGTCTAACAGAACACAGAGGGTGTTCCTTAATGGTAGCCTCTCCAACATAATCCAGGTAGAATCAGGCATTCCCCAGGGCAGCTGTCTAGGCCCCTTTCTTTTTAAAATCTTTACTAATGACCTACCACTGGTTCTGAGTAAAGCCTGTGTGGCTATGTATGCTGATGACTTAACACTATACACGTCAGCTATTACAGCAAGTGAAATCACTGCAACACTGGGCCTCCCGTGTGGATTGAGAGTCTAACAGAACACAGAGGGTGTTCCTTAATGGTAGCCTCTCCAACATAATCCAGGTAGAATCAGGCATTCCCCAGGGCAGCTGTCTAGGCCCCTTTCTTTTTAAAATCTTTACTAATGACCTGCCACTGGTTCTGAGTAAAGCCTGTGTGGCTATGTATGCTGATGACTTAACACTATACACGTCAGCTATTACAGCAAGTGAAATCACTGCAACACTGGGCCTCCCGAGTGGTGCAGCGGTCTAAGGCACTGCATCGCAGTGCTTGAGGTGTCACTACAGACCCAGGTTCAAACCCAGGCTGTGTCACAACCGGTTGTAACCGGGAGACCCATAGAGTGGTGCACAATTGGGCTAGCATTGTCCGGGTTAGCTCTAGCAATTCCTTGTGGCGGGCCGGGCACCTGCAGCCTGACTTTGGTTGTCAGTTGAACAGTGTTTCCTCTGACACATTGATGCAGCTGGCTTAAACAGGTGGGTGAAAGCGAAGGGGATGATTTGGGATAAACCTTCTCTCTCCCTCTCCCCCATCACTCTGCTTTAACGTGTCAGACAGAGACGTATTAACAAACTGCAACTGTATTAACAAAACCAACAGAGCGAGTATCTGAACGTTTACAGGATTATAGAATTCCCGTTTCAGTCTGTGTTGCAAATAATTAGCCGTATAAAAAATTGTGTACATTTGAAGCAGATTTCCGGGTGTTCTGCTCTCTGGTGCTGATAGAACGGGGCTGTGGCTAACAGCGGTTACAGGTTATACACACACTATTACCCGCACCTTTAACCATCCATCATAAAAACTGAGGTTCCTCGGGCAGTGATGGACGATCGAAATCATGAACCTCAATTAAACACCGTGTTTTTCGTCATGGGACAATTATTGCGTATTAACTCTTCCACTCTTGTTTTCAGACATTACTTTCAACATTAGGTACCAAGTCAGAGTCAGTTTATAGCTGATGGCATATATTAAAAATAATAAGCTAATAAACAGGTAGATGTGTAAGCAGATAGTGAAGGCTAGGATCCCATTGGAGGACTTTTGGTTTTATCTGACCTGCTTTATGCATTCCCATTCTTATGTGCCTCTTACAGTTCAGGGGTGGCATGTCAAGGGTAACTTAAAACACTTTTATTTTTTGACTCTATAGACTACCTCTAATAACTCACATGGAAACGGCAAACTTTGCAGGCATTTATAACATGATTATTATTGGTGTGCGCAATGCAAATAAGAGGAACAAGAACCATTTTATAAAACTGCTCCATTGTATAAGACTGGGCTCCTGAGTAATCAAGACCAATGGTTGGAATACAATAATGTTAGAAAATAACCCCTATATGAAATAGTGCTAACGGTTAGGCATTATGCCTATTTGAAGTCACCTGTAGACGGGAAAAAAATACGCATGGTGTGGTTTCCTGGTTTCAAAAACATTTCTGACGTAGAGACGTCTGCTGCATTGCATAAGGTGCTAGGCTACACCACCGTGTGAAGCTTCTAATTCAAACGTACAGGGAGTGCAGCGGCGACGAAGGAGGAGTTGAACACAAGCTCCGAGCAAAAACTTCCCATGTCAATGTCTATGTGGGCCTCGTGGTGCGCAGCACGTCTGGGACAGAAACACTTCGGATTGTAAAAATAAACTAAAGTTAGTGACTAACAAAAGAGAGGAGCATGTACATTCAACCACGGAGACATTCGTTTGAGTTGTTTTTCAAGTGTGTAACGGTTAGTTAAAATAATGGAAATTGGGGAAGTATGGATTTGCGTGTTATTGAACGATTTGGAGAGCGCGCACCTACGGAAAGGGTAACCACATGCAAATGGATTGGGAGAGGAGGACACTGGTGAAGTGACTATTTAATTCCACAAAGAAATTGTGAGAGAATTGTGACAGGTATGAATGACAGCACGACAAAAGATGGGCCCCGAGAGCCTACTATTCCGGTGATTATGTTTATTTTAGGAGTGGTGGGGAATGTCATCGCCATCGTGGTGCTCCGAAAGTCTCGGAAAGAACAGAAGGAGACCACCTTCTATACGCTGGTGTGCGGGCTTGCAGTGACCGACCTTTTGGGCACGCTGCTGGCCAGCCCCGTCACCATCGCCACCCGTGTGCAAGGGAAGTGGCCGGGAGGAGAGTCACTGTGTCAGTACTCCGGCTTCATCCTTCTCTTCTTCTTTCTGGTCGGCCTCAGCATTATCTGTGCCATGTCCATAGAGAGATACTTGGCCATAAATCATGCATATTTATACAACCATTACGTGGACCAAAGACTTGCTGCGTTGACGCTTGCGGGAATCTACATCTCCAACGTGATGTTCTGCGCGCTGCCTGCCATGGGACTCGGTAAGGTGAAAAGGCAGTTCCCAGAGACCTGGTGCTTCATCGACTGGCGGACTAACGACACCACGCACGCCGCCTTCTCCTATATGTATGCCGGGGTGAGCTCTTTACTCATCCTCACCACGGTCATCTGCAACGTGCTGGTGTGCGGGGCGCTGATTATGATGCACAAGCGGTTCATCCGCAGGACATCGCTGGGTACGGAACAGGGAGGTCGCATAGCTGTCCTCAGGCGCAGACGGAGCTTCCAACGCATGGCCGGCGCAGAGATCCAGATGGTCATTCTGCTCATCGCTACCTCCGCGGTGGTTCTCGTCTGCTCCATACCTTTAGTGGTAAGTGATTTGACGCCTTGCCGAATAATTATTGCAATAGTTTGATTGATTTGAAGTTGAGCAACATATCGCTCTCACTTCTGTATCTCTCGTTGTGTGTGCGAACGGTGCAGGAATGGATAACCTTGTACCGTGCAATTAAAAGACACGACACAAGTATGGGTTGTCTCGTCCCTAATCAATGCAAACGTTAATGCAAAGCACAGTGCGTTCTGGTTTGTGTGATGTCATTATTTGTTGTAACACCTTTACGCATCAGCATACTCATTGATAATTGGAGGGAACATGCCCAAAATGAGATCCTAAATGCACTCCCAATCGAATAAAGGAATTGAATAGGTTTAATTATTGTGTTATTAAAGTGTTATTGCTGTTATTGTTCAGCCGGTTGTCTGCTGAGGTGTTGTTAGGCCTATTCAGAATATTAACTCTAATGTCAACTTCTGGCCACTTGCGTTAATAAACATTTCCTTACTTTGAGAAAAATAACAACAAATAAATATAATTTATCGATTCATCTACCTTTTCCATTTCCATTTTAGTCATTTAGCAGACACTCTTATCCAGAGTGACTTACAGTTAGTGCATTCAGATAGCTAGGTGAGACAACCACATATCACAGTAGTACATTTTCTCTCAATAAAGAAGTTATCAGCAGTCAGCGCTTTTTTTTTTTAGATTGGCAGGGACTCTGCCTCAGGGGGAAGCTCATTCCACCATTAGATTTTTTGTTGTTACTTTTCTCTTTAGAAGCCAGTCACCAAAAAGATAAGGACTAACTATAAGAAAGAGAAGCCCTTGGGTTAATAAGATCTAATTTTAGAGAATAGATAACAGGTAGGCTATGCAAATACTTCAGCCCTCTGTGGGCTGATTTACCACAAAGATAAGAAAGACAAGCTAATACATGCTTTTTGTGCGTGTACGTGCGTGTGTGCACCCGCATGTGCGTATGTGCATAACCACACCTCATACCACCTTGAGAAATGCAAATGGTCCTAAGAAGTATACCGTTGCACCACCTAGGCGTAAGCCCTTCTATGTGGGAAGTGCGTAAGGTAGTGGTGATATTCCACATTCTAACTAGGGACCCCATTTTTGGGGGCCAGAATTTCTGGGGACACCATTTTTTTCTCTAGAATTTCTAGTGAACACACCCCAAGTCAAATGACACAACCTACTGGGCATATGGTTGAATCAACATTGTTTCCACAAATGACGTTGAACCAATGTGGAATAGACCATGAATTGACGTCTGTGAAAAGTGTGAACCTTAAAATTGGTTAAATAACATTCAATTCATAACATTTGAATAGCTCTTATCAAAATTAAGACAACCAATAAATACATTTGCTAAATAAAAATGTATTAAACATTCCCATTACCATTCTTAAAAACTTTTGTATATTTTCGCATACGATCATCTGTTCTCTTAATTCTTAGTTCCCAAAAATGTGGCAGTGCAGTTCCCCGACTTTGAATACCACTGTAGGGTGTTACATTTGGACTATTTTCATCATGACATTTATAGAAAATAATAGTAGATAGAGATTTAGTAAAAACTAAAATCTGACATTGATTTATTTATCAAGATGAGTCCCCATGTTGGTCTCAAAGCAGCGCGATGGCACTGTCCTAATGAAAACGGTGCTAAAATGATCATCTATTTGACCACACACACCTATATTGCTTTACATTTATTATAATGGTTGGATGACTTGCAACAGGTGTAAATTGTGATCATAAAGTCAGACATAGCTACGACCAACCTTAAGATAAACTTTTTTTTTGTTACCGACAAGCTCTCACAGTCTCAGTTCTCCAAATGTCAAATGTAGAAGTGGCTCCAAACGTACATTTTTTAAGGGCTTTTGTTGGTCCTGTATTGTTCCATTTCTCCAAATGTCAAATTTCAAACCTCTTAAATGTAACCAAATGTAATCGAAAATGTAATCTACGTAATCCCCAAAAGTAATTATTTATCATGAGAGGGCCATTAACAATAACTAGTAATGCTGCATACTCCAAGAAAGGTTCAAATCATATTTTTCTGGTAAAAAAAGTATTATTATTAAAACAACGGTAAGAAAGAGGCTTGGAATGAGTTGTATTTTTTCTAAAGATAGTATAATCAATTTATAAAGCAACTAACTATAAGATTTAACCTTCCTTAAAATACATATTTGTATGTTTAACGTTAGAGAAAATGTGCATATTTTCTAAAGGTCTCTCTCAATCAAAATGTTTGCCCCCATCGCTGCGAACGTCTCACAGAGCTCTAGCTTGGCTTCCTGAACTCGTTAGGAACTCACCTTTCATTTAACATTAATCATGTTGATCTATAACAAACAGAAAGTGGTTTTTGTTTAAAATCTAGTAATTATTTTAGATTACTGGCTATAAAATGATCTCAATGTGCTACAGCGATAAAACCACTCTCCTGCTGTGTTAAGATGTAAGGATTCCAGGCATATGTATTGTTAGTGGCTGTGATGTGGGGTTTAGCCAGGAGTTGATGGACAGTTGGAAGAGCGAATGAAATGGTAGGCGGGACATCCCAGCGTCAAGTGGTGTCAGATTTCACATCCTGCTTTACACAGGCAGAAAATACATACTACTGTGTTCATGAGAATCTGGGCTACCGCTCAATGCAAGCCATTTCGATCTATGGTGTCCACATATAGATTTAAACGCGAAAATGATGGTCAGAACCGGTACCAGAACCACGCAGGTCCACAAAACAGGGGGCTTTACATCTAAGAGGTTTTTAAGGGTTAAGTTGAGAATCTGGAGTGCAGGTAATTGTTTTAAAAGCATTATGAAATGTAATCGTGTGTTATCCCCTATCTCCAGTGACTAGAATTATGTAGCTACAATTTCCTGATTTTCACAAGCGAACCCTTTAGAAGTTAAATCATGGGTGAAAATGGTTATTTTACCTACTGATAGAACATAGGCTTTCTTCAAATTGACAGGATTTTTACCCCTTTAGGCTTTCTTGATGGTAATAGCGCTCACTGTTGCCCCATATGGACGGTTTTGGAGGCATTTCGCGTCATCCTCTGGACATGGATAGATGTCCAATTTCGACATCAATCTTGAACGATATCCCTGATTGTTACGTCCAACTGGTTCACCCGGCTCCAGATGTCATCAGTAGATTATGCTGTCTGTGTATACTTGTTATACAGGGAAACATATATGGATTTTATTAGTTAAAAGCTCTCCCATGGTGACAAGATCAACTGGACATAGTAAGAGCAAAAACGAGTTATGTCCATCCACTCTTATGGGAGCTGTCTGTCTGCTGCTCGGCCAGTGTCAAACATTTCCACTGAGCTCTGTCCTCTGTACAGAGTCCTATAAGCCATCCTGTCCCCATGCACTGCATGTTAGTTACAAGAGGATACTGTTAGGACAGTGACTAGAGACAGTACATCCTGCAAGCTCAAAAACACTCCACAGAGAAAATGAACAAATTAACTGCAAGGCACAGAAAAGGATCAATGAAATATAGTGTTCTATAAACCGTCCCCAAGCCACATTTGGGAGTTAATTACATGTAAACACATACCCACTGGAGACAGTACATTTCATCCTGCAAGCTTCGAAAACACTGAAAATATGAACTGAGCGCTTAAGGTCTGAAGAAGAACCTGTAGTCTATAATGAGATATTGAGTTCTAAATGTCGTTCCCATGCTTTGATTGAGAGCTAAGGACAGAGTCACTAGACAGTTCACCCTGCAAGCTTCAAAAACATGAACTGAAAGGCAGAAATGTAAATTTGAAGAAGAATGCTGTTCAATAATCAGTGTACCAGAGTTCTCCCTCCCACTGTATTTTCCAGGAACATCCCAGGGAGTCACTCATATAATCTTATCGTATAGTCATAACTAACCATGTGTCTGACAGTTATTTCACTTCACTTACTTTGACGTTGTCTGAGATAGGTTGTTGATTGGACCTTGGTGATAGCCAATAGCCAGAGACGTTCATATGATTGATGATTAACCTGCGTGTGGGGTTGTGTTTTCATTAGCTCTCTGCCCAGGCTTCTGTGCCACTGTCTGCCGGGCAGATACTAGTGCTGCTAGCTACAGTACGCTCTACTGCCCATGCCATGCTCATCTTATGCCAACATCACAACACCATAGTCAAATAGCTTTGCTTTCATAGCAACCATGATAGTTTGTCATGTCTTTATGTATGTTTTTCTTACGCAACAGTAACATAACAAATAACTGCTATGTAGGTTTAGGCTAATGATATTCACGTGTGCAGATATAAGCAGGTTGGAAAGCTACTTCAATAGGATTCAATTAGGATAGTACAACAGGATTCAATATGGGAATCCTATTGAACACACCTATTGAAGCTTTAAAGGTACACCATCCTCAAACATACACTGAATAACCAATAACCCTCCAACCCCGTCCCTATTCCTTCTTTCCTCCCTCAGCTGCGGGTGTTTGTGAACCAGCTGTCCATGGTTGCGTTCGACGCCCATTCAACTCCCCTAGAGAAGAACCCAGATCTCCACGCCATCCGCATTGCCTCCATCAACCCTATCCTGGATCCCTGGATCTACATCCTGCTGAGGAAGACTGTCCTGCTGAAGCTGGTGGAGAAGATCAAGTGTCTGTTCTGCCGTATGGGCTGCCGGGGGCGGGGGTCAGGGGTCAGGGGTCAATTCCACTGCGGAGGTGAAGGTCATCCGAATTCGTCCATCGTATCCCGGGATTCGCCGTCACTGGTGTCCCGCGAGCTGAGGGAGGTCATCAGTACTTCACAGACGTTTCTTTACTTGCCGGAGGGGACCGGGGGGGGGTCTAGAGGGACAGGGGGAGAGGGAAGACCCAGCCCCCCGGCTGTGGAGTGCTCCCTGCTACAGGACCAACAGACACCAGGGGGGAAGGGGATGCAAAATGATTCCAAAAAGGGCACTTTAGGCCCCAGTATATCAATGAGGACAGATGGGACAGTTGACCCTTCACCTCTGAACAGGGTGCCATCGGTCAGAAAAGACAAGACTCTACATGTGACGTTTACAGACGAGACACTGAACTTACAGGAGAAATGCATCTGACGGACACAAACACAAACTCCGCAAGAGTGGCGGATAACACAGAAAAGTCACAGAGGGGAACAAGGAAGTCTAATAGCCTTAAAGGTTGGGACTTCTGAAGGGTTAAACTCATAAGGAAAATGTTTCCCTGTGTCGTGTTTGTACTCTTATAAAAACAACTACATGAAACAAATAAGACTGGGAGTTGGTTTAGTTCATCAGTGATGCTCCTAGGTGAATCATGATGTCCTGTTTAGGGTTCGGTCAAAATGTCACACGGTGCCAAAGTGGATTCTAGGAGATTGGATCTATTTACATAGATCATATATTGGATCTATTATATGTCACATTCTTATTACAAGAATACCAATATAATATACATATACCAGCACACACATCAGTAATGAACATAAAGTGTAATTTCAACTTTATAAAGACAATAAGGAGATTTTATTGCACTTTTCAAAAACTGAAACCCACTGAAAGGCACTAAATGCTACCATGCTATCATAGTGCTATCTGAGATCCTTGGGATGTCCACACCCCCTAAACCCTAACCAAACCAGAACATTTACCTAATCATGACCTTAACATTTTAAAATTTCAACTACAAAGGGGTAGGGACTTCCCAACGATCCCAGATAGCAAGGACCACTGCTTACCACTGGCCTCCACCAATACAATTGTTGTGATACACTGTATAGTCCCGAGACTACAATGTGAATTGTGTCCCATAACATCAATTTATTTCAGAAAGAAAAAACACGTTTCTTCTCTGTGAGAAGGTCTAGCTAGTTTGTATCCATGTCAAATTGCTACAAAATTGATTGAAATTGTGTGCTATATTTCAACATTTGCAAAGAATTGTATCATATTGGTTGACTTGGCAGTTTCATTTACATTTACATTTAAGTCATTTAGCAGACGCTCTTATCCAGAGCGACTTACAAAACAATGCCTGAAGTATAAAAATCCAGCAAAACTATTGAGCATATAATCCCATGCATAAGACTAAAGACTCTAAACAACAAAAACAAACAAAAGACCCATTTCAGTCCATAAGATCCATTCTAGCCCATAAGTCCTTAGAGACAGATCATAGTCCCCGTGCTTTGACCAACTGATCCTGTGATGAAGAGGGTGTGTCCCCTGACCCCTCCTCCTCCACAGGTACCTCCCTAGAATTCCCCTCAGCGTCGACAACCACGACTGTCCTCTTCAGTTCCTCATAGCGTCTCTGTCTCTCGGCTACGGCAAAGTCGTAGTCCTGCTGGAGCTCTGGAGGGTTCAGGACATCCTGTTGGGCCTCCTCCTCCCGCTGGGTCTGGTCCTGGGCCGTCCGTCTCTGCTGCTGCAGCCGCCGCGCCTATGCCAGGTCCTCCGACCAGAGGGGGCGCTCTGACGGACACAGGTGGACCGCTACCTGGAAGGACCTCACTGCCTGTGGACAGGATGAAGACCTTTGTTGTATTTTCCTTTCTGTTAACATCTTTTTATTGACTTAAGATTAACACAAATGACTGGTAATGAAGGACAATAATTGTTGTGGGGAAGATGAATGAAGTATAAAATCCAGCAAGACTATTGAACATATAATTCCATGCATTTCACTTTGTTACTTGTACTGAGCTTGTACAGATAGGATCTTAATTTGACCTGTATTGTCGCAGCAACATAATCCTGCAGCAACAGGATTTGGACGTTTAGTCCATAATGTTGCCTAATCGATGGTTAGGCTATTAGCTGGTCAAAATGAGGCTACATGAAAAGTGGAATAATATTAATATAACCATGTGTTAGTGTGGGTGTTCAGTGAATTTATGTAAATCACAAAAATCCTATGCATTTCCTGCTGCGCAAAAGAGTGATCAAATTAAGATCCTACAGCTTGTATGGTTGAAATAACAAATGGGATTTACATTGCTGTTGTCTTTTGTTCAAATTACACTTTATAGGTGCATGGCATTACTTTCCCCCCGATTAAATGATATCAGTGAACTGAAATGTGTTTTTGGATGATTTGCTTTTAATGTGGCTAAAGAAAAGAGATACAGTATGTTTCTAAGTTTAAAATATTAAATTAAGGATTTCAAAGTTTAAAATGAACCAGCTCACACAAGTCTATCTGTTCGGACACCGAGCCACATTACGGTATTGCACTCCTATGATTGCACCCCCTCACGACAAATTTGACTGACATCTCATTACTACTAGGCTAACCAAACATTGCATCAAGCTGCTATATAGCCATGAGAAGTACGCTAGATTGAAACTCTGGCTGCCCCTCGACACCTCCATGTTTCAAGTCCTGTCCACACTCCTTCTGAAGTAGAGAAACTCCCTCAGAGCTTGATGGTGAAGGAGGGTCATATTGGACCGAGCAAAATACAATCAACCTGAACCAGCCTTTTACTGACTACCTAAACTCACAACAACTTTGACTGACATTATTATCAATAAGCAGTATTTGCATAAAGCGGTTATGGCTATGAGAAGTAGAGAGAAATACCCACAGAGCTCGATGAGGAAGGTCGTAAGCAGGCCACAGGAAAACGCAGCAAAACACATGCAGCCAACCTGACCCAGTCTTTACGACTGACCTGGTAACCTGACTACCTGATCAAAGCCTCTGAAAAAATAAGTTATCAATCAGTCCAGCCCACTGATGGCACTAAAACTAAACATAAATACTGATTACAGGATTCATCTGATGGAGGTTACAGATCATTGATCAATATCAGTCACCATCCTTCATCCTAATGTTTTTCAGAGGACTTGATCAGGTAGTCAGTTCATCAGGTCAGTCGTAAAGACTGGTTTAGGTTGGCTGCATATGCTTTGCTGCATTTTATTCAGAAGGAAACAGCATTTTCAGATGTTTTACAGTTAATATGCCTCTAATCAATAATAAAGAAATGTAATTTCTCTAATACAGCACCTTTATGACAAAACATGTGAGGGTGGCAAATGATTTACACTTTAAATGATGTATAACGTAGGCTTTTGTACTGTACTGTACATCCACTAGTTAAAATATTTGTAGCATAGCGAGTTTTGTTCAATCTTTTCCATGACTTATGCTGGCGGAGTGAATACAATAGTCAAAATATAGCATATAGTAAATAAAAGGCCAATTCAATTTGCAACGTTACTTGTAACCAATTGATTTATTTTCAATTGACACATTACAGGTAAAACGGATCCATTTGCTTATTATTTACAGAACAAAGTATTACTACATCAGCTGGGTCAGTTACAGAAACATCAATATAACTCACATTATACATGAGCATTCTCATGGTCTAAACAGATGTTCCCTCTCCCACTATTTGTTTACAGCTCCTATCGTCCCCCACATTACCTGTGAATGAACTCAGTCCTACAAAATGAATTACTGTTACTAACACATTCATGCCCCATTTTGATACGCTACCACAATCTTGTGCTGCAGACTTGTTTTGAGAATTTTTGTGCCAGGTGTTTAAATGATTTGAATGGCTTTGGCAACATCACCAGATGTTTGCACTGTAAACACGTACCCTCAGTGTGGTTGACTTGTTGAGAGAACAAGGTCTGCTTTTACCCATAGTTGCCGCTTCTTTGCCTACTTCCATCGTAGTGATGATGACCAAAACACATATCCTACCAATTACCAGTTACAATGATATAGGCACTGTTTGTAGTTCTTTACCAAGAACAATTTATTGTCTAATGATTTCTATTGATAAAATGTTCCTGACGTGTAATGCCCTATTTAAATCCTAAAGCATCCCCTGAGATTCATGTTCTAGTACGAGGCCAGTTCCCTCTGTCAGAATACTCCTTTAATGCTGTACTACTAGGAAATATATTTAAGAGAGATACAGATGACGAAATGGTCTTAATATGATTTTAATAAAGACAAGGAGGATACATGAATCTTCTCAAAAACCTGTCTCCTCTTTCACAGCGCCTCTCTTTAATATCGGCAATAATAAACCCCTAAATTTGATAGCCTGTTTTAGTCATACAAAACCCCTTGAGTGTCCCATGAAAACAATCTTGCTATTAGAAGATGCCATTCAAATTCAATGACTGTTCAAGCTTCTAGGCTTTTCAGCATGGCCAGTCCAGGCTGACTGCACAGAGCTTTCAGCGCTATCCAGCTGCTAGATTTCAGGCCCAAGGTGGATATATTGTTTTAGCAGCTCACCTATCCCCTATGGAGGGTCATATGACACACAAATCCTAACACTCAGCTGGAATTCTGGGAATACTCATGCAATATTATTTCTCTGTGGGGTTTATTTCTCTGAGTTACCGTGGAGACAGAGTTTCCCAACAGATAAGACCAGTCCGTTAGTCATTATGAAATAGCACTTCCAACTGCGATTTTATGTTGCATGAAACTGCAATTCAAAAAGTTGACGTTAATAACAGCTTGACTGATTGACTCAAGCGAGAAGAGTTTTCCAGGGAGATCTTTTCCGGTCATCTGACAAAGACGTTCCGGATGTTCTCATAGACATTTCAAAAGACTAAGGGGCAGTTTCCCGGACACAGAGTAAGCCTAGTCCTGGATGGAAAAGCAAGCTCAATAGAGTCTCTCCAGTGAAAAGCTTTTTAGTCCAGGACTAGGTTAAATCTGTGTCTGGGGAAACCGGCCCTGAATGTGTCTGAGATAAATGTGACTGACAGACATATTCCAAAACACAACAGGATCCTCTTTTCAGGAGGAGGATTAATCAACGAGTGACTATTGACCTCGAGTGCCAAATGATGATGATAATTATTTTTGGCTACGCTCAAATTCAGTCTTTTAAATGGCAGTAATATGAGAGCATTGATAAACAGTGAAAACATAACACACAAACAAAAATCTATTTGATTAAATCTACCTCTATCACCCACAGTCTGTTGTAGACTAAAGCAGAAAACCATAACGACATGCATAAGACTAAAGACTCAAAACAACAAAAACAAACAAAAGACCCATTTCAGTCCATAAGATCCATTCTAGCCCATAAGTCCTTAGAGACAGATCATAGTCCCCGTGCTTTGACCAACTGATCCTGTGATGAAGAGGGTGTGTCCCCTGACCCCTCCTCCTCCACAGGTACCTCCCTAGAATTCCCCTCAGCGTCGACAACCACGACTGTCCTCTTCAGTTCCTCATAGCGTCTCTGTCTCTCGGCTACGGCAGCGCAGGCCACCACCACCTCGTCTGACTCAAAGTCGTAGTCCTGCTGGAGCTCTGGAGGGTTCAGGACATCCTGTTGGGCCTCCTCCTCCCGCTGGGTCTGGTCCTGGGCCGTCCGTCTCTGCTGCTGCAGCCGCCGTGCCCATGCCAGGTCCTCCGACCAGAGGGGGCGCTCTGACGGACACAGGTGGACCGCTACCTGGAAGGACCTCACCGCCTGTGGACAGGATGAAGACCTTTGTTGTATTTTCCTTTCTGTTAACATATTTTTATTGACTTAAGATTAACACAAATGACTGGTATGAAGGACAAATATTTTCTTGGGGAAGATTTAAGGTTTTGAAAGGAAAGGTGTGTAGTTCTGTCCTTGAGCTGTTCTTGCCTATTGGTGTTCTGTACAATGGCATGTTTTATGTCGAACCCAGGAAGAGTAGCTGCTGCTTTCACAACAGCTAAATGGGGATCCTAATAAAATACCAAATACCAAAGCATTGACGTGATATGACCATTGGAGAAGCTTGATGAGTAAAAACAACTGTAGTGTTTTGGTTGTCCCCAGGGGTCCTGTTTCTATGTACATTGCTAGTGTATGGTCATCAGACCCTTTCACTGGGAATGGGGTGCAGTTGTCTTGAAATAGGAATCATGGAAATGGACAAAGTTAAGGAAAGGTCTCTAATGTACATTTATGTTATCAAACGGGGTGGTTTGTGCTTTTTTATACTATTATCCGGAAAATATTCAGGGATTTGTTTTGAAATCAGACACAAATGTATTCAATTCAGTTGATTTAGATCTGCTCTGAGACTAAAAGGAGTAGTGAGTGTTGTTGGTCACAATGCCTGCTGAGAAGAACCATAAAACAACTCCAATGCTACAGAGAAAGTCATATGTTGACGGTTCGTTCATATTACAATCAAAGATCACTCTACCAGATGGTCTACAGTAATCATGTCAAAAATGCTGTACATCTAAAAGCCAAAGGACGTCAAAGAATCTATAGCGCTCTCTTTTGAGTCCCACCATCTGTAAAGAGTGAACAGTTAAAGTCGTAATAGATAGGTTTCCTAGGATCCCTCTGTTTAGGAAGAAATACGTTCAAAAGGATCCGTATGCAGGTCTGCTGTTTCTGCGTAATAATTCCTCTAATTTGATGAAGCGTGAGACTGGCAACAATGTGAAGTGGTAGCTCTAGTCTCTCTTCAGAATGTCAGCTACAACAAAACCTCATTCCTGTCACATTAGTTTCATTATAGAGAGATTCACCGCATCATTACGATGGCCTCCATCCATCATTCACCTGACCAGGCATAAGTACATAGATTTACACATAATTGTCTAACTCTGGAGGAGGGCAAATCATACTTCACATAGTAATGGGCTAAAAAATCAAACCATTGCCCTGCCGGTGGAATTATGAAATGAATCTTTAATCTCACACTAAGTACTTTTCATGATAATTGTTGAGTTTGCAAATTACATCTGATCGTGACCGAAATGAGTTGAATACCATTAGAAAGGTATTGCTGAATCCCTTCCAGCTATCTCTGTCCGAGCTCAAATTAATAACAAAGTATCTCAGACAGACCAAACTCAAACTCAAATGACTCAAGCTTTTGTTAGGATGATTCATTCTAAGATGGGGCTGATGCAGGTTCAGTAATGACCAGGTTCAGTAATGACCAGGTTCAGTAATGACCAGGTTCAGTAATGACCAAGAATAACCTCATCCCCCTCATTCTAACCTAAAGGCACTGATCAGCATCAGTGTTTACGCAGCAGTAGATGAATAAGATATGCAACTTTATTTATCCTCTTGGGTAATAAGATTGTTAGATAATAAATCATAAAATCAGATAATTGCTCTTATCCCTTTACCCTGCCCGCAACCTCAGGTCGAGCAATAGCCAGCTCCTCCACGTCCGCCAGGACCAAGCTCCGCACCATGGGGGGGATTGGGCTCGCTCGACCCCCCCCTCTGGGACGCACGCCCGGACCACCTGAAGGCAACAGAGACTCTGGGCTCCTTTAAAATTGGCCTAAAAAACATCCTCTTTGGGAAGGCCTTCTGTTAGTTAGTTATTGCCATGTTCCTTGTTGTCCTTGTAGCGTCAGCAGTGTTCTTTGTGTCAATGGGCCGGTCTAGTTGAGTCCTTATTTGTCTATGTCTCTTGTTATTAATTATTTTAACGCACTAACTGTAGCACTTTGAGATTATTTTTCAATGAAAAGCGCATTACACATTCAATATATTATTATTTATTACTAATACTATGGGTAGTGCCAGGAGTTTTTTTGGGCTACCAGGGAAAACTCCAGGCCCTGATTATTTAGTTGTACACTCCTTATCCCATGGGTGGTGAAGATGCTTCCTCTTGCCCTCTCTCATTTGCCATCTCTCCTGCACACTCTTTCTCCTGGTCTCTCCTTCTCCTGTTTTCTCTCTACCTCCCCTCATTCTTCTCAGGGTCCAAATGAGAACACGATATGATTCACAGAATGGTGAAGCCATTTTACTAGCCACCATTACAGGACTCGGCAATCACACCTGGACTATTATGGCCTGTATCTGTATGTTAAAAGGATGGGACTTAAACAACTTTCTGTCTCTGTAATCTCCTCAAATGCCAGTCTTAAAGGAGACCTCAAGCTCTTATTAGGCCAACATTCCTGAAATGGACTGGTTTGGTTTGCCCAACTGGAACAAGTATGCAAACAAAACTACTATAAAGGCTAAGTCAAGCGAAACTGTCAAGAAAAGAACGTTTTGACAAATGAACTCCGGCAAGTCAAGACTCATAGGATAAATGGTTTGTATTCACACAGTTCTTTCAAAAGCACAGATCTTTCAAAGATGGAATTAGGTCTTCTGTGCTCCTTCTTTCTCTCATTTCAACAACGATCCCACAACCAAATGACAAAACCGCCCCTTAGATCTGATGGCCAACTTTTGTCATACACTACATATAAAAATGTGATGTTTTATTATAATAGCACATATTCCATTCAGAGTCAATCAGGGCACTAGGTAAATACAGAGAGAAAGAAAGATACATAGGAGGAAATACAGAGAGAGGGAGAAACAGAACAAGAGAAAACAAGAGATTGAAAAGTGAGAAATGGACAGAGAGAACAGCGAACAAGAAAAAACTGAGTGACCAAGAGAGAAATGGACAGAGAGAACAGCGAACAAGAAAAAACAGAGTGACCAAGAGAGAAATGGACAGAGAGAACAGCGAACAAGAAAAAACAGAGTGACCAAGAGAGAAATGGACAGAGAGAACAGCGAACAAGAAAAAACAGAGTGACCAAGAGAGAAATGGACAGAGAGAACAGTGAACAAGAAAAAACAGAGTGACCAAGAGAGAAATGGACAGAGAGAACAAGAAAAAACAGAGAGAGAGAGAGAGAAAGCGAGAGAAAGAAAGAGAGCGAGAGAGAGAGAGACATGTGTATGTGAAGCCAGAGATCACTGCGCCCGTCTTTGTGCAAACAGGGCGCTACTCAAACATGTTGATGCACACAACGTCCTGAAACGAGACTGAACAAGGCGCTCTAAAAATAGACTGGCATTTTCTCCTCTCCATTATATATGTAAGCGTGTATATATTTGGCGGGCTGTAGCTCAGGTAACTTTCAACACTTCCCATTGTTGTTTTGGGTAAACTTCTGACAGTTAAGTTGCCCCGGGACATTAGAGATGTACACACAGGGCCATTAGCCATAGGGTTTCTCAGTTCAGCTAGGTGTTTTTTCCTCTCCTGTCTAAGAGGCAGAGCAGCAGTCCAACTGTGATCCAGCCAGGTTTCATACAGGTTCAGGCGTGCACTGTGGGGCACCTTAAGTGATCTTCCATGCCCCAGGCACTTGGGTGTGCTTTAAAAGAGCAACTTTATCTCAGCGAGACAGGGAAAAGTTAAAATAAGAGCTCAGGGTAATGACTGATATTTTAGTGTCTGTGGGGATGACAGACAAGCTAGGGCCCCTTCCCTACAGTCTCCGTTCCCGAACAGTCTCACCTCCATACAGTAACATGTGAGACTCGTACGACTCAGCCACCTGCTAAACCTTGTAGTGATGTCAGAGGGTGAAGTGCATTATTCACTAAAATCTTAGTGTTTCTGTTCATGGATCACAAGCTAGGTTACCTGCTTTTCACACTAGAGAGCCAAACCTAACAGAGCCAATCCTTGCAGAGCCAACCAAGCTGGTCTGGTTACACATCCTCCACAGTTGCTGGAACTGTGCTCAACAGGACCATGTGAAAAGAAAATATCCGAGACAGCACAGTTTGTTTAGGGTTGGCACGACAGTGTGAAAAATGTGTAGGTGGTAAAACTGACCAGGTCCACCTCACCCAGACTGAGCTGGGCACGGCCTAGGGTCTGCCAGCCCTCCCACCACAGGGGGCGGAGCTTCACAGCCATCTCTGCTGCCTGCACCGCTGGGAACACCTCCTGCAGAATGGTCAGCACCTGCAGGTCAAGGGTCAGAGGGCAAGGGTCAAACAGACTCCGCATAAAGGGTCATATTTTGCACCATCACGGAAGTTAACTGTATGTGTTGTCGTCTCTGGGATTAGGGGAAAAGTCACATTTGCATCCTGAATAAAAATATAATAAAGCACCATTCTATTCAACCTTAGCAACAGATAAATAAACAGATATGGTGACACAGAGTAACTCACAAAATGGTGAGGATGGTTAACGTCATTTATAAGCCAGTCGCACTCCTCCACCATCCCAGCATCAGTGACAGAGATAACTGAGGCCTGTTTGTCAGTTCAGCAGTCAGTAGGAAATTAGATCACAGCACCCGGCACCAGAGGACTGATCACTATGCATGCGAAGCCAGTCATCCTCTGACGGATATTCCTTAGTGACGTGCCTGTGGAAAATGTGCCGGTCGTGACGTTATAGTGCAGTCTTATTGTCTACGTTATGTATTATAATTAGCAATGCCAGACGAACTAGGGGCAGGATCCTGGTAAATAACCTGCTATTACATTACAATGAGGTTAGAATACTGGGAGGTTCAAGGCCATGATACACAGGGACCTCTAGTGATACACTGCTAATGCCTCCATCTGTCTCTGGACTGCAGACCACAGGAACTACCTCAGCACTGTGCTGTACTGAGGTAGAGAGGACGGAACCAGCATACTGAGACACTGCTTTTGTTTAACCAAGAGAGAAAGGTGACTCCAGAAGTGATTGTTTAAGACATGAGAATAATAAACGTGGTTTATCAGAGATGATATATGTTGGAATGTGTGGGGAAACAACAAACAGTGTTCTAGTCTTTGAAACCCCCCCCCCCCCCTCTCATATTCTGTTTTTGACTGTTATTCTAGGGTTAACATTATATTCAATGGACAATAAAGTTAGTCCTCAACATTCATGCCTCACGCAGCTTTACAGACAGACATCAGCGATGACTGAGCTGGAATGGGATCTCATGCCAATCAAAAGGTTCAAAGGAGAAAGTGACGAACACAGAAGGACAAGGCTTTTAAAGGAGAGCGTGATGGACAGACACAAAGAGGACAGTGCATGTCATAGAGAGGCTAATTGAGTTAAAGGGAGGAAGGTGATAAGAGAAAGTGAATGGCAAATGTCTGAGTTGCATCTGTCTCAGTCTTCTGGCTCAGAGAGAGCTGTCTAACGTCTGATAAGAGAGTCATAGAGCTCGTCTTGCAGCATGTGGAGGATGCCCTACTGACAGACTGAACTAATGGGGACAGATATTTTTATTGCACACTCAGACAGTGTTAAAACTGTGTAATGAAACACATCAGAATATAGTTTAATGAGGGAGGGAAATGTCTCCCCCGCTACAGAGCATACTAACAGAGTTCTGTGTGTTTGTGACCCCTTTTTATGTGTCCCTTCTAAAACATGACTAATAAAGTTATTTAGCAGCCCAAAATACAGTAGAGTATTTGAGAACTTGGCTAAATGAGGACGCATAATTCAATTCCTCTCAGATTTCATATCATGGTTGATAATGTCTGCCATTAAAAGCGTGGAGGGAAAATGCTGCTTGGAAAGGTTAAGGCTATATATAAGAAGAAAGTTAATTGTGGTACAGATACTACTGGAGAAGTGTGGGGACACGTGGTGTGACTATAGGTCACAGTCAGGGATAGCCAACTGCTCTATGATCCCCCCATCACATCTCTGTTGGCTAGCTAGCCTAATCTCATTGACACCTGGGTGTCAGGGGAGGGAGGGAAGAAGGAAGATGGGGAGAAAGACCCAGCCAAATCATGAGAAAACAAAAAGATAATTACCTGACACATTGGAAAGAATTAACCCAAAAACTGAGCAAACTGGAATGCTGTTTGGCCCTAAACAGAGAGTACACAGTGGCAGAATACCTGGCCACTGTGACTGACACAAGGAAAGCTTTGACGAATGTACAGACTCAGTGAGCATGGCCTTGCTATTGAGAGAGGCCTGCCTTCTCAAGAGAAGACAGGCTATGTGCACACTGCCCGCAAAATAAGGTGGTGCCCACACTGATAGTCCCAATGGAGCCCAGGTTGGATGGTTTCCACATTGGCATCACCATGCCGACCAAACCACCGTCCTCTGCTCTCACTTTAAAGCATACCAATGTGGCAGCCGGGAGAGGGTTAGGTGAGAACATCCTGATGACATGGGATCACGAACACGTCAACATGTACACACAGTGTGACACACATCTTTGACCATCTAGAACAAACATGTCTATCCTCTACTTACAATCCTTGTATGGAGAGATTCAATTTGAAATCTTTGAAAGACACACTATATTTGTACTGTACCAGCACAGAGAACAAGAAAGAGATAAAAAGGGATCATACAAAACAAAAGGTTCTGTGTGTAGCAGAGAGACACTGTATCTGTCCGTACCTGGCCCCATCTGGCTGTACATGGCCGTACCGGTCCCAACTGGCCCTACCCGGTCCCAACTGGCCCTACCTGGTCCCAACTAGCCAAACTTGGTCCCAAATGGCTGTACCTGGTCCCAACTGGCCGTACCTGGTCCCAACTAGAGGTCGACCGATTAATCGGAATGGCCAATTAATTAGGGCCGATTTCAGGTTTTCATATCAATCGGTAATCGGTATTTTTGGCCACCGATTAGCCGTTTATTTAAAAAATATATATATATCATTTTTTAACTAGGCAAGTCAGTTAAGAACACATTCTTATTTTCAATGACGGCCTAGGGGCGGTGGGTTAACTGCCTTGTTCAGAGGCAGAACGACAGATTTTTACCTTGTCAGCTTGGGGATTCAATCTCGCAACCTTACGGTTAACTAGTCCAACGCTCTAACCACCTGCTTTACATTAAACTCCACGAGGAGCCTGCCTGTTATGCAAATGCAGTAAGAAGCCAAGGTAAGTTGCTATCTAGCATTAAACTTATCTTGTAAAAAACAATCAATCAATCAATCATAATCACTAGTTAACTACACATGGTTGATGATATTACTAGTTTATCTAGCCTGTCCTGCATTGCATATAATCGATGTGGTGCGCATTCGCAAAAAAGGACTGTCGTTGCTCCAACGTGTACCTAACCATAAACATCAATGTCTTTCTTAAAATCAATACACAAGTATATATTTTTAAACCTGCATATTTAGTTAATATTGCCTGCTAACATGAATTTCTTTTAACTAGGGAAAATGTGTCACCTCTGCAACAGAGTCAGGGTATATGCAGCAGTTTGGGCCGCCTGGCTCGTTGCGAACTGTGTGAATACTATTTCTTCCTAACAAAGACAGCCAACTTCGGCAAACGGCAGATGATTTAACAAAAGCGCATTTGCGAAAAAAGCACAATTGTTGCACGACTGTACCTAACCATGAACATCAATGCCTTTCTTAAAATCAATACACAGAAGTATATATTTTTAAACCTGCATATTTAGCTAAAAGAAATCCAGGTTAGCAGGCAATATTAACCAGGTGAAATTGTGTCAGTTCTCTTGCATTCATTGCACGCAGAATCAGGGTACATGCAACAGTTTGGGCCGCCTGGCTCGTTTGCCAGAATTTTACGTAATTATGACATAACATTGAAGGTTGTGCAATGTAACAGGAATATTTACACTTAGGGATGCCACCCGTTAGAAAAAATACGGAACGGTTCCGTATTTCACTGAAAAAATAAACGTTTTGTTTTCGAGATGATAGATTCCGGATTCGACCATATTAAATGACCCAAGGCTCGTATTTCTGTGTGTTATTATGTTATAATTAAGTCTATGATTTGATATTTGATAGAGCAGTCTGACTGAGCGATGGTAGGCACCAGCAGGCTCGTAAGCATTCATTCAAACAGCACTTTCGTGCGTTTTGCCAGCAGCCCTTCGTAATTCTTCAAGCATTGCGCTGTTTAGGACTTCAAGCCTATCAACTCCCAAGATTAGGCTGGTGTAACCGATGTGAAATGGCTAGCTAGTTAGCCGGGTGCGCGCTAATAGCATTTCAAACGTCACTCGCTCTGAGACTTGGAGTAGTTGTTCCCCTTGCTCTACATGGGTAACGCTGCTTCGAGGGTGGCTGTTGTCGATGTGTTCCTGGTTTGAGCCCAGGTAGGAGCGAGGAGAGGGACGGAAGCTATACTGTTACACTGGCAATACTAAAGTGCCTATAAGAACATCCAATAGTCAAAGGTATATGAAATACAAATCGTATAGAGAGAAATAGTCCTATAATCCCTATAATAACTACAACCTAAAACTTCTTACCTGGGAATATTGAAGACTCATGTTAAAAGGAACCACCAGCTTTCATATGTTCTCATGTTCTGAGCAAGGAACTTAAACGTTAGCTTTTTTACATGGCACATATTGCACTTTTACTTTCCTCTCCAACACTTTGTTTTTGCATTATTTAAACCAAATTGAACATGTTTCATTATATATTTGAGGCTAAATTGATAGTATTTATGTATTATATTAAGTTAAAATAAGTGTTCATTCAGTATTGTTGTAATCGTCATTATTACAAATAAAGAAAAAAATTGGCCGATTATTCGGTACCGGCTTTTTTTTGGGTCCTCCAATAATCGGTATCGGTGTTGAAAAATCATAATCGGTCAACCTCTAGTCCCAACTGGCTCTAACATGCTGGCTGTGGTCTGAGGACTGGAGAGTTGGAGAGCAGGAAGGAAAGCAGGATAAGTGTCAGACACCTGCAGTACTGTAATGTACCTGGGACTTCATCTCGTACAGTAGAGGCTTAGAAGGGGCAAGAGGAGGAGGGAGAGCAGCAGAAGGAGAAAGAGCAGCAGGAGGAGGAGGATAAGTGGCTGACAGCTGTAGTATTGTAATGTACCTGGGACTTCATCTGTACAGTAGAGGCTTAGAAGGGGCAAGAGGAGGAGGGAGAGCAGCAGAAGGAGGAGGATAAGTGGCTGACAGCTGTAGTATTGTAATGTACCTGGGACTTCATCTGTACAGTAGAGGCTTAGAAGGGGCAAGAGGAGGAGGGAGAGCAGCAGAAGGAGAAAGAGCAGCAGGAGGAGGAGGATAAGTGGCTGACAGCTGTAGTATTGTAATGTACCTGGGACTTCATCTGTACAGTAGAGGCTTAGAAGGGGCAAGAGGAGGAGGGAGAGCAGCAGAAGGAGGAGGATAAGTGGCTGACAGCTGTAGTATTGTAATGTACCTGGGACTTCATCTGTACAGTAGAGGCTTAGAAGGGGCAAGAGGAGGAGGGAGAGCAGCAGAAGGAGGATGATAAGTGGCTGACAGCTGTAGTATTGTAATGTACCTGGGACTTCATCTGTACAGTAGAGGCTTAGAAGGGGCAAGAGGAGGAGGGAGAGCAGCAGGAGGAGGATGATAAGTGGCTGACAGCTGTAGTATTGTAATGTACCTGGGACTTCATCTCATACAGTAGAGGGTTGTCTGGAGTCAGCTGGATGGCTTCATCCCACCTCTTAATGGCCTCCCAGTGTCTGAGGAGAACACACATAAAATGGCCTTCCATTATCACCGTCAGGGTTACAAACTGTACTCACACACAAACATGCTGCATACAAGCAATCTGGGAAACTCTCAACTACTGTACTGTGGCTATACTTGGCTTACAGAAGATGAGGGAGTACAGGGGAGAGAACATTACAAAGACCACATAAAGCATAGAATCACTGTTTAGCTTAGTGGTGTTGATCTCTCTACGTGCCTCATCTGTTTGATGCCAGTGTGAGCAGATGGAGCTACATGGAGCCATGACAAACAGCAGAACATCAGACTCACTGTTGTGTTAAAGTTTTCGATGTGGATGGGCGGCAACTTCATAAGAATTATTGTTAAGCGCCCTTGATACAACTATCTGGTTAAGAGTTAAATTACGCAAGACCATAGTCTGACGTCTGTCTGGGAGGCTGAATGACCCACTACTGACAGACGAGGATCAGCCAACAGACTGATGCTGTAACACGACACTAACGCCCACAGATAGCCTTCGGTTTTATTAACCTTCATTGTGGAACGCAAACACTGGATGAACAGCTTATGGTTGATATAGAAAATCCAATAAAGTTATGAAATCAGACACTCCCTGTGTGTCCCTCATCTGGGAATATTACATGTATTATTGAAGGGATTGTTAGCTTATTAAATACCATATGATATCGGTGGTAATCTATGGTTCAATATGAGTTACTTCAGCTATATTTATTGCCTGCTGTAGTGTCGATGTGGCTATCAAGTGGGATCCCGAGTGGCACAGCGGTCTAAGCCACTGCATCTCAGTGCTTGAGGCGTCACTACAGACACCCTGGTTCATATCCATGATGTATCACAACTGGCCGTGATTGGGAGTCCCATAGGTCGGCGCACAATTGGCCCAGCGTCGTCCGGGTTTGGCCGTCACTGTAAATACGAATTTGTTCTTAATTGACTTGCCTAGTTAAATAAAGGCTGAATAAAAAAATACAATAAAATCAACCTGTCTTCTTCTTCACCCGTCAGGTGGGGCGGCAGGTAGCCTGGTGGTTAGAGCGTTGGACTAGTAACAGAAAGGTTGCAAGATTGAATTCCCGAGCTGACAAGGTAAAAATCTGTCGTTCTGCCCCTGAACAAGGCAGTTAACCCACTGTTCCTAGGCCGTCATTGAAAATAAGAATTTGTTCTTAACTGACTTGCCTAGTTAAATAAAGGTACAAATAAAATACAAATTCAACTAGGACTCTGAAAGGAAATGGTTCAAGGAATCTCGAGATAAACTAGCAATCGAGATGACTACCATCGGCCGTTTTCCCAAAGTGATTCAAGTTTTTCCACCGTGATTGATACATTTTTCGAAGTTATCTTTTGTACCTGCTTAGAAACACTGGATGTGCGCATGAATCGAAGCCAGCAGCACATGTCCCAAGTCCCTTCTCTACTCTAGCCACAGAAAACATACCCAGAGGTAGTGTAGTGTACAGGACTACAATAAGTCTATGACCTCCCCCCCTCCACAGCAGGTCCAATGGATGTACACACAGACTACACAGTCTGCCTGACCTCAGTGGCCTAGCCCTTCTTGAGGAGTGAGGACATCTGTACGTCTCTCTGTGCCCCGTCTGAGTAGCAGGAGCAATGTGGTTGCTTACCAGCTTTACTCAAGCATTCTGCAAAAACATAAAAATTATAATTGCCAATTCAAACTTTGCATCTATTACAGTTTGGTAATCGGTATTAGAGTGTATAATGGAAAAGCCAACCTTATTGTCTCCGAGTTTGTTTCCTGCAGACTAAGGACACACCATAATGTATTTTAAGGTCAGGCTAATTAGCTCTCCCTGTCTCACCTATGTCAATATTAAGAATAATTTTGTTAACACTAGTGATGGGGGGGAGGGAGCAAATGATAGTTACATATCACAATATTTCTGGACAATATTATATTGATATTTGAAGTATAGAGAAAACTATTATTTTTAAATAGTGAGTCAAAAGGGCTGAAAACATGTTATTTCCCTGACTGATCAAAATGTTTTCTCATGCTCTTCTCTCTGCAGCAGACATATAGTGAGCAACATGTTTGGAATATCAAATTGCAATAAAATCACAGTATCGAATCACAATACATATAGAACAGGGAGAATCGCAATACATATCGTATCGGCACCTAAGTTTCATGATAATATATTGTGAGGTCCCTGGCAATTTCCAGCCCTAGTTAAAACCATACAGACATATCCAAACAAAAGGATTACATCTAATACCTATAAGCATATCTCTGCCGTGAGTAATTCAGGTTATGGACTAAGATGTCAATCATGATGGCCTACTGATGTAATGATCAAACGGGATCAAACCACACCAACTAGCCTACCCATATGTACTTCAGGAAGAAAGCAATAAGCTTAACAAACTAGGCCATTATGTGGAAATGTCATATTCGAATGATGATGTTAATACCTGTTGTGCTTATTGCAACACACAAAAACATACCCATGACGTCAGCGAAACAAATAGGGCGTTCTTTGTTAAAATGTAAACTCAAAGTTAGAAGATGATGTACCTGAGAATGTTTTATATTATTGTTTACCCAAAGTCAGTGTGACAGAGTGATTTAGTCCAAAACAGCAAAAGAGGAAGTTGAGCTCATAGAATTTGTGTGCAGGATTTAAATCAGATCAATTTTCTTCTGGCTGACTCACCCAGATGGCCATACAATCGCGCACACGAGTGTATAAACTGCAAAAGGCCTCTGCTCACAAACAAGTAGTTAGCTAATAACAGGGAGATGTCCAATTACATCAGGGGGATCTAACCCTCAGTAATGAGAGGCTGACATCAGGGTCAATGTGTTTAGAGGTGGGGGAAAAACCCTAAACCATATCCCTTCCCTGACCGGCCAGATCCAGGGTCCAGTTCATTAGGCACCAAACCAGAAAATGGACTGAAACGGAGGCCTACGTGGACTCACCGTTCCAATGAGGTCATCATTGTAAATAATAATTTGTTCTTAATTGACTTACCTGTATAAATAAAGGTGGGAAAAAAAAATCGGTTGCATAACATTTTATAATGGATTCCCTGCAAATAGCCACCGGACTATTACATTGACCCTCCCCCACAATTTGTTTTGCACACCGCTGCTACTCACTGTTTATTATCTATGCATAGTCACTTCACACCTACCTACATGTACAAATTACCTCTAACCTGTACCCCCGCACACTGACTCGGTAACGGCACCCCCTGTATATAGCCTTGTTATTGTTATGTTATTGTGTACTTTTTACAATTTTTTACTTCAGTTTATTTGGTAAATATGTTCTTAACTCTTCTTGAACTGCACTGTTGGTTAAGGGCTTGTAAGTAAGCATTTCACGGTAAGGTCTACACTTGTTGTATTCGGCGCATATGACAAATAAAGTTTGATTTGCATGCCCTACTGAATAGCACCCACCGCCAAACCCCTGGCCAGCCACACTGAACCAGAGACATCAAGAGACATCGTTTCCTAAGCAGAATCCAGTTACTTCTGACTAACCATCTTTCTACACTTGGTCACCCCCGGCAACATGTGTCTGTTAAAGTAAGAGGAGCAATATCATCTAACGTCAGGTATATGGGCATTCATTGGCTGAAAGGTAAATTGTTATTTACCAAGGTCACATACTGTACAAGCATGATGGCAGACATGACGTATTTCATATCTAGCCTAATATGTGTGATCATGTGAGTCGAATCAAATTCGACCCCCACTCTAAGCCTGATAGTTATATTTGAGCTGGACATAATATCAAAAAATATATACAGCGGGGAGAACAAGTATTTGATACACTGCCGATTTTGCAGGGTTTCCTACTTACAAAGCATGTAGAGGTCAAATTTTTTATCATAGGTACACTTCAACTGTGAGAGACGGAATCTAAAACAAAAATCCAGAAAATCACATTGTATGATTTTTAAGTAATTATTTTGCATTTTATTGCATGACATAAGTATTTGATACATCAGAAAAGCAGAACTTAATATTTGGTACAGAAACCTTTGTTTGCAATTACAGAGATCATACGTTTCCTGTAGTTCTTGACCAGGTTTGCACACAGTGCAGCAGGGATTTTGGCCCACTCCTCCATACAGACCTTCTCCAGATCCTTCAGGTTTCGGGGCTGTTGCTGGGCAATACGAACTTTCAGCTCCCTCCAAAGATTTTCTATTGGGTTCAGGTCTGGAGACTGGCTAGGCCACTCCAGGACCTTGAGATGCTTCTTACGGAGCCACTCCTTAGTTGCCCTGGCTGTGTGTTTCGGGTCGTTGTCATGCTGGAAGACCCAGCCACGACCCATCTTCAATGCTCTTACTGAGGGAAGGAGGTTGCTGGCCAAGATCTCGCGATACATGGCCCCATCCATCCTCCCCTCAATACGGTGCAGTCGTCCTGTCCCCTTTGCAGAAAAGCATCCCCAAAGAATGATGTTTCCACCTCCATGCTTCACGGCGAGTGGAGTTTAGACCAAAAAGCTCTATTTTTGTCTCATCAGACCACATGACCTTCTACCATTCCTGCTCTGGATCATCCAGATGGTCATTGGCAAACTTCAGACGGGCCTGGACATGCGCTGGCTTGAGCAGGGGGACCTTGCGTGCGCTGCAGAATTTTAATCCATGACGGCGTAGTGTGTTACTAATGGTTTTCTTTGAGACTGTGGTCCCAGCTCTCTTCAGGTCATTGACCAGGTCCTGCCGTGTAGTTTCTGGGCTGATCCCTCACCTTCCTCATGATCATTGATGCCCCTCGAGGTGAGATCTTGCATGGAGCCCCAGACCGAGGGTGATTGACCGTCATCTTGAACTTCTTCCATTTTCTAATAATTGCGCCAACAGTTGTTGCCTTCACACCAAGCTGCTTGCCTATTGTCCTGTAGCCCATCCCAGCCCTGTGCAGGTCTACAATTGTATCCCTGATGTCCTTACACAGCTCTCTGGTCTTGGCCATTGTGGAGAGGTTGGAGTCTGTTTGATTGAGTGTGTGGACAGGTGTCTTTTATGCAGGTAACGAGTTCAAACAGGTGCAGTTAATACAGGTAATGTGTGGAGAACAGGAGGGCTTAAAGAAAAACTAACAGGTCTGTAAGAGCTGGAATTCTTACTGGTCGGTAGGTGATCAAATACTTATGTCATGCAATAAAACGCAAAATAATTACTTATAAATCATACAATGTGATTTTCTGGATTTTTGTTTTAGATTCCGTCTCTCACAGTTGAAGTGTACCTATGATAAAAAATTACAGACCTCTACATGCTTTCTAAGTAGGAAAACCTGAAAAATCGGCAGTGTATCAAATACTTGTTCTCCCCACTGTATACACTTAACCTTTATTTAACTAGGCAAGTCAGTTAAGAACAAATTCTTATTTACAACGACGGCCTAAGCCGGATGACGCTGGACCAATTGTGTGTCGCCCTATGGGACTCCCAATCACGGCCGGATGTGATACAGCCTGGATTCGAACCAGGGACTGTAATGACGCCTCTTACACTGAGAATCAACTGATTATTCAATTTCAGTGACTAATGACAAGTGAGTCAAATTGGATTGTCTTCATCATGTCATTGAAAACTCCTTAAAATGGCAACAAAAAAAGAAAAGTAATTTTTTGTAATTTTTTTTATTTCATCTTTATTTAACATTTTACATTTACATTTTACATTTTAGTCATTTAGCAGACGCTCTTATCCAGAGCGACTTACAGTAGTGAATGCATACATTTCATAAAAAAAATTCCCGGTACTGGTCCCACGTGGGAATCGAACCCACAACCCTGGCGTTGCAAACACCATGCTCTACCAACTGAGCCACACGGGACCAGGTAGGCCAGCTGAGAACAAGTTCTCATTTACAACTGCGACCAGGCCAAGATAAAGAAAAGCAGTGTGACACAAACAACAACAGAGTTACACATGGAATAAACAAACGTACAGTCAATAACACAATAGAAAGGTCTATAAACAGTGTGTGCAAATGAAGTAAGATTGAGGTAAGTCAATAAATAGGCCGTAGTGGCGAAATAATTACAATTCCGCAAATAAACACTGGAGTGATAGATGTGCAGAAGATGAATGTGCAAGTAGAGATACTGGGGTGCAAAGGAGCAAAGACATGCAGTACAAATGGCTGCATGACTACATTACAGGGTAATTCTGTATGCAGTCGGTCTACTATATAACCACAATGTACACACGATGACAAAAAGCATTGAGGTTGAATATAGCTCAGCATCTGACTCAGCATTGAGTACACCAACTTCTGAATATCTTATTACAATTAAATGATGAAAAACAGTGTTGAAAGCTGCATTTGTTACTAGCATCATCCCACTTAAGGACAACTATGGAGCAGAGAACAGAATGATACACTAACATAGCGGTCTAGTAATTATTATGTATATGCGTCCCAAATGGCACTGTATTCACTGTATAGTACACTACATTTGAACAGAGCCCTATGGGCCCTCATTAGTAAAAAGGGTGCCATTTCAGACAGCCGTTGACTGTCAGCTCCCTCCAGCTAAACACTTATGCGGTTGAAGACAAAGAATGATTGATCATATTAATTCCTCTGGCATGGATAAAAAGGTTATGAATATCTGATGCTGAATGTCTGATGAAAGATGAACTCGGAGGGAGGGAGGGAGCGATAGAAAGAGAAGGAGAGAGCGAGAGACAGAAAGAGAGCGAGAAAGAGTGAGAAAGAGAGGGTGGGTGGGTTGGAGAGTTTGGATATGATAGAGTAGCTGGGTCTTGGACAGGACTGGATTGTTGATATGATGAGTCTTCGAAATATATACAGTATTTCTATTATCATAAAATAATATTATGGATTAGGCTCCAAACAAGCCTTCAAAAACTCAAACAAGAATGATGCTGTGTGTGCATCTTGCTATCCGTCACTCAAATGGTGAGGGGCTGAAGCTCATTGGCTTGAATTCGAATTGCTTGGGGGCTGGCCCACATGGGGGAAAATGGCACTGAACAGCTTCCAGTAAACAGTCGCTTTGAAACTAGGGATTATGTGGCTAATTGAGGTAAAACAGCAATTCTGATCATAGATTATGCATGTATGAACTACACATTGACAAATCCAGCCCAAAGCAGGAGGTAAAAAAAGAAAAAATACTATTTGCCAAGGTTCCAGAGCATGTCTTTAACCCATTCACATCCTCTAACTATATTTTGTACAATATCAAAATGTGCCATAGAACAAATTCTGTTTGGTGTAAATACATGAAATTTCGTGCAAAAATGTTTGCACGTGTCTAGACAAACCAAATGGAAATTTTACAATTGTCATTATGTATCATACTTCCAGTGTCAAGTTTGGGATTTTGAGAAAATGTGAAATAAATCATTCATCATATGTATTTTGAAATACATTTCAGAATAAAAATAGTTTCAAAGCATAAAGTATTGTTACTTGACCTGTTCCAAGCCCAAATACGCCAAATATATGATTCAACTCATTGTAATTCGTGAACTACAGCCGTTTCTGTACCGTACTATATTTAGTCTCTGGACTCAACGAGTACATTTAGCCCGTATCCAAAAAGCATCTCAGAAAAGGTCATAGGAATCCTGTTAAAACCAGTTTTAACTCCCAGCTCAGAGTAAGTTTTAAGACACTGCCCAGACGAACTCTGAGCCAGGAGTAAAATCAACTCATAAAAATAAAATCTCAGCTGGTAATCATGACAGTTTGAGGTACTTCAAAGGAAATGTAGTGATGATACTCATTGACATTGTTGCAAATGATGGGGAGTTACCAATCCCAATAAGGCATCGCCATCTGTGAATTCTAAAGGTAACACGCTTCAGACAAATATGGTCAATGTGACTGTACATGAAATATTGCAATGGTAAATGTTTTGCAACAAAAACCGATCTACCTGAACAAAACGGGGGAGGGACCTACCTGCATTTGTCCAATAGAAACTCTAGGCATCAAGTCACTTGACGATAATTCTGCATACAACTTTGCATTCAAACGTTTGAAAGGCCTATCATTTTTATCGAACACAATCAAAGTTAACATAAGCCCTAGATGTCTTCAATTGCCCAACTTATAGGCATGCCCAATTTAGACATATTTTAACATGTTGCGGTGCTCCAAATTGATAACATGATCTAGGTAATTAAATAATCGAAATAAAAACTTTGTGGTTATAAGGACTATACCGGTAAGCTAAGAATGACGTGAACAATCAAGTAAATAAACGTTGGTTAGTTAGTTAGCAAGTTCAATGTATGAGTAGCCAACTAACATTAGGCTGCTAGCTAACATACTGGTACATACTGCTGTAATGATATGCAATAGGATAGCGTAGCTAACAAATTGTCAGCCAACATAACGCGTAACGTAACTTATTTGAAAAGTCATAACTTTATTACATTGGTCAACATTTTCTTAACATTTGTCATAATTAAAATAGTGCCTTAAGAATAAATAAATTAAATAGCGCCTTGAATTTGTTTTCTGGTGTGACATTATAATTAATGTTATTATAATAAGGTTGAATGATCCTCAAATAGACAAATCAAATATTTGTACTCATTGTTTAGTTACTTCTGTCTTTAAATCAGTAATCAAATTCTGGAATTTCCAAAAACAAAAAACACAATTTCCTTGTATAATGATGATAACCAAGTGTCTCACTATTACATTTTGGGTATGGGAAACTTGCTAGATGATCAGAGAAATTCGAGTCAAAGCTTTTCTTTTAGGCTTTTTTTTACAGAAAAATAAGTTCTGGGTGCTTTACTAGCAATAGACAACAAGAAATCCACAGGGGCCGGCCAATTGGATCCTGGTCTGCTTAAGTGTGCAGCGGCCATCATTGTTAGTTCAAAACCCACATTTTTTATTTAACTTTGTTATCAGGAAATATTCCAAAAGTATGGAAATCATCTTGTGCTGCCACTTCATAAGGACGGGGACAGTAGTGATCTTAATCATCATCGCCCCATTTCAAGGCTTCCTTTTCTAGTGAAGATTCTTGAATCCTTGGTAAATGTATAACTTTGCTCTTTATTTATCTGAGAAATATATTTTGAATGTAAACCAATCCGGGTTTAGGCCTGGGCATAGTACTATTACAACAACCACTTTAGTTGTTAATGATCCTGTCAATGCTTTAGACAGTCAAATGAAATGTGCGGCTTTGTTTGTGGACCTGTTGATCATGCTATTTTACTGAATAAGTGGTCCTTGATAAGCCTGAGCTCTGATTTCTTTTCATGGTTTCATGATTATCTTAGTGACAGAACTCAGGCCATCGTGATTGATGGGTTAAGTCTGAATTTCTTGAAGTAGATAAAGGTGTACCACAGGGGTTGATTCCAGGATCGGTTCTCTTCACTATTTATATAAACACTATTGGTCAATCTGTTAAAAATTGTAAACTTAATTTATATGCAGATGATACTATTATGTATCCTATTGCCCTGACTGTTGTTCTGTGTCAAAATTACAGTAAGATTTAATAGCTATACAAGAATCCCTTGCTGATTTAAAACGTGTGCTTAATACAGGCAAAACAAAATACGTTTTTATTTTAAACTCTTGTAAGAATGTTTCAGATGAACTACATGTTCACTCATTAGATGATTCTCCAATATAATGTGTTCCTGAATATAAATACTTAGGCATTTGGATTGATGTGGATTTGATGTTCAGAAAACATAGAGATGAGCTGGTTAAGAAGCTAAGATTTAAAGTTGGCTTTTTCTACAGATTGTGACTTTCTCTAAGCAATGGGAAGCAGATTATTCAATTAACCTTTTTATCTGTTCTTGATTATGGTGACATTATTTATCAAAGTGCAGCTGCAACTACTTAAACCGTTGGAAGCCATCTACCATAGTGCCCTTCATTTTGTTATAGGTGACAGTTCTGATACTCATCACTGCATCCTGTATCAAAAGGTTGGCTGGACTTCGCTAAAGACCCGTAGATCTATACATTACTCCCTTTTTATTTACAAGGCCCAACTTTATAAAAACTTATCTAACTTTTCTGTTGAAATATAGACAAGTTGCCTAACCCGTTCACAATATTGGTTAACTCGAGGTTCCTACGGTCTCCACTGAGAAAGGCAAATCTGCGTTTAGTTTTAATGCAACTTATTGCTGGAAAAAATTATAAACACATTTAATCTTGATGTTCTGATGTCACAATTTAAACTATTGGTGGGGGACTTATTTGTGGAGGAATGTAACTGTTTTTCTGATTGATTTTGTGATGTTTTATTTGTGTTCGAATGTGTTTTTGTATATGTACAGTACCAAAAGTCTTAAACAAATCCAAATCTATTTTATATTTGAGATTCTCTCAACCAGCTTCAACTGAAAAGCTTTTCCAACAGTCTTTAAGGAGTTCCCACTTATGCTGAGCACTTGTTGGCTGCTTTTCCTTCACTCCACGGTCCAACTCATCCCAAACCATCTCAATGTGGTTGAGGTCGGGGGATTGTGGAGGCCAGGTCATCTGATGCAGCACTCCATCACTCTCCTTCTTGCCAAATAGCTCTTACACAGTCTGGAGGTGTGTTGGGTTATTGTCTTGCTGAAAAACAAATGATAGTCCCACTAAGCGCAAACCAGATGGCATGGCGTATCGTTGCAGAATGCTGTGGTAGCCATGCTGGTTAAGTGTGCCTTGAATTCTAAATAAATCAGACAGTGTCACCAGTAAAGCACCCACACACCATCACACCTCCTCCTCCATGCTTTATGGTGGGAAATACACAAGTAGATAATCTGTTCACCCACACCGTGTCTCACAAAGACATGGCCGTAGGAACCAAAAATCTCCAATTTGGACTCCAGACCAAAAGGCACATGTCCACCAGTCTAATGTCTATTGCTTGTGTTTCTTGGCCCAAGCAAGTCTCTTCTTATTGGTGTCCTTCAGTAGTGGCTTCTTTGCAGCAATTCGACCATGAAGGCCTGATTCATGCAGTCTCCTCTGAACAGTTGATGTTGAGATGTGTCTGTTACTTGAACTCCGTGAAGCATTTATTTGGGCTGCAATTTCTGAGGTTGGTAGCTCTAATGAACTTATCCTCTGCAGCAGAGGTAACTCTGGGTCTTCCATTCCTGTGGCGGTCCTCATGAGAGCCATTTTCATCAATGCATTTTAAGGTTTTTGCGACTGCACTTGAAGAAACTTTCAAAGTTCTTGAAATTTTCCAATTGACTGACCTTGACTGTCGTTTCTCTTTGCTTATTTGAGCTTTTGCCATAACATGGACTTGGTCTTTTACCAAATAGAGCTATATTCTGTATACCAACCCTACCTTGTCACAACACAACTGATTGACTCAAATGCATTAAGAAGGAAAGAAATTCCCCAAATTAACTTTTAACAAGGCACAATGTTAATTGAAATGCATTCCTGGTGACTACCTCATGAAGCTGGTTGAGAGAATGCCAAGAGTGTACAAAGCTGTCATCAAGGAAAAGAGTGGCAATTTGAAGAATCTCAAATATAAAATATATTTTGATTTGTTTAACACTTTTTTGGTTACTACATGATTCCATGTGTGTTATTTCATAGTTTTGATGTCTTCACTATTATTCTACAATGTAGAAAATAGTAAAAATAAAGAAAAACCCTTGAATGAGTAGGTGTTCTAAAACGTTTGACCGGTAGTGTATATATGAGTGTATATTTATGTACAGCGTGCATTAGAAAAAGAGACCTAGGTCTCAATACGTCTTCCATGTTAAAGTCAAGGTAAATAAATAAGATTCACAGTAATTTCACTAAACCTACACAATTCGGGAGTGGATAATGTGTGTGCCTGCTGCCTTCCTTGGCTGTGGTAGCCATTTCCCAGGCTCCTGCTCCGGAATCAAACCCAGATTCCATGTTATCTTTGGTCACCATAGTAGGCACAGAAACTACCATTGAAAGTTGATAGAGGAGACATTTGAATGAGATGCTAGTGCCACGAAGGGTCACCAAAAGCGCCCGATGCACCCGAGAGCACCCCGGATGGGTTTTGGGTCTGATAAATGGATGTGTGCCCGAAGGTCAGCACTTGTTGGCATATCTTAGCCTAATAAATGCCACAGTTATCGAGAACCATAACTGATTTAAAGAGCCATTCACAGTTTCACTCTACCAAGACTTGCATGTCTTAATCTTTGGGACAAGAATATGGCAGGATCAACCAGTTAGAGCAGGGGGGAACAGTATCCCAAAGAGGCACAGCTGATGGGGCCCTCCCAGGGTGGATCACGTATGCCAATCGGTCAGAAGGAGTGAAACTGGTAAGGCAGACAGAGATGGACCAAGGCGATGGATGGTCTAATGCAGGGAGTGAGAACCAGGAATGGGAAAACCACAGCCAGCCCCCAATATCTGTCTGCACCGTCACTAGAGCCAGGTAAAATAACTACATCCTCCCCAAAGACAGAGTTAGACTCAGAGGTCACTAGAGCAATGTTCACCTGCCGAGACTGAGAAACCAAGTGTGGGATAACGAATACTGTAAATATTGCACTCATAATCACTTAAAAGGATCAAAATTGCAATAGGATACAAATAAGTCTCATGCAAATAAGAGTTATTTGATGAAAAATAAGTCATTATAGAAGTTTATTAATGGATTACGTACACCCCGAGTGACTGCTATTTAGTATGGTGTGACACCAAATTCATGTTAAACCAATGGAAAAAAGCTGTCACACTGTTAGAAATCTCAGGCTGTTTGGTCCATTTGGGGATTTATTGCTAACAGTAAGCCTTCCATATGATTTCACCAAAATGTATTATTGGTGCCCAAATGATGGCTCGTTGTTTGATCACAGAATTGTGTAACACCAAGTGGACATTGATTACATTTTGTCCCTAAAAGCAATCAGAACTATTTGGAAATATCATGAATATTGAAAAGATGGCGCCGAAGAACATGGCTGATGTTTTACATTCTCCCAACCAATTGTGCTATTTTGTTAGTTTTTTTTGCGTAACTTATTTTTTTACTTATGGTGTACATAATGTTGCTGCTACAGTCTTATGAACGAAAATAACTTCTGGACATGAGAACAGCAATTACTCACCGCGGACTGGAAGAAACCTTTTCCTTTAACGAGTCCGACGAGAAGGATATCCTGCTTTCATTGGAACAGGCCAGAGACACGCATTTTGCGTTTAGAAAAGACGCAGGAAAAGGGGCCGCAGATTGGGCAGCCTTCTGAGAATCTGTAGGCGAGTGAGTAAACTCCCACTGCCATCCGTTCTTCTTGCTAACATGCAATCATTGGAAAATAAAATGATGACCTTCGAAAAAGTTTATCCTACCAACAGGACATCAAAAAACGAACATCTTATGTTTCACCGAGACGTGACTGAACGACGATACGGACCAATATAGAGCTAGCGGGATTTTCCATGCACCGGCAGAAAGAGACACTATCTTTGGTAAGACGAGGGGTGGGTGTGTGTGTCTATTTGTCAATAACAGCTGGTGTGCGATGTCTAATATTAAAGAAGTCTCGAGGTATTGCTCGCCTGAGGTAGAGTACCTTATGATAAGCTATAGACCACACTATCTACTAAGAGAGTTCTCATCTATATTATTCGTAGCCGTCCATTTACCACCACAGAACGAAGCTGGCACTAAGACCGCTCTCAACCAACTCTATAAGGCCATAAGCAAACAAGAAAATGCTCACCCAGAAGCGGTGCTCCTAGTGGCCAGGGACTTTAATGCAGGCAAACATAAATCAGTTTTACCAAATTTTTACCAGCATGTCACATATGTAACCAGAGAAGAAAAAAAAAATCCTAGACCACCTTTACTCCACACAGAGATGCATACAAAGCTCTTCCCCGCCCTCCATTTGGCAAATGTAACCATAATTCTATCCTCCTGATTCCTGCTTACAAGCAAAAACTAAAGCAGGAAGTACCAGTGACTCGCTCAATACGGAAGTGGTCAGATGATGCGGATGCTACACTACAGGACTGTTTTGCTAGCACAGAGTGGAATATGTTCCGGGATTCATCCAATGGCATTGAAGAGTACACCACCTCAGTCAAAGGCTTCATCAGTAAGTGCATCGACAATGTCATTCCCACAGTGACTGTACGTACATATCCCAACCAGAAGCCATGAATTACAGGTAACATCCGCACTGAGCTAAAGGCTAGAGCTGCCGCTTTCAAGGAGCGGGACACTAATCCGGACGCTTATAAGAAATCACACTCGGCGTGCAAACGGCCCAGTACATTACTGGGGCCAAGCTTCCTGCCATCCAGGACCTATACAATAGGCGGTGTCAGAGGAAAGCCCATACAATTTTCAGGGACTCCAGTCCCCCAAGTTATAGACTGTTTTCTCTGCTACCGCATGGCAAGCAGTACCGGGGCGCCATGTCTAGGACCAAAAGGCTCCTCAACAGCTTCTACCTCCAAGCCATAAGACTGATGAACAATTAATAAAATTGCCACCGGACAATTTACATTGACCCTCCCCCCACATCCTTTTTGGTACAACAGCGAGTAGCAGCGGTTATTATCTATGCATAGTCACTTCACCCCCACCTACATGTACAAATTACCTCAACTAACCTGTACCCCCGCACACTGACTCGGTACCCCCTGTATACAGCCTTGTTATTGTTATTCGTATTGTGTTACTTTTTATTATAACCTTTTATTTTAATCTACTTTGTAAATATTTTCTTAACTCTTCTTGAACTCCACTGTTGGTTAAGGGATTGTAAGTAAGCATTTCACGGTAAAGTCTACACTTGTTGTATTTGGCACATGTGACAAATAAAGTTTTATTTGATTTTCTAAATAGACTTGGGGACAATTGTTTCTTGAAATAAACTTCTATATTATAACTGAAAGAGTACGTGAAGGGAATTTTAGTCATTTTTTCATTAATTTACAGAAGTTCAAAGTTCCATAACCTCACCTGGGACAGTCACACCATTGGACATCTGTCATGTTTGGTTCACAATTGTAAGAGAACAAATGATACACTGCATGAATTTACTCATGATCCAAGTAAAAAAACGAAGCTTTTAGTGTTGTCAATTTAAGGTATTGTTTGCCATCATGGACAAAAACAAAGGGGCATGTCAACTACCCAGGTCTAGATTAATTATGGATTGATCATATAGAAATATCGTTAAATTATTTTAACAACTCCAAATCAATTGCATGCGGCGCAGGAACCATGGACTCGCTACATTTTTCAATTATCAAGACACCTGCTGGTAACTCTTAACTGGTTGGGACAGCTCATGAGGTGTCTTAAATATCTGTCGACTAGGTGGGACTCTTATGACTAAAGAGGCTTCATGCAAAGCTTTTATTTGTACCCTAAAGAGTAGGAGTAAAATGTATATTCTCACCACTTTTTTAAAAACATTTGAATTTTTTTATTTCACCTTTATTTAACCAGGTAGACTAGTTGAGAACAAGTTCTCATTTGCAACTGCGACCTGGCCAAGATAAAGCATAGCAGTTAGACCCATACAACACAGAGTTACACATGGAATGAACAAAACATACAGTCAATAATACAGAAGTAAAAAAGAAAACAAAAAGTCTATATACAGTGAGTGCAAATTAGGTAAAATAAGGGAATTAAGGCAATAAATAGGCCACGGTGGCAAAGTAATTACAGTATGGCAATTAAACACTGGAATGGTAGATGTGCAAAAGATGGAATGTGCAATTAGAGATACTGGGGTGCAAAAGGAGCAGAATAAATAAATAAATACAGTATGGGTATGAGGTAGATAGATGGGCTGTATACAGAAGGGCTATGTACAGGTGCAGTGATCTGCACCTGTACAACCAATTTTCTACTCTGAGACACTTTGTGGATACGGGCCCAGATCGACAAAAAATTTGGATTTTATATATATATATATATATATATATATATATATAAATATATATAAAAATAAATAAAGGAATCCACACACACACTAAGAGTATATGCATTATAAGCAAATCATATGCCTGTCAATGGAGACTGGACAGCGAGTCATTTAACAGCATTTTTCCCTTTTCTCATATCTTAAACATGTTCAGATCTGAATAACTGTTGGTATATACACTCAGTGTACAAAACATTAGGAACACCTGCTCTTTCCATGACATAGTCTGACCAGGTGAATCCTGGTGAAAGCTATGATCCCTTACTGATGTAACTTGTTAAATCCACTTCAAATCAGTGTAGATGAAGGGGAGAAGACAGGTTAAAATAAGGATGTTTAAGCCTTGAGACAATTTAGACATGGATTGTGCATGTGTGCTATTCAGAGGGTGAATAGGCAAGACAAAATATTTAAGTGCCTTTATACGGGGTATGGTAGTTGGTGTCAGTCACACCCATTTGAGTGTGACATGAAACTAACGCTGCTGGGTTTTTCACGCTCAACAGTTTCCTGTGTGTATCAAGTATGGTCCACCACCCAAAGGACATCCAGCCAACTTGACAACTGTGGGAAGCACTGAAGTCAACATGGGCCAGCATCCCTGTGTAACGCTTGACACCTTGTAGAGTCCATCCTGGGGGGAAAAGGCAGTGCAACTGAACAGTAGGAAGGTGTTCCTAATGTTTTGTACACTGTATTATTGCCTTGACTGACATATATAAAAACAATATCTAAAAATCCACACATCTCTAGAGCACATGCAGTATAAGCTAATTCAATGAAGACTGGAGAGAGTCATTTTACAGTTTTTTCTCTGATCTTAAACATGTTATGTTTAACATACAGTACAAACATGCGGGTGAGTATGGATATGTCATGGTAGGGTGGGGTATGCAAAATGGGTCATCTTTGAGCCCTTTCTGACCCCTTCTACCATGGGCAAACATGCATGGAAGGTTTCGTGCAAATCAAAAAAGGTGCAGTCAAAAAGTGTTTCAATTAATCTAGAACCCACACTTACTGATAATATACAGCTGGCTGGGTTTTCCATGCATCAGGCAGGACAGAACAGCCACGTCTGGTAAGACGAGGGGTGGTGGTGTGTCTATTTGTCAATAACAGCTGGTGCGCGATGTCTAATATTAAAGAAGTCTCGAGGTATTGCTCGCTTGAGGTAGAGTACCTCATGATAAGCTGTGGGCTACACTATCTACCAAGAGAGTTTTCATCTATAGTTTTCATAGCCGTCTATTTAATACCTCAAACCGATGCAGGCACTAAGACCGCACTCAAAGAGCTGTACAAGGCCAGAAGCAAACAAGAAAATGCTCATCCCAAAGTGGCACTCCTAGTGGCCGGCAACTTTAACGTAGGCAAACTTAAATCCTTTTGCCCTAATTTCTACCAGCATGTCACATGTGCAACCAGAAGGAAAAAAAGTCTAGACCACCTTTACTCCACACACAGAGACACATACAAAGCTCTCCCTCAACCTCCATTTGGCAAATTTGACCATAATTCTATCCTCCTGATTCCTGCTTGGGCTCCCCAGTGGTGCAGCGGTCTAAGGCACTGCATCTCAGGGCAAGAGGCGTCACTACAGTCCCTGGTTCGGATCCAGGCTTTATCACATAAGGCTGTGATTGGGAGTCCCATAGGGTGTCTGGGTTTGGCCGTTATTGTAAATAAGAATTTGTTCTTAACTGACTTGCCTAGTTAAGTAAAAGGTAACATTTAAAAATATATATATTTAATGTATATATATATATATATATATATATATATAAAATAAAAAAATGTACAAGCAAAAAAGTAAAGCAGGAAGTACCAGTAACTCGCTCAATACAGAAGTGGTCAGATGACACGGATCCTACGCTACAGGCCTGTTTTGCTAGCACAGACTGGAATATGTTCCGGGATTCATCCAATGGCATTGAAGAGTACACCACCTCAGTCAAAGGCTTCATCAGTAAGTGCATCGACAATGTCATTCCCACAGTGACTGTACGTACATATCCCAACCAGAAGCCATGAATTACAGGTAACATCCGCACTGAGCTAAAGGCTAGAGCTGCCGCTTTCAAGGAGCGGGACACTAATCCGGACGCTTATAAGAAATCACACTCGGCGTGCAAACGGCCCAGTACATTACTGGGGCCAAGCTTCCTGCCATCCAGGACCTATACAATAGGCGGTGTCAGAGGAAAGCCCATACAATTTTCAGGGACTCCAGTCCCCCAAGTTATAGACTGTTTTCTCTGCTACCGCATGGCAAGCAGTACCGGGGCGCCATGTCTAGGACCAAAAGGCTCCTCAACAGCTTCTACCTCCAAGCCATAAGACTGATGAACAATTAATAAAATTGCCACCGGACAATTTACATTGACCCTCCCCCCACATCCTTTTTGGTACAACAGCGAGTAGCAGCGGTTATTATCTATGCATAGTCACTTCACCCCCACCTACATGTACAAATTACCTCAACTAACCTGTACCCCCGCACACTGACTCGGTACCCCCTGTATACAGCCTTGTTATTGTTATTCGTATTGTGTTACTTTTTATTATAACCTTTTATTTTAATCTACTTTGTAAATATTTTCTTAACTCTTCTTGAACTCCACTGTTGGTTAAGGGATTGTAAGTAAGCATTTCACGGTAAAGTCTACACTTGTTGTATTTGGCACATGTGACAAATAAAGTTTTATTTGATTTTCTAAATAGACTTGGGGACAATTGTTTCTTGAAATAAACTTCTATATTATAACTGAAAGAGTACGTGAAGGGAATTTTAGTCATTTTTTCATTAATTTACAGAAGTTCAAAGTTCCATAACCTCACCTGGGACAGTCACACCATTGGACATCTGTCATGTTTGGTTCACAATTGTAAGAGAACAAATGATACACTGCATGAATTTACTCATGATCCAAGTAAAAAAACGAAGCTTTTAGTGTTGTCAATTTAAGGTATTGTTTGCCATCATGGACAAAAACAAAGGGGCATGTCAACTACCCAGGTCTAGATTAATTATGGATTGATCATATAGAAATATCGTTAAATTATTTTAACAACTCCAAATCAATTGCATGCGGCGCAGGAACCATGGACTCGCTACATTTTTCAATTATCAAGACACCTGCTGGTAACTCTTAACTGGTTGGGACAGCTCATGAGGTGTCTTAAATATCTGTCGACTAGGTGGGACTCTTATGACTAAAGAGGCTTCATGCAAAGCTTTTATTTGTACCCTAAAGAGTAGGAGTAAAATGTATATTCTCACCACTTTTTTAAAAACATTTGAATTTTTTTATTTCACCTTTATTTAACCAGGTAGACTAGTTGAGAACAAGTTCTCATTTGCAACTGCGACCTGGCCAAGATAAAGCATAGCAGTTAGACCCATACAACACAGAGTTACACATGGAATGAACAAAACATACAGTCAATAATACAGAAGTAAAAAAGAAAACAAAAAGTCTATATACAGTGAGTGCAAATTAGGTAAAATAAGGGAATTAAGGCAATAAATAGGCCACGGTGGCAAAGTAATTACAGTATGGCAATTAAACACTGGAATGGTAGATGTGCAAAAGATGGAATGTGCAAGTAGAGATACTGGGGTGCAAAAGGAGCAGAATAAATAAATAAATACAGTATGGGTATGAGGTAGATAGATGGGCTGTATACAGAAGGGCTATGTACAGGTGCAGTGATCTGCACCTGTACAACCAATTTTCTACTCTGAGACACTTTGTGGATACGGGCCCAGATCGACAAAAAATTTGGATTTTTTATATATATATATATATATATATATATATATATATATATATATATATATATATATATATATATAAATATATATAAAAATAAATAAAGGAATCCACACACACACTAAGAGTATATGCATTATAAGCAAATCATATGCCTGTCAATGGAGACTGGACAGCGAGTCATTTAACAGCATTTTTCCCTTTTCTCATATCTTAAACATGTTCAGATCTGAATAACTGTTGGTATATACACTCAGTGTACAAAACATTAGGAACACCTGCTCTTTCCATGACATAGTCTGACCAGGTGAATCCTGGTGAAAGCTATGATCCCTTACTGATGTAACTTGTTAAATCCACTTCAAATCAGTGTAGATGAAGGGGAGAAGACAGGTTAAAATAAGGATGTTTAAGCCTTGAGACAATTTAGACATGGATTGTGCATGTGTGCTATTCAGAGGGTGAATAGGCAAGACAAAATATTTAAGTGCCTTTATACGGGGTATGGTAGTTGGTGTCAGTCACACCCATTTGAGTGTGACATGAAACTAACGCTGCTGGGTTTTTCACGCTCAACAGTTTCCTGTGTGTATCAAGTATGGTCCACCACCCAAAGGACATCCAGCCAACTTGACAACTGTGGGAAGCACTGAAGTCAACATGGGCCAGCATCCCTGTGTAACGCTTGACACCTTGTAGAGTCCATCCTGGGGGGAAAAGGCAGTGCAACTGAACAGTAGGAAGGTGTTCCTAATGTTTTGTACACTGTATTATTGCCTTGACTGACATATATAAAAACAATATCTAAAAATCCACACATCTCTAGAGCACATGCAGTATAAGCTAATTCAATGAAGACTGGAGAGAGTCATTTTACAGTTTTTTCTCTGATCTTAAACATGTTATGTTTAACATACAGTACAAACATGCGGGTGAGTATGGATATGTCATGGTAGGGTGGGGTATGCAAAATGGGTCATCTTTGAGCCCTTTCTGACCCCTTCTACCATGGGCAAACATGCATGGAAGGTTTCGTGCAAATCAAAAAAGGTGCAGTCAAAAAGTGTTTCAATTAATCTAGAACCCACACTTACTGATAATATACAGCTGGCTGGGTTTTCCATGCATCAGGCAGGACAGAACAGCCACGTCTGGTAAGACGAGGGGTGGTGGTGTGTCTATTTGTCAATAACAGCTGGTGCGCGATGTCTAATATTAAAGAAGTCTCGAGGTATTGCTCGCTTGAGGTAGAGTACCTCATGATAAGCTGTGGGCTACACTATCTACCAAGAGAGTTTTCATCTATAGTTTTCATAGCCGTCTATTTAATACCTCAAACCGATGCAGGCACTAAGACCGCACTCAAAGAGCTGTACAAGGCCAGAAGCAAACAAGAAAATGCTCATCCCAAAGTGGCACTCCTAGTGGCCGGCAACTTTAACGTAGGCAAACTTAAATCCTTTTGCCCTAATTTCTACCAGCATGTCACATGTGCAACCAGAAGGAAAAAAAGTCTAGACCACCTTTACTCCACACACAGAGACACATACAAAGCTCTCCCTCAACCTCCATTTGGCAAATTTGACCATAATTCTATCCTCCTGATTCCTGCTTGGGCTCCCCAGTGGTGCAGCGGTCTAAGGCACTGCATCTCAGGGCAAGAGGCATCACTACAGTCCCTGGTTCGGATCCAGGCTTTATCACATAAGGCTGTGATTGGGAGTCCCATAGGGTGTCTGGGTTTGGCCGTTATTGTAAATAAGAATTTGTTCTTAACTGACTTGCCTAGTTAAGTAAAAGGTAACATTTAAAAATATATATATTTAATGTATATATATATATATATATATATAAAATAAAAAAATGTACAAGCAAAAAAGTAAAGCAGGAAGTACCAGTAACTCGCTCAATACAGAAGTGGTCAGATGACACGGATCCTACGCTACAGGCCTGTTTTGCTAGCACAGACTGGAATATGTTCCGGGATTCATCCAATGGCATTGAAGAGTACACCACCTCAGTCAAAGGCTTCATCAGTAAGTGCATCGACAATGTCATTCCCACAGTGACTGTACGTACATATCCCAACCAGAAGCCATGAATTACAGGTAACATCCGCACTGAGCTAAAGGCTAGAGCTGCCGCTTTCAAGGAGCGGGACACTAATCCGGACGCTTATAAGAAATCACACTCGGCGTGCAAACGGCCCAGTACATTACTGGGGCCAAGCTTCCTGCCATCCAGGACCTATACAATAGGCGGTGTCAGAGGAAAGCCCATACAATTTTCAGGGACTCCAGTCCCCCAAGTTATAGACTGTTTTCTCTGCTACCGCATGGCAAGCAGTACCGGGGCGCCATGTCTAGGACCAAAAGGCTCCTCAACAGCTTCTACCTCCAAGCCATAAGACTGATGAACAATTAATAAAATTGCCACCGGACAATTTACATTGACCCTCCCCCCACATCCTTTTTGGTACAACAGCGAGTAGCAGCGGTTATTATCTATGCATAGTCACTTCACCCCCACCTACATGTACAAATTACCTCAACTAACCTGTACCCCCGCACACTGACTCGGTACCCCCTGTATACAGCCTTGTTATTGTTATTCGTATTGTGTTACTTTTTATTATAACCTTTTATTTTAATCTACTTTGTAAATATTTTCTTAACTCTTCTTGAACTCCACTGTTGGTTAAGGGATTGTAAGTAAGCATTTCACGGTAAAGTCTACACTTGTTGTATTTGGCACATGTGACAAATAAAGTTTTATTTGATTTTCTAAATAGACTTGGGGACAATTGTTTCTTGAAATAAACGTCTATATTATAACTGAAAGAGTACGTGAAGGGAATTTTAGTCATTTTTTCATTAATTTACAGAAGTTCAAAGTTCCATAACCTCACCTGGGACAGTCACACCATTGGACATCTGTCATGTTTGGTTCACAATTGTAAGAGAACAAATGATACACTGCATGAATTTACTCATGATCCAAGTAAAAAAACGAAGCTTTTAGTGTTGTCAATTTAAGGTATTGTTTGCCATCATGGACAAAAACAAAGGGGCATGTCAACTACCCAGGTCTAGATTAATTATGGATTGATCATATAGAAATATCGTTAAATTATTTTAACAACTCCAAATCAATTGCATGCGGCGCAGGAACCATGGACTCGCTACATTTTTCAATTATCAAGACACCTGCTGGTAACTCTTAACTGGTTGGGACAGCTCATGAGGTGTCTTAAATATCTGTCGACTAGGTGGGACTCTTATGACTAAAGAGGCTTCATGCAAAGCTTTTATTTGTACCCTAAAGAGTAGGAGTAAAATGTATATTCTCACCACTTTTTTAAAAACATTTGAATTTTTTTATTTCACCTTTATTTAACCAGGTAGACTAGTTGAGAACAAGTTCTCATTTGCAACTGCGACCTGGCCAAGATAAAGCATAGCAGTTAGACCCATACAACACAGAGTTACACATGGAATGAACAAAACATACAGTCAATAATACAGAAGTAAAAAAGAAAACAAAAAGTCTATATACAGTGAGTGCAAATTAGGTAAAATAAGGGAATTAAGGCAATAAATAGGCCACGGTGGCAAAGTAATTACAGTATGGCAATTAAACACTGGAATGGTAGATGTGCAAAAGATGGAATGTGCAAGTAGAGATACTGGGGTGCAAAAGGAGCAGAATAAATAAATAAATACAGTATGGGTATGAGGTAGATAGATGGGCTGTATACAGAAGGGCTATGTACAGGTGCAGTGATCTGCACCTGTACAACCAATTTTCTACTCTGAGACACTTTGTGGATACGGGCCCAGATCGACAAAAAATTTGGATTTTATATATATATATATATATATATATATATATATATATATATATATATATATATATATATATATATAAATATATATAAAAATAAATAAAGGAATCCACACACACACTAAGAGTATATGCATTATAAGCAAATCATATGCCTGTCAATGGAGACTGGACAGCGAGTCATTTAACAGCATTTTTCCCTTTTCTCATATCTTAAACATGTTCAGATCTGAATAACTGTTGGTATATACACTCAGTGTACAAAACATTAGGAACACCTGCTCTTTCCATGACATAGTCTGACCAGGTGAATCCTGGTGAAAGCTATGATCCCTTACTGATGTAACTTGTTAAATCCACTTCAAATCAGTGTAGATGAAGGGGAGAAGACAGGTTAAAATAAGGATGTTTAAGCCTTGAGACAATTTAGACATGGATTGTGCATGTGTGCTATTCAGAGGGTGAATAGGCAAGACAAAATATTTAAGTGCCTTTATACGGGGTATGGTAGTTGGTGTCAGTCACACCCATTTGAGTGTGACATGAAACTAACGCTGCTGGGTTTTTCACGCTCAACAGTTTCCTGTGTGTATCAAGTATGGTCCACCACCCAAAGGACATCCAGCCAACTTGACAACTGTGGGAAGCACTGAAGTCAACATGGG